>NC_070642.1:11742830-12114497 GCF_947347685.1 Pleuronectes platessa
TGCATTTTCAGATTTTACTATGAGCAGCAGCAGCAAAGATGACTGAAAAACATGGAGTAGAATACATGGCAAGCCAATCTACTCAAGATTAATTTGTTGATGGATGCAGATTTCTTGCATCTTTATTCGAATGATTCATCCCTGAATCAAAGTCCCTGCTCTCCCTTGGGACACAGAGGAAAGACAATTTGTTTAAAATACTTTGGCTGTGAATTTGAATAGTGTTTGTGTCCCTCTTTGCATATTTCCAGGATTTTTTTCCGTCGCTTTATGCAGGAGACAGACGCTCCTGATGGAAGCTGCAGGTGACAGGACAGGGTTTATAGCAAAGCCAGGTTGAGCCCCGTCACAGCACATACATGTCAAACATGCTGGTTATTCATGTTCTTGTCTGTAGCTTGTCACAGTTCCTGATCCGTGTAGTTTAAGGACGCCTGTGGTGTTCGGTGTATGTGTGTGTGTGTGTGTCTGCAAGAGGCAAACATGCAGAAACACATAAAGCATGCTCGCTCGTGTGGGAGGTATGTAGGAGCGAGAAGAGGGAGAAGAGGAGTGATACTGAGAGACGGAGAGAAGAATAGAGTGTGAGAGAAAGAAAATGCAGGGACATGTTGTTCAATATATACTGCAGCCATGTTGTCTTTATAATGACGTAAAGGAGACAAGTTGCATCTTCTCATGGCTTTTATCACAGGAGCGACGCAATCAATCAATTGAAGGATATTTGTCATTCTATCAGACATTTAAAGATATAATAACAAGTCTTCATTAGAATGTCTAAAAACAACTCAACCTCAACAGTTTCATTCAAGGTAATGGGGCGTTTCCTTTTGGTCGCTTTTTCATTTAGTCATATCCTCTTTACCCGTGGCTTTGTCCATCTTTACTATGACTCTCAATGTGTTGTATGACGGAGGAGAAACACACTCGTATCAAGTTAGCTGCCTTTTCCTTCTATCCTTTGTATTGGTCACGATTAACCATTGCCGTTTGCTGGATAACGGGATTAAAACTTTAATACATGACCTCATCCGTGAACATTATTTGCACCAGGTCGCGTCAGGTAGATTTTCTGCAAAGACAACAACTCCCATAAGCCATGGCGATGACACATGCTCAGAGGTTTACAGTTTGTATCACAGAGTTCACTGTGGATGCGTTTGACTGACTTCACCATTCACAGTAATGTTCCTCTGTCACAGTCAAACACGTGCGCTTTGTTATGGCCATTAGTATGGGATTAAATCAACTAATTCTTTTTCAGAAGGGTTCATGTTTAACTGGTGGAGGCTTGGACCTGAGCACCGCCATATATAGACAGTAACTGGCTGATCTTTTGACTGTTGGGCAAATTTCCAAGGCAAGAAGGCACATATGTGATGTCAGTGTTTTTCTAGTTCGGGCAAATTGCTTGCAAAAGGGCACCTGCGATAGATTGGCATCTGTGTTTTTCTTTTTTTCCTCTAAAATATCAGTTGACGTCTGTGGAATGAAAAGAACCTGCCAGTAGAGGTGATACTCAGCTGTTTGCTTCTCTGAGAAATGGATCTTAAAGCTTCCACACCCACACTTACAGATCTGACACAAATGAAAAACTCTCAGCTATATTATCAACCATGGTGATATAACAGAATGTTACATTGTAGGATTTAAGACAGGAAAGCAAGTCTGACAACTTAAATGCCTAAACAAAACTTTATCAAAACATCTGTGTGGCTGAGGAACATTTGAATAATGGTATATTTGGATCAATTCACTTGTTTGTAAAGATCAAGTAACATACTGGTTCCAGCTTATGACTATTGTCTGTTTGTTATCACAATAAATTCAATCCTCATTCAAAAATTCGGGCTTTGATTTTGCATTGCATAATTGCAATTTATGTTGGCATTCCATTGTTGAGGCCATTTCTCTTAATTCACAGTCGATTGTCAGTTGTAGATCTAAAGCAATTCTCAGAACTTTGTACACATATACAATAAAGCTTTGATTATTCTTCTAATATAAACCTTGCGGTAGCTGTGGTTTGTTTAAACCGAGACGATGCTCAGAAAACTCCAGCATCATGCTTTCAGTGAAAGACTGACGCGAGTTGGAGCTGAAGCTACAGCGGAGTGGAGGTGGGGCAGGACTTCTGACGATGGTTCTAAAAAGGATGCAGGAAGTTTGTTGTTACTCACTGCGTCTTTATTCTAAGTAAAGCATTTAAGTGTTGGACGCATTTCAAAGGAGCTCCGGTCCAGGAAAGGATTCATTCATTAAATAAACAGGTCCATTATATAAACTGATGCGTCTTCTGGAATGAAGTCTACAGTCATTCTTCTCAAAACACACACACACACAAATTATACTGACACACCCTCTGCACACACCACAGTACAGCTTTGGCTTGTTTGCTTCTACAGAACAGCATAGCTAATAGTTTACACACAAAAACAACACACACAAGCAACAGTGTACACACACAAGCATATTTTCACTCACGAACACAACTTAGTGTCTCACAGCCCTTTTTGTGACCTGACCCGAAAAATCACTATCTCAGTTTCATCGTCCGTTAAACTCTGAAAACTCTGAAACTTACTTCATCTCCAGCAACAGATGAATTGTTTTTGTGGTGGACTGCACTGACCGACAATTCATTACTGTAACCCAAGTGGGTCAGCACAGACTATCTCACACACACACACACACACACACACATACTGACACACACACACACACACACACACACACACACACTGTTTGTACTGCAGTGGAAAATCTTCACCACCACGGCGGCTAGTTGCCTAGCAACCCTGTGACGTCAAACCCGAGTTTCCCTCTCACAGCTGTACGTGTGTGTGTGTATGTGTGCGTGCGTGTGACAGAAAGTCTGCAAGATTATCGGTGTGTGTCTAATTCCTGTTTGTGCGTCCGTGTGTGCGTGTGCCGCCTTGTTTTACTATGAGAGGGGAAACACCGGTCAATTCTTTATTTGGTGTTTCTGTGCTAGCTCGTCTGTGAAAGTGTGTGTGTGTGTGTGTGTGTGTGTGTGTGTGTGTGTGTGTGTGTGCATGTGCTGTGTCGGAGTTGCCCCGGCCACGGAGGAGCGAGGGCAGCCTGACGTTACTGAAGCTGACAATTTGGCTCAAAGTAAATCTTTGGAGTTGAATCCAGTGCAGAATTGAATTGTGGTTTCACTTGGTTTCACAGTCGTAACGGGGGAAACCTCGATGTTATGCGTGAACTCAGAAAAGGGGATGTAATGCTAGCGTGGAGATCCAGCTCTGAAAGTAATAGCTTTTAAACAATACTGGTTATTGATCTGTTTTCATAGATAAGATTTGCATTAACTTTTACCTGTTTATACTTTTTTTGCTGGTTAGTTTGCAAGCTCACCACTGTCGAGTAAGATTCAGGGGGTTTCAGAGTCGACGTTGGAAACAACTCTTCCTTACCAGACAGCAGCTTTTCTACAACGTATCTGAACAGCCACATCACAAACGTCTTACACTTTTTTTAAAAACTTTTTTAGTTTTTTCAGGCCTTTTGTGTAGCTGTCAATTTCGCAGAGCTAATTCTCCACAAACCAGCCCTGGTTGCTATAGAGATTAATCATGCACTCTGTAAGCATGTTGTTTTGCCCTGCATCACACTCCCTGCAGTTTAATTTTGTCTCGGTGTGTGTGTGTGTGTGTGTGTCCTCCAGTCTCAACTTTTGCAGATTCAGACAGTTGCAGTGTATTTGTATCTGTGAAGGGGACCTTGTGGTGAGCGATATCAGGCTCGTAGCTTCCTCTGTTGAAAACATCAGCATGCATCAGTGTTTCCCCTGCCTTTGCACACTGCACACTTGTAACCCAGAGTTACCCTTTGCCCAAGTTGTTTCCCCCCCCCCCCCTTACCCATTCTCTCCACTCTCAGCCTCCTTTCACTCCTTTCCTGTGTGCTAATGAGTGATAGTCGGTCACCATGTGTAGCCCGAGTTCTCAGGGTCAAAAGAAATCCTCACATTTCCATACGTCTGATGCTTTTTGTTTGTGGTTAACCCCTTTCTTTTGCAAATGCAAATGATTCTGATGATTGCGCAATTTGTTTTGTAATAAAACTTCTTCACATGCATGTTGTCGTAAACCCTGTCTGCAAATGTGTGTGCTGAAAAAACATGATGCACATTCAAAAGATGCAGCCAATAAAAACTCTTTGCCTCAGGTCTTCTTTTTTTTCCCTCCGAGCTTCTTCTGTTGTTTACAGAGGGCAAGGCCTCTTTTTTTTTTCTTCTTCTCTCTTTTGTTTGTAGTCAGCGGAGGATGTGGAAAATACTGTCGCTGAGGCAAGCGGCACCCCCCCCCCCCCCCCCCCCCAACTTCCTGTCTGCAAGAAGTTCCTTCGCTTACCATTTCCTCTCTCTCTCTCTCTCTCTCTCTCTCTCTCTCTCTCTCTCTCTCTCTCTCTCTCTCTCTCTCTCTCTCTCTCAATGGAAACTTTACTGCCCTCTTGTCATCCAGCTCGTCTGGGGGTAGAGATAGGAGAGACGGGGGGAGAGAGGGAGTCAGAGAGACAGGCGCAAAAGAAACGAGCCAGAAAAAAAGATGAAAAAGAGACCCGGAGACTTTGATGGAATTTGCCGACTCAAACACCTCCTTGAGTTGTGTTTCAGCTTCATGTGCGGCTTTGCTAATAAAAAAAATTACAGTAATTAGTTAAATTACAAACTGGACAAATTAAAATCTTATTGACAAAGAGAACACGCACAAACACTTAGCACTTCAACACCCATGCAGCAGAAGGAGATTAATTTCGAACTGCTTGTTTTGAGGAATTTTTTTTCTGGCAGAGACGTCCATTTCCTCCTGTGGGTGCCTGATGATTGATAGTGTAAAACATAATGCACACCCTAATGTGGAAAAACACTCAAACACTGACACTAAATGTACAGAGGAAAAGCAATATGGAGGCTGTGATGAATCATGTAACACACATGATCTTCGAGTCTGTCAAAACAGTTTTTTGTAATAGACAGGAATGAATATTTCTCGATAGACTTTACCTTGACTGTTATGGATATAATCACTACATCACTGATGTTATGGAAGACAGTGTAGATTAGTGCTGAAACAAGCAACTGATTAATAGATCAACATATATGCATTATTACCTTCGCCAGTGAGGTCATAATTTCATGCTAATAGTCAGGTAATAGAATTACACAAAAGCGACTGAGCTGATTTTATTGAAACTTGGAGAGAGTGTTGGGAATCGGTCGAGGAAAAACATGGAGCAGATTAGATTGTGAGGGTTGACCCAGGGATCTTTTGACATTTCACCAATATCCGAAAGAATAATGCATGAAAACAATAGAAACAAACTGATACAGAACTGGTATATAAGAGAACTTAGATTAATTTAATTTAATTATATCACTGTTATCATATTTGTGTTCAATCACTTGTAGTTTTACATGTAGCCTACTTATGTGCACGACTCTAGTTTTTATGGTAGTGAAGCAGAGGTTGACTTCCAACATTGTGGCTTCATACTTTTCTTCTCTACTCTTTGATGCTCTTGTACACGAAAAACACAAACATTCATACACACTCAAATAATAGTGCGTATTTTGTTTTATTTTTCCACAAAGTCCTCACATTTTCATTTCCCTTCACACTCGTGCACCCACTCACACACACTCGGCTCCATCTGCGTCTTCCAAACGCTGTGACCTGTGCAGAGATTTGCATGCCCAGATTATGTTGGTCTCCTGTTTTGCCAATCAAATTCGCCACAATTGTTTTTTCCGCCGCACAAACCGACTCACACAAACACACACACAAACACACACATGAAATCGGGATTGTGTGAGGCCGAGGTTGCAGAGAAGGACCGGGGTGTGTCGCGGGAGAGCTGCACAGACCATCAGACTCCCCGGCTGACTGACAACCCATCGGTCACCATGTGGTCGTCCTGGCTCTATTCATTGATGAGCGTTGTTGTGTCGGTCGGAGCCATTTTTATCATTACCGTCATCCACCTGCGCACCAGCCACCTCCAGGTACCGTCACCTACTCTGCCAGCGTTACACTGACTTGCCTTTACTGTCGCTAAATGCTTTTAATACGTCGATTTAGTCCTTGTTTAGGGATGTTAGACAGCTTTACTCTCAGATTTTATTGAGCTATAATAACACTGCTAACATCAACGTGATAGTTGAAGCCTTTAGTGTGTTTTTTTTTAAGTTGGACACAAACCAACCGCCCCCTGCTCTTGTCATCTCCTCGCCTGCCCTCGTCTGATTGCATTTTAATGTCTCCAGCTCCTAAAGCTACAAACCCAGACAACGGCTGGAATTACTCACACTTGAAGTAGTCCAGACTTTCCCTTACTTGCCCTCCACATCTCTCCCCCCTCTCAAACACACACACACACACACACACACACACACACACACACAAACACACACACACACACACACACACCAGCTATAAGTAGGCATCACGGTCGATGGATGACAGTCTGAGTTGATGGAGAAAGCACAGGCCCTGGCTACTTACCAAGCCGTAGCCTGATACTGTTTCTTCTCTCACTAACTGACTAAAGATGGTGGGGAAAAAATGAGAGGGGGGAATACCACTTGATTCAATTTATTTTGTCTCTCTGGTGGTCTGAAAAAGCTCAATCACTCTTGCATTTCCTGTAACCACAACCGACAGTTGTGATAGAGATGTGTTGTGTGAATTTCCTTAGAAGCTTTGTGTAGTAACCCGTTATTAAAACTTTAAAACAACATCAAAGCAGAAAATGGCTCTGACCAAGAGAATACAAAGATGGTTTTGGTTGGTTAGGAAGAACCCAGTCTGGTTCTGACATGTTTACAACATAACAGAGAAGCTCAGTGTACTTTTTAACCATCAAAACCTGTGGCTGAGGGGTAGAGTTGTTGTCCTCCAACCTGAGGGTTGGCAGTTTGATCCCCAATCTTCCCCATCTGCATGCCGAAGTGTCCTTGGGCAAGATGCTGAACCCTGAATTGCCCCAGATAAATCAACAGTGCTGCTAATAAATGCACCGTATGAATGTGTGTGAATGGGTGAATGTAAAACTGTACCGTAAAGAGCTTTGAGTGGTCATCAAGAATAGAAAAGTGCTTTATAAATAAAAAAACTTTTACCGGTTGCTCAAGGGATGAAGATGAGGATTGTTGAAGATCAATGTGGCCTTTTTTCCTCCAGGCTGCCGTCATCTCACTTTGAGAAAATATTGAATCTTTTGTTTTTGATTCTGAATTTGCACAGAAAGAATTCTGTTATTATACGAGCCGAACCATAGCATGTCAAAGGATCTGTAGCCTTTTAATTTGATGTGCGTCTTGTGGTTGTTCCGTTTAATAACACAAATCCTAATAAACCCAATGATATCACAGGGTCAAGCTACTCATCTCTGCCGTTCCACCACCTAGCCCAGAGTTAGTTTCCAACATGTGATCTGTACACGTGTTTTTTTCTCTATCCTCCACTGGGTCAGAGAAAAAACCCTCATGTGACTTTGTATGTGTGTGTGTGTGCGCACAACTAACCATAGATAGACATGCTATCAGCTGATCCAGAAAATGTGACAAGGGTTATATATCTCCTTCTATGGTCTCTTTTCTCTCCTCTTTTCTCTTATCTCATCCTCCTCTCCTCTCCTTTCCTCGTTCTCGCCTCTCCTCTCCTCCGCTGGTCACCATCGGTTACGCTGCAGCAAAGCGAGGCATTGTTTAAACCCACAGAACATCTGTAATTTTTCCTTCTGAAATGCTGTAGGCAGAAAACGTCATTATGAATTTTTTACTCAGTAGATAGTGATTTATTGTATCTTGGTGTTGCAACACGCAGCAAAATTAGCTCATGTTGTCTAAATCTATTTATAGGACAGTCCAGGAGAATGTTCGTGCTGAAGGGGATAAAAGGGATATTTACCCCAGGAAATGAAGGGACAACAGAGAGTATTCCATTTAAATAATTAACTTTCACCTTATTTTTTTGCTCATCTCATTATGTCCAAATTCAAGTCCTTTTACCAAACTTTTCTCATCCTTCGTTGCAGTTAAGGGCTGTTGTCCACCAAAGAAAATATATTTCTCTTCAGCCAGTGAATTTGTTGTCGGGGATTATCTTTTTGTGAATGACCGAGTGTTTGTTTGAGTGTATGGCAGGAGTCCCGCAGTTCAATGTGTCCCTGCCAGGGACAGAGAGAGCCTTTGGGGAAACATTCACTCTCTCTGTGTGTATATGTGTGTGTGTGTGTGTGTATATGTGTGTGTATATGTGTGTGTGTGAGGACCATTTTATGCATAGAACTTACAGAGTGAGGACATTTTAGGAAAGTGAGGACATTTTGACCGGTCCTCAATTTTTCAATGGGATGTTTGAGGCTTGGGTTTAGGGTTAGGGTTACAATTCGGTTTAGGTTAGGGTTAGGCATTTAGTTTGGACAGTTAATGTTAGGGTAATGGGCTAGGGAATGTATTATGTCATTAAGTGTCCTCAATAAGAATAAGAAATACAAACTTGAGTGTGTCTGTGTGTGTATATGTGTATATGTGTGTGTGTGTGTGTGTGTGTGTGTGTGTGTGTGTGTGTGTGTGTGTGTGTGTGTGTGTGTGTGTGTGTGTGTGTGTGTGTGTGTGTGTGTGTGTTTGTTACCAGGGGAAACCCCAGCTTGATCCTGAGCTCAGTTGGAAAGAGTGTGGGAGAGCCAGACAGAGCGAGATTGAGGACAGAACCCCCAGGGTCACTGATGCTCCACTTTTGTGTTTTAACAGTGAATCATCCAGATGCTTCAGATGAACGCAGACAGAGTTAGAATTTAGGAGACTGACCTAAATTCACATTTTACAAAGCATGCATAAACTCTGGCGACCTGTCCAGGGTGTGCCACTCCTCTCTCCCAATGTCAGCAACCTTTCACCACTCAACTAATAAGGGGTATAGACAATGCATGGATGGATGGATAGGGTAAGGGGTTCATCACTGAAGGATAATTTCTTATGTTTCTGTTTGTAGCATAAGTCTTGGAAGAAGATTAAGAACATGGTCCACTGGTCTCCGTTTGTCATGTCCTTCAAGAAGAAATATCCCTGGATACAACTGGCAGGGCACGCAGGTATTGTGGAGACAAAAACACACAAATAACAAGTTTCAAATATTATAAAAAAATGTGTTTAAGGTTCAGCTGAAGAGAAATAAGGGGCCTGCAGCGACTAAAAGAGTTTGTTTTTACAGGGAGTTTCAAGGCGGGAGCCAACGGCCGCATTTTAAAAGTGAGTCAAACTTTCGCATCACTCACACCCTTCTTTGTCATTGCACAGAAAATAAATCCACTTACATTCTGACTACATCCTGACACTGAATAAGTGCAGCCAAGGCTACGTATTAACGATGACAACTTGTTGATGATACTCTGTAGAAACACTGTGAATGTGAGCAGCGCTGCTTGTCCCTCCTGATGAGGGACGTGCTGCGCCCCTACGTCCCCGGTTACCATGGAGACGTAGAGAAGGACGGCCAGAAGTACAACCAGATGGAGGATCTGCTGGCCGAGTTCGACTTTCCATGTGTGATGGACTGTAAGATGGGAGTGAGGTGAGAAAACATCCCGTCAGACAGCTTCATGTTAACCTTCAGCCAGCTGAGGAGTCAGTGAGTAGATGAAGAGCTCTGTTGACTCATACAGTTTGGCTAGATGTGTAGGTCTTATACCAGGTGACTTTAATTATGAAACATAAACTGTTTTGAGATTTTAAAATGTTAAAACATCGTATCCACAAAGTAGGAACTTTATTCTCTTCGCCAAGGACGTCATGTTTTCATCTGTGTTTGTTAGTTAGTTTGTTTGTTCACAGGGTAACGCATAAACTAATTTCCATGAAAGGTTTTGGGATGGAAGAGGCATTACCTAAGGAAGAATCCATTAAGTTTTTATAAGGATACATATCAGGGGGCAGATCCAGGAATCTTTGAGCTTTTTCTTAGAGTCTTTAATGCTGGCAAAAAATGATCGTAAAGAAAAAATCAAACTTACTTAAGGCACTGATATTTATGAGTGTGTGTAGTTTGGTGAAGATCTGAATACAAATCTGGATATAGTGAATATAAATGTGTTTTCATAAGTTTGGTTCTTAGTGAACTCTATTGAGTGCCATTCTAGTTTGGAAGTAAAATCCAGGTAAAATCGCTCACACACCTCAACTGTCCTCTTATGACACGAGGAAGCAGTGGTTTGACACCTTTCACATGCCTGAACTCCACCTCACCCTATTTGTAAGGCTGGGCCCAGCAACCTGATGGAGGAAACTTATTTCGGCTGCTTGTATTCTACAACCCAGAGCTTGTGACCATAGGTGAGGGTTAAAAATCTTTACTTTTAGGGTCGATGTGCCGTTATGCATCATAAATTTACTAGATGCAGATTTCTATTTGGATCTACACCAAATCCGACTAAACAGATTTAAGATTTATGCATTTTTCACTGGGACTGATGAGACGGTTAAAATGCCCTGTATCAGGTTTTTCTGGATCTGCTCCCTGATCCAGATCTGCACTAAAACAACCTTCACATCCTTACACCAAGTTCCGTGTAAATCGGTTGTGGGAGGCTATAATCCCTCGTTGCACATCAAATCAATGAGGGATTGCAAATAACTCTCTCCTAAATACTGCATGTTTGGCTTTGAGGATTTGTTTAAAGTCCATATAATCATCTCATTGCTCACGTTTCTTGCCCTGTCACATTTTTTGTGATTCTCACACATTCCTACAGCTGGTGAACAGCTGTATCCTGCTGTTTGAGCAGAGACATCGCCCCGGCTCTCTCAGCCCCTCCGCTCATCTTTCTCACCTTTTCTTCTGTCACCTGTTTCTTCTCCCTCGCTCCAGGACCTACCTTGAGGAAGAACTGACCAAGGCTCGTAAGAAGCCTTCTCCGAGACCTGACATGTATCAGAAAATGATCGAGGTTGACCCTGCGGCGGCTACACTCGAGGAAAACGAGCAGAAAGCGGTGACCAAACCCAGATACATGCAGTGGAGGGAGACCATAAGCTCGACGGCCACCCTGGGATTCAGGATAGAGGGAGTCAAGGTAACACTCACCGAACCTTCCTTCCCTTCTTTCTTCTGGTGTATAGTGTGTGTCTGTGTGTGGGTGTGCATGTGTCCTTCAGGGGCGTGATCTAACTTCCTGTTTTGAGCAGAAACTTCCTCTGAAGTATATGAACGTGTATGAGCTCCTTTGTCGTACACGAAGCCTGTTTGTGGCACCTCTATAGGCCTCGGCATCTGGGACTGACATCGCATCCACATGCACACGCAAATCCCCCTCTCTGTCTTTATTTGAGGGTCGTGGCTATATAAGGACATTCACGGCCTCCCGGTGGTCTGTTGCCATGACACCAAAGGTTATCCCCAAAAACACACACAGAGACACGTGTGTGTGTGTGTGTGTGTGCGTGTGGGTGTGCGTGTGTGTCTTTATCTGTGTCTGTGTGTGTGCACAGTATAGCTCTTGTAAGCTCAAATCTAATGTGAAAATCTGTAAGTTTTAATTAGTATGATAGCTTATGTGTGTGTGTGTGTGTGTGTGTGTGTGTGTGTGTGTGCGAGTGTGAACTTGAGAGTGGTGCTCAGACTTGAACCATAAAGGGGAAAAATACTTTTGTCTTCAAATAGTTCCTTGTTGCCAGGCAGCCATAACAATAGGAAAAGCTCATTTATTTCACAGTGAACCCACCGACTGCTTTGACTTCCACTGAGAGTTCTGCTCCTGATGCTAATCTACTGCACTTCCACTGATAATATAACACCTCAAATACTGAACCGATGTATAAAAACATCTATTGTTATCGCGATATCAACGTGCACGATAGACGTATCACAAAAGACGGCAAAAAACTGTGAGTAAGAAGAGAATAGAGAGAAAACGGAGAATTTGAATACAGAGATTTGACGGAGCCGCTTCGCTCTGTCTCTCTCTCCCTCAGCTGACGTCTCTTATTAGCTACAGCTTAACAGTTGATTAGTTTGTCGCCACACTATCAACACTGATCATCACATAATGATTGATTCTTCAGAGCGGCGCGCGCATTCATCAGCCGCTCGCTCCCTCTTTTCCTCTCTCTATCTCCCCCCCCCACACACACACACACAGTGTGATCTGACACATGTATAAACTCAGTCTGAGTAAAAACCACAGAATTTATAAACTGAGACAATGTATGGAGCTGGAGGAGATGGCAACGCGCTCCGTTTGGTTTGACGCTGTTGCCGCAGCACACAGCGCAAATGACAGAGACAGAAAAGAGGATGTAAAATATGGACAGAGCCGCTAAACACATTTTAGAAAAAATTACTTTTCACAGTCCAAACATGTAAAGACCCAAATTAACACTGTGAGTGGACTTAGTTGAGCTTTGCATGGCTCCCTGGTGTCTGCCCAGGAACCGGTGGCACTGCGGGGGGGCTGTGACCTTCTTCCGGCTGTGGAGCTGTCCGTGGTCTCTGCGTAGCCAGGGACTGTTAATGTTTATTATTCGCAAATCATATCGTCATCGCGTGATTAAACAACGTTATCCCACATCGCATGTTTTCCTCATATCCTGCAGCCCTAGAAAAAAAAAGAATTTCAATGTATCACCTGGAATTCTGGGTAAATGGGAAGGTCTTCCTCTGTCACAGTAATCTGTCATGACAATAATATTGTGAGATTGAAATATGTTTGCCTCGGTTTCCTTCTTTAAAGCTCTAAATATATATTTCCGTCTGTACTTCATTTCCTCTTTCCATTGTTTTTCCTGTTGTTTTTTTTTGTCCATTCTCTCCTCTACCCTTTTCCTTCCTCGCCTCCCTTCCTCTGCCTCAGCCCCATCCTTCCCATCAGTACCAGAAGTCTGGAAGTTGTAGATATTATACAACTTTTAAGTCGCAAACTTTGGTCCTCACATTGATGGTCTCCTCTCCTCTCCTCTCCTCTCCTCTCCTCTCCTCTCCTCTCCTCTGTAGAAGGAGGACGGGACCGTGAACAGAGATTTTAAGAAGACAAAGACGAGAGAGCAAGTTACTACGGCCTTTCACGACTTTGTCAAAGGAAATAAGGACATTCTGGTAAGTGTCGTTGTATGTGTGTGTGTATGTATTGTGTGTGTTTGTCAATGGCCTTGACTA
The DNA here is from genome assembly GCF_947347685.1 of Pleuronectes platessa. Lineage (NCBI taxonomy): Eukaryota > Metazoa > Chordata > Actinopteri > Pleuronectiformes > Pleuronectidae > Pleuronectes > Pleuronectes platessa. The sequence continues at coordinate 11,756,009 of NC_070642.1, forward strand.
CTGTATGGAACTGAAAAACGGATGTGGAATGGAATTTTGTTGAACTGCACACACACACACACACACACACATACACACACACACACACACACACACACACATACACACACACAATCACACACAAACACACATATGGAAACATGTGTTCATAGATGCACAACGTGACCTCATGTTTCCAGGGTCAAACAAAAAGGGAAGTCCTTGGGCTTCTATGCAAACACGCACACACACAAAACATTCAGATGCGTACAGTAAGTATAGGAAACCATTCATGAGTGTGTTGTGTTTTTATTGTGTAATGATTTAAGGGATTATTTAGATTATCAAATGATAAGGCATGAAGTTGTTTGAATTTAGCACATTTTTGAGAATGTAAATCATAAACAGTTGTTGTGGAGTTTTCAAGTTGAATCGCTCAGCAGCCCAGATGTGAGCAGAACTTGGTGATCAAAATGTAACTAAGACTTTGTGTGTTTTCTTTACAGAAGAGTTATCTGGCCAGGCTGAACGAAATCAGAGACACTCTAGATACCTCCCCGTTCTTCAAAACCCACGAGGTAAAGGCACATGTGCAGTGACTGAAACCGTGTTTTACTGCTGCTCTCTGTACAGCTGCTGCTCATGATGGTGCTGCTACAAATACAAACATCTACCTTTATCTTAAAACTGATCATATCTTTTATTTATAAACTTAATTTAAATGGGACATATTATGCCCATTTTAACACAAGTTGATATGGTTCCTTGGGGTCTTAATGAAATGTCTGTAACATATTTTGGTCAAAATACCACAAGAATCATTTAAAACAGCACCTTTTTACCCTGTCTAAAACAGCCCTCCTCAGATTGACCTGTTTTGAGGGTTTTTTTCCAGAGTTTTTGTGACGGTATACATGACAGAGACCCAAATTAACGTGTAGAAGCACTACAAAAGTGTAATTTTCATCATATCTCCCCTTTGAGTGAAATAAAGCTGCACGAAATTTGACGAAAAAAAGAAAAAAAATTGCATTAATTATTCCGTTGGAAATTGTAGAAAAGGCAAAAAAACTACCGGATCTTCTAATGTTAAAGAAAGTGGAAAACTAAATTCCTTGATCTGCTCCTTTGCCCCTCCTGTTGCACACTTAAATAGGTTCTTTGAGCCATAAACTAAATGATATGAATGTTCTTTGATGAAATACATTAATGCTGGTTGTAATATCACACAAAAAATCTACATTCATGGGTTGAACAAGCCTCATAATGCAAGCGTTTCTAAACCACCTTGCACCTTGCAGGACCAGCGCTTTCATAGCATCAACCGCTTGAGTCGTCTCTACTTCATGACATTTATATTCATATATTTAAAAATATTAACCGTTTGCTGTAATCCCTCGTGAGTGGAAATGTGGAAGGATGCGCTCATTTTCAAATCGATGCTGAAACTAAACCCCTATGTGAGAATTTCCATGTTCTGTAGAACTAACACTACATGAAATCTTTATATTTTTTACTGTTGATCCATCTTTTAATTCTCTTATTTAGTATTTTAGTGTAAGTTAGTGAAAGTGACTTGCTCTAGCAGACACACCAGTCCTCGTGTTGCATCTACCGAGACACAGCAGGCTCTGTCATGGAAATTGGGCAGCAACAGTCCTGACCACACAGTCAGTTTCACACTTAAGATTGCACGCACACACAATTATACAACACCAGTACACTTGAATGTAAACAGAAAACACAGAAAACAGGAAGCGAACAATGTGGAGTGGAAAATTAAAATACAGTTCAGTATTTATTTCTTATCTTTGTGTTTCCTGCAGGTGATCGGCAGCTCCTTGTTATTCGTTCACGACAGTAAAGGGCGGGCCAAAATCTGGATGATTGACTTTGGGAAAACCACGCCTCTCCCCGACGGAGAGGAACTCACCCACCGAGCATTGTGGGAAGAGGGCAACAGAGAAGATGGCTACTTTTCTGGACTTGAAAGTTTGGTGGACATCATTTCAACCATGTTGAACTCTGAAACTTGAAGTCTCAAGAGTTTTGAATTGAACATTTGGACTCACAACAGCAATGTGGATTGCTCTCAGACATTTGTCCTCATGTTGGTAAACACATCAACACCACAACAACCACTGGCCAATTCACTGACGAATGCATTGTCTTTATTCTTATCCAGTGGAGGTTGAGGATCTCCACCATTCACAGCCTTCTGGTGTTTTCCATAACCCCTTCAGGGTTTTTTCCATCAGTCATTTTAACTTGTCACAGCAGGAGACACTCAGTAACATTAACAATGCCCCTGTAATACATGCACAACATGTGCTTCTTCTCCTGGGACTTGTTAAAATGACTGCTGCGAGAAAAAGTGTATTTTTCATATAATAGTATAGTTCTCAATACAAATTCAAGGACTAGGCAAGAACTATTCTATGTTTCTATATATTCTAAGTTTCTCAAAGCCTATGAATCTCTCATTTCTTTTAAACTCGTATGTGGGTCTCAACCCCAAACACATTTTTTCTTTTAAGATAGATTTTTTTAGCATGTTACAAATATTTATTTGTAAAATATATCAAGATATGTTTTGTCTTTTCATTGAATTTGTTTGACACTAGGAAAAATATAGAATACCATCTGACTTGAAAACAACTGTGCAAAATCAAACAATGGCGCCCCCAGGTGGTGAAACATAAAAGTAAATTATAATTAGAGTCAAATATTTCATTAACAAACAACTATTCTTTCATAATTTGTGATCCTAGTTTGACAGATGCTTCAATTCCATAAAACAGTTTGCATCAGGATTTTAAAATGGCAGGGGTTCAACAATTTTAGTGCCAATTAAGAATTTTAAACGACAACCTTGTTCCCAGCACCTTTGTATAATCTGCTACACTCTTTAATTTGTGTACCTGAAATACATTTTACTTTTCATTTTTTAAACACAACCTCCGCTCATGTCGGTTTTCTTAAAAAAACACGTACAGTAATTATATTTACACCATTAGAGACTGTACAGTTGCATGTGTTGTTACGCATTAGAACATGATTTTAGGTTTGTTTTTACAGTGGAACAACTAAACTAGTCTCTTTTTCAAGCCATAATCAGAGTTTAGACACTGTCGATTGGTCGTCTATGTTTTCGAACTGTTGTCGAAGTCATTGTTTCAAATGGAGACATCGAACGTTTGTGGCCACACACTCTTCACCCTCCTCACACGTTGTTGGGATTGTTCACGATGTACAGACAGATTGAATATGTCAGACGTAGGTTTTTTGTTTTCGATGTAACATGACTTTAGTCAAACTCCGTGGAACACTCACAGCCATGAACAATCGTATTTAAGCTATACAGTGCCTTGACGTTACAAAGCCAAGTAACTGAAAACACGTCTCTGGATGTTATTGTCATAGTCTTAATGATCAGTTCCTGGGTGCATGTTTATTATCCTATCTTAATTTTGTAGTTCATCTTGTTTTTATTTATAACATTATATTGTGTTTGTTTTTTGTTAATGGGAAACTGTGACATTTTCAATCCTGGGCTGTTGTGTTGTTTTGTCTTCAAGCATGTTTAACAGTAGGGGTCAGGTTGCTGGCATTGTGGACGACTATTGATAGATTGATTTACAATCAGAGGATGAGACCCATCCACTGTAATGGGAAAACAGTCACTTAGAATCTAACTTAGCTATAACAGGTTCTTGATGAACTGTAAGAACATGGTAGTCCATGCAGTGCCTTCTTAAAGAGATGGTCCCACATGTTTGGGAGACGGACTTGTGAGTGTTCTTGTTGGGAGTTAAATGAGAAAAAGATCGACAACACCGTTGTGGGCGAAATGTTTCAACCTTCTAAACAAACCCTCAGCAAGAAAGACAACAGGTGGGTTTGCCAACATGTCCAACGGTTCCTTTCAGACCAAACATCTTAGTGGTTTGCTTATGCTCCCCAATGTGCACTTAAGAGTCGTGTCTTAGTAGGTAGGATGTTGTTCTTGGTTTTTCTATTTATTTGGATTGTCCTTTGAAATAGTTTGTATCTGGTGAGAAAGGTCCTGCTTCCATGTGTGACTTTGGGATCTCTTTATCTATATAACTATGTATCTATCTATTAGGGGTGTAGCGATTCTCCAACTCCATGGTTCAGTGCAGACCTTAGCTTTACGCCAGGATAAGATTCAAAAGTAAAACTCCTCTGCCAAGGCACCAGATCTCATACACTCATAAATACCAGTTCCCTTAATGTGCCTGATTTTTATCATCAAGATCCATGAATTATTCTGTGAGAAAATGGGGGAAATGGTGTTTGAGAAAGTGGGAAAGAACCAAAACACTCTTGGATCCAACCTCTGATCCAGATCCCATCAAAGGTTTATGGCTTCTTTTGTGACACACACGCATTCTTCCAGCCAGTTTGGTGGAAATCCGTGCAGTTGCTTTCAAGGTATGAAAACATAACCTCCTTGGTGGCTATAAAAGATCTGGTAGAGCAGTAGACGTAAATATACATGTGGCTCTAACTCTAAATAGATTTTTACATCAATAAATGAACAAGAGATCAACAGGCTGTTGCTGAAGTGGAGACAGAGGGTCGGGGGTTAACAGTTCAGTCCTCCTGTATCCTAACACTAGAATGTGGACGTGTGTGTGACGGGTTTGGTCTCGTTTTCAGAATCGTTACAGCCCTGATAGAACATTTCTCCTCATAATCTTCACTCACAACAAGCTCATTGTCCCACAGGACGAGGGGATAAGAGCCCATCCTGTACAAAGTTCTGTGGAGCTGTGGATTCAAACCCCTGAACTTAATATTGAATCATTCCACCTGATAGTACTGATTTGGGGGTTTGGGCTCTGGTACAAAAACGACTGTTATCATCAGGATTTGATCACACACAGAAAGACCCCGACGTGTTTCTAGTTCATCACCACTTTGCCACAACAACCACACACAACTTGGGAAATTGTGTGTCCACCTGAAACTTGCATATGATATTCTACCTTAGGATCCTGACGTGACTTTTTTCCACTTGTGTGTAAAATATTTCCATGCACTGCTGGAGGCTGAAAATCCAAAAGTTCGAGACAAAAAGTTGCTTATGCAAGAATTGTTCGCCCCCCCGACATTCATGCCAATAAAGCATCCTGAATGGAAAAGAAACCGAACTGTCTTGTGTGTAGCATCGGGTTTCTTACAAATCAGCATCATTGTACATGTTGTGTTAGTAGGTTGGTGTGTCACGGTCCTGTCATCCCTTATCTCGATATTAGATTGTGGATGTTTGTATCGCAGCTTCCATCTCAGCATCATTACAGCCCTAGTAAATAATGTCTCTACATAACTGACGGTGACACATTAGCTCCATTGTTGTCGCTGTTTGCTTTGCAACAAACCTACAATCTTCTCTCCCGTCCCATGAAGGAGCACTGAAGGGAGGGGTGTGTATTTGTTGTACTGTTGAGTCAAAGTGTCAACAAAAATACTTAGTTGCGCCCTGAAGTGCTTATATCGACAAGAAGTCTGCTGAGGCTCAGGTTTGAAAAGAGTAGAAATGCATGTGGCACTACAGACATGACAATACTGCTTGTGTATAACTGGTGGAAAGAGCCGGGAGATAATTTCCATCCCAACTGACAGAGAACCCAGCGACGGCCGGGAGTCGACCCCAGGTCAACACCCTAGAGGTGTAGAGGAGAAGGTAGTTTACCAGGAAGTAAAGAGAAGAGACATCCATCAATCATCTTAACCACTTATCCTCTGAGGGTCATATGTTGGGAGATGGAGCCAATCCCAGCTGACGTGGGCCGAGGGGGAGTTGTTCACTCTGGACAGGACGCCAGCAAATCACAGGAAGGTAAGAGACAGTTTAACCCTAATTTCAGTAACTCATTAAAGTCACAATAGTGTTGAATTTACATATCTCTCTACAAAGGCGAAGATGGATCAAATACATTACAAAGTTATGTGGAACATTTTTACTTTTCCACTGGGCTGTACTGAAGTAATGACGTAATGGATGTTTTTTTATATAGTCCCCAATGGATTTCAAGATCCCAGATGTTAACCCTGAGGCCTCTACATATTCTAACCCACTTTGCTTTTTGTAAATAATTTAACAAATATCTTGCAGCTATTCATTCTGTGTCAGCTAAAAACAAAGGGGATGTTGCATGACACAGGTTTTACACCTAGTTTTACACAGCTCTGTGTATTTCCCTCATCCGGACTAAACCTCCTCTGAACCTGACCTGAGGAAACTCCCTCTGACCTCCTGCTGCTGCCGCCGCTGCCTCGTGGCCACATTAATGCTGTGTTTGCATGGGAGAGGGGGGGGGGCATTTGCCATCCAAATTACACCTGCCCACAGCAGCAGTGTCCGGAGCTGGTCGGAAACAGAGGTTTGGATTCAGACTCGTCAGAGGTTGTGAAATGTGAAACAGTGAAGAACATGAAGCTCCTATACTTTTAAAAGATGTTTACGAATTTGTAAAGCATTTGCCCACTTGTTTCTTATTTGCACTTTTTTGATTATATACTGGGATTTCTATGTTGAAATTATATTTTAAAATACATGTAATGACTCAAATAGCATATGTGTTCACTTGAGGGCACCAGTGAGTTATTACTGTGGGGGAAAGAAGTCTTGACCTCATTTAACACACAACAACATGGTGCTGATGTGTGATGTCATTCTACTGTCTCGTCTCAGAAAGTCTGTCAACCCTCAAACTTGCAACACAATAGCGTTTTACAATAAAGTTTTATTTTTAAATATAGTTTTAACAATGCCGTTGGACTTGTAATCATGTATATTTATTGCAGTTGGACTTTGCATTGATACTAATGCAAATTCTACACCAGACAAAGCATAAAAGAATAAGATCAATCTAATAAGTAATAAAAATCAGGGTAGTGTTGATGTGGTGTACTCTCTTCACCAGTAGGTGGCAGCAGAGGCCGGTTTCACCCCCACGGTCCTTGTTAGTTTATTATTGACTCACGCGTGTTGTTTGCATCTGAACGTGTCAGTCATTGCCACGGTTCCGTGTTTATTGTTGCCAAGAACATTGTGTCAAGCTTCATAACGCAACACACACCTGCACGTTCTTTCCCTTATCCCCTTGGACCAATCAGGAAGCGCCTTTTGACCCCACCTCCTGTCAACAGACGCCGATGACCAATGGGAGCAGAGGATGAAGCTGAGCGGAAGAGCAAAACCAGAGCCGCGCAGAGTTGAAGTTGAGTAAACCTCGTGGCGCATGTTTGCGTGGGTGGGATGAATGTGAGCACCACCTGCTGGTGAAATGAGGTCACATTGAAGAGGATTTAGAGTCCAGAGGAGAAAGCTTGTTGAAGAGAAATGATCATGATGAACATAAACCACCCTCAGCTCATATTATGTGATCTTTTCCTGCCTGATAAGAATAAATAATTCATTCTAGTCGTTCTAATGTCAACTTGTCAACGAGCTCTTAACACCATACTTATACAATACAAAGTAAAAACATTCAGCTAAACTTAGACGTCTCTCATGTACGCACCGATATTGGCAGACCTGGATGCAGTTAATATGCACCTGCTAAATGAAGTGATTTACAAACGTCCTTCAAACCACAGTCTTATGTTCCCCTTGGAGATTTTAATTCCTTACTATATGATATTTTATTAGTTTATTTGAATTGTGTTGTTTTGTTGTTGCTCTTGTTTAATAGTTTGTTGCTGATTGTGAATGTTTCTGTTCTCAAGACTCATCTTAGAAAAGAGATCCTTGTCTTCATGTGACTGCTTGATTAAATAAAGATTAAACAAAACAAATCCAAAAGAATATTCACTAAACAAAACTATGCACATTTTGTTTAATATTAATACATACAAATTCGTATTATTGTTGTTGTCATTGTTATTATTGCTACCACAGTATTCTCATCACAACAATAATGTTACAAAATAATAATAATGATAATGATAAAATATGATAGTAAAATACAATATAGAGATAAACTATAGACAAAAGTGTATAAACCCTCGTTTAGTCGCCACTTATGTTATACTACTAATGATACTACTACTACTGATAATAATAATAATAATAATAATAGGAACTTATCTAAACAAGGTTACAAGGTGCTTCACAAAATGGCAAAAAAATTAATGAACTAATTAAAAGTTATTCAATTCAGTTAAATTTTAAACGCCAAATCATAATAACATAACAATAGCCATAACTGATATGACTGCCATCACCAATAATAATAATAAATATAAATTATAAGCACTTACACAAATGTAGATTCTAACTTTTAAAACCACTTGAAAATATATTGAAGAAAAGTAATGATACAGATAGTGGCTTGTTGAGTACATTTGTATTTTTCTTTTATAAATCTTGATTGGTCTGTATTGGAAATTAACCAAGTACACACCCTCAAATATTGTGCTCATCAGTTCTGAGGTGTACTTTTCTTGAGTATTTTCCATTTTCTGCTTCAGATATTTATTCATTATACTATATTATATTACTTTTATTTATTCAAAAGGGACAATTTACATTACAATCAAGGAGACAGAGAACAAACAACCGACAAATGGACAAGAAACTTACATAAATATTCTATCTTAAAGGTATTTCATAGCTTCAGTACGGCCACTGCTAACTTTGCCAATTCAGAATTTGAAAACACATACAATACAAAATATGATGCATTGTTATAAAAGTCATAAAATCAGTAGTATATGATTACAACATTAAATAAAAGCTAATTTTCCCCTGCTACTTAGTCTAAAGGGTTTTCATATTGTGTTTTATTTATATTGTATATATTGGTTTATTTTTGTCGTGCACTGATTGCTGGTTGTACATCAAATTGCCCTTGAAGGATAATAAAGTTTTTCTTTTATGGACAACTTTAATTAATCACAAACTGCGCAAACAAAGCAAGAGCAGCAGAGGAACCGAGCAGCCAGCAGGGGGCAGCCTCAGGACATCACATGGAAACAAGCAGCAGCAGACTGCTTGGAAATTAAGCAGCAAAGATCCAGGGATTTGTTGTTGATGTGGATTCGTGCAGTAGTGAGGCCTCACCTGGTCTGTGCATGAAGTGGAAGTCAACCTGAGAAGCTAAACTTGAACGAGGACATCTAGAGAGGGACAGAGAGACAGCTCACCTTCAAAGTAAAAGTTCAGGAGGCCGGAGGTTTGATTTGATTAATGAGTAATGAGTGACCCTTACTCCTTGTGCTAGTTGATGGGAACAATATGTCTTTTATTTGATCACCGAATATAAACTAGAAGGTTTTGCATGAATATTCTGAATTATATTAAATTAAATGTGTCCCACACTGTGATTCTTGTAAGGCATCAGAAGCCAAGGTTGGAAACTACTAGGTTGTTCTCTAACAGTGGGTTTTTACAGCATGTTAAATCATCCAGTATCTAAAATCCAAAAATATATAAGTTACTTTTAAGTAAGGCTGTCAAATATATGTAGTAAAGTAGAAAATGCAATGGTTTTCTCTGAAATGTGTATAAAAATCAGAATCAGAATCAGAAAAGCAGCATAGAAAGACACAGAAACACACAATAATTTGTCCATCTTCTTCCTGTGCTTGAAAAAAAAAAAAATAATCCTTACAATTTCAATAGTCTAGACACTGTCTGTCTCGGTCCTAAAAATCATCCAGACTCAATGTCATAAAAGTCTTTCAACAGTTTAAACACATGAAACAACACATTAGTCGGAACCACAGGTCGGAACCATGGGTCAGAGCGACGACTTCAGAGCTCGGAGGAAATTCCAAGGAGCACTTGCGTGGGTTGCGTCGCTGCGTGGCTCTGGCTGCGGAGTGAAGTTGGTAAATAAGGTTTGACCTCCCTCGCTGTGTGGAGGGAGGGAGGGAGGGAGAGAGAGGGAGGCAAAGAGAGAGAGAAATAGAGATAGAGGGAAGGGGGAGGTAAAGTGGATTACACGCTGACCGTCAGCAGCAGCAGCGGGAGGACCACATACAGACACCCCGCAGCTCCCGGTGCCTTCAGTCCGACCTCTGTGCAGCTGGCGTGGGGGAGAACAGGGAGAGAAGCCCCGCTGAACAAAGTTCGATCTGCCCTCAGCCCACCACACTGTGACCCCCCGTGGTGGTGAGTATCTGCGACGCTAGCGCGGCTAATCACGCTCGTGCTGATAAATGTGCGCTGGTAGATGGAAGTGGCGCATGTTTGGGTTCGCCATCTCCGTAATCCCCCGTTTGTTTTTGCACGAATCCTCTGCAGCGCGTGCACGTGTCTGACCTCCACCACTGTTATTCACTTCTGCAAACTTCATCGCGCGACCTTCAACTCAGATCGGTGCACATGGGGGAAAAAACAACAACAATCCATTCTAAACACGTTGATTCTCGAGGGGGCTCGTCCGTTTAGCGCAGTTGTTATTGTTGCTTTTAATCGTTTAACGTAAAGAAACAAAACAAGGCGCGAGTTTTGTTGTGGCGGAGTCTCGTGGCCACACGCCCACGAGGAAGTTGACAGCCAGATTTAAAAAGCGTAACAGACGATGGCGGTCGTGTGGGATTTACGTCAAACTGTTTCACGTATAACCTGCGTATTTATATGTCTTCATTGTGGGTATTATACTGAGTAGTTAGCGAACACTTTTTTAATTCGCTCTTTCCTACTAAGAAGTACTGGTTTGATTCGAGTCAAATAATTGTGTTGGACTTATAAAGTTGATTTAATCAACAGGTCATAAAATGTGTACAAATAAGCCTCGTGGCATATTGGCACGTTCTCTCTCTCTCACCCCGCCTCCACATGCGCGTGCACATCATAGATTGTATATACAAAAGTGTACATTAACCCTGTATGTGAGTGTATATAATGTGTGAATGAAGAGTGGTTTGTAAAATATTATACATAAGGTCAGATAAAAGAGAAGATAAACTTTGTTGATCTCACGCAGGGGAAATTCACTCATTGCAGCACTCATCATATAGTCAGAACCAGGAAGTCAATGAAAACATTTGAAGGTATAGAAATTAAAATAAAATAGAGAGTAGAAAAAGAAATACAGAGAATATCCCCATGATATGCTACGTCCACGAGAGATTGAAGAAAAATGGACCTGAGTAAAGTGGCACATTACGGTTACCCGAGGCTGCATGTGGGCATTATGCTGGAGATAACAGATCTATAGATGATAGAAATAGACATGTGCATATACGATATTTATGTTATATGATTTGATGTATGATATACCAACTGATCCAAGCTCACCATAGCTGGTTGTATACAACAGCCAATAAGCTGCCATAATGTATGTTTCAGCTCTTATTGCATCAATAAGTCTTTTACACACATGGCCAATTGAAGATATACACACAAACACACACACACACTTGGGTCTCAATCTTTATATGATCAAATGTGTGGAAGCCTCATCTGAAAGGTTTGTTCTTCTGTTTGGACAAGGCACTCGTTGAGTTTTAAAATTGCTCAAATATTGATATTAGAATAAAAAGCCTGGTTTTCAGTGGCCGGTGGCGATGCCAGTTTCTATTATTATAGTATTATTCACTTAAACACAGAAAATCAAAAAACAAAAGTATGAGAAAATCGTAATGTGCACAGTCTATTTGCTTAAATATAACAAATAATCATTATCTTTTAAAGTACAATAAAGCAGAAATTGTAATTAAATGAATTCATCCATCACTCTCTTATCATGATTCATCTCAAGCAACTGTTTGTGACTGGATTCCTTTAATCCAAGAAACCACTGACTAGCAGGAGACATGTTTCCCCTCACGTCTCCCCTGCTGTCGGTGGTGACGCTGCTGCTGCTGCGGCGGCGGCCTCACCACTGCCCAGCCGACGAGGGGGAAACATTTTTCCAGTCTGTCGGCAGGATCAGTGGTGAAGGTTAGTGCCGGGAAGCATGTCAGTAAACCACAAGGTTCACAGAACAGAAGGCCCAAACTCTCACTCGGGCTATTTTCATTGCAGTGAGTCAACAGCTTTTGTAGAGAGGGGGCCGCAGAGCTGAGACAACAGCTGAGGAGTGCGCACGTGTGTGTGTGTGTGTGTGTGTGTGTGTGTGCGAGCGCGTGTGTTTGTGTGTGTGTATTCCAAACTACCATGTGTAATTACAGTTGGTGTGAGTTTTCAGAAACTAGCCTGCAGTGACCTCTGACCAACTAGGCAACACATCAGACCCTCTATCTCCTCTCCTCGCCTGATACACACTGACAAATGGGAAGTTGCTCAATAGATTACATTTGGCAATAAACCATAACATCTGCCCAATAGTCTGAGATTTTGCAAGTGAAATGCATTGGTGTTGGAAATTCCGTAGAAATGAAAGTCAAAACTTTTCAGAGGCTAGGTACAATATTTAGATCGTGCACATTTTACACGATTCAGGATTCAGGTAGGATTATATCTGCAGGCTTTATTTCTTTGCTATAATAACAATCCTAACATGATGTCTAAATTGGCCGATTACTGTTGATATGTTTCCAGTCAGGGTTTGTAATATTCCTAAATAATCCATGTCCACAAGTATTTGGTGTCTTTTGTCCGGTGGGCCCTTTGTGTCACTCCTGTGTCTGCAAAACACAGAGTGGCCCGACAGGACAGATGACCCACTTACTGACTCAGTGTGTGTATGCATGCTGCAGTGCACACACACACACACACACACACACACACACACACACACACACACACACACTCCCAAATTGCTTAGACTCTTTCAGCAACGCTTTTTTCCATTGGCCCGAATCCCAGTTCAGCTGTGTTGAAGCATGTTGTCATCCACAAAAACAGCACCTGTAACAAACACACAGCTACAGAGACTCTGCAGACTTAACAGAGGAATGCAGCACAGCCGCTGTTATTGGGATAAGATTAACTTTGAATGGCAGGTTATATTCAAAAGCAGGTTTCAATCTGTAACGGGCCAACTCTCTCCGTTTGTGATCTGGTTGAAAGGTGAAGCAGATTATTAGAAAGAGATGGTGCAATGATTTAGATGGACCTTGAGTAGAAAACAGGCTGGCAGCACTGTCGGTTACAGATAGAAACGGGGAGAGGTTTGACGGCTAACCTTGTATGTGAACCAAACACGTGCACAGAAATAGCTGGAACAGGCAGCGGCCGACAGCTCCGGCACGAGCCCCTCCCACCTCAGTTCCCTGTGACATTTTCATGCACAGCGCTCCCCTCTCCTTTTCTTGTGTGTCTGTGCGGCGAACACAGGCAAAGGGAGGTCACGGGTATTTTTAGGCTGAGGACTGAAGTTATTCGAAGATGTGACAGCTGTGTTTGTTTGTGCCTGTTTCTGTCGAGCAGCGGACAATGTGTTGACGACAGGTTATGTTTCCTCTTTCCCCTCGCCTCATCGTCCATCTGCTTTTATCTCTGTCTCCGTGTGCCTCGCCTCCACCAGGCCTACCAAGGAGAGATGGGGATGTAGTGAAACTAAAACATTTTCTGTATTTCTTCCCTTTCCTGTCCTCTTTTTCTGTCTCTATCTTTAGACCATGATGGCCGGCGATATGATGCTACTGATGCGCGGCTTGGCGAAGCTAAGCCAGGCGGTTGTGGAGACGCAGGCCAATACCATGCGCAGTGGGACAGGTACCTCAGCCACCTACACACCTATTCACCTATTCTCTCCCAAAAAGAGAAAACTACTGTAATAGATTGTCATGTATTGTAAATAAAAGTTAAATAATTTGTCTTGGAGCTCAACTGCCTGGTTAGTGTCTGCAGTTTTCTTTATTATGACATGACAGCTCCCATAAGTGAAACCAAATCATCTTGATCACCCCCTATTGGCTGGCTGCAGTATATGTCTTATAGACTATTCATTTCACCAAGATGGTTTTCTGTCATTTTATGAAGTTCTTATCATGCGCATGTTTGAGTGTTATATTGTTCTTATACGTTTACGACTCTACACATATTCTATGTTGACTCTGGCTCCAAATTGCATCCAAAGTACAAGTGGTAGGGAGCTAATGATGTGAGGCTAGCATGTGATTAGCTTTAGATGTTGTTTGAAAAGTAAATAAAAAGTTCTAATACATTATTATATCCCAGTCAAAGGGTTTTGTTACATTAGCCAATAGCTTTTGAGTCATAACTGCATTAAAGGGATAGTTCACCAAAAAATTTAAATCCACTCATCAACTACTCACTACCAAGCCAATGGAGGGGTGGGTGAAGTGTTTGATTCCACAAAACCCTTTTGGAGTTCCAGGAGTAAACAGCGTTGCAGTCAAATCTATTACAGTGGATGTAAATGGCAACCAATTCTTCATCCAAGTGTCCGTAAGCCCCGACATTCAGATTCAACTCGAAACAAGATCATTTACACCACGTTTTTAAATGTCCTCTTAGATCCTCCTCCTAGTTACTATTGCAGCAACTGCAGCTACATGTGAGTTATTGAGAGAACTCCGGCCTAACTTGTGTTTATAACAAAGCTGTGGCTCAGTTTAAAGACATGATGATGAGGTTTATGTTATATCCTTTTATTTTTTTTACAAAGACAGTAAATTAAACAACTCTTTTAGCACAACGGTGTCTGATTGTATGTTTGGGATTTCACACCTGCTAACAATACATTGTTAAGCCTATAGAAAGTCCTAATTTGCCTCCACTTTATTGGCCTTTCCTCGTTGAAATAGCAAGCTAACAAAAACAAAATTTGACTATTCATATAATTTGATTGCCAGGCGTATATTTTCTGTACGGTATAATCTAAATTCTCAATGGACCTTAGAGCTAATAAAGCTAACAAATGCCCTCTCTGGTGTTTGGTGTCACCCAGGAATCTCAGGTGTTGGTGCTGCAGTGCAGAGTGTCCAGTCGGCTGCAGAGCAAGGCCTCTCTGTGGCCATGATGAAAATGCAGGTGTGTGAACATTCACAAAGTTTTTGAATCAATAACTGTATATTTAGAGGGCGCTGTGACTGTAAAAGGGGGTTTATGCTTGTATGATTGTCTTTACAGGAGATGTCCGGCCAGCAGCAAATGTCTTATTCCGAGTCGGAGTTTGACTTCCCTCAGGATGACGGCACGTTCGCAGCTTCAGAGTTCAGCGAGGAGGGCGGGGCCTTCACGGAGAGTAGCTCTGACACGGCAGCTCATCCCAATGAGGCCGTGGGGGGGAGCCATGTCAGCGGGAAGCGGTCTCTGTTCGACGGCTACAAAGATCCAAGCAAACAGTTCAGTGGCGACACCAGGTCTTACCACCAAGATGCCAGGTATTCACCGTCTCTCATTCAATTACAATTCGCCTTACACGTGTTGGCCTCTGTTTGAGACACTGAGATGATGGTTTCTGTGGTTGGTTGGTTGGTTTGTGGCAGACATTACATCGGGCAGCATCATCTCTACCATCACAGTGTGAATAGGCACATGTGGTCACAGCTATACTGTCAGCATCAGGGCACGCAGACCAGAAGCTATCACCAGGACCCGTCTACAGTCGGAGGTCTGACGGCCGAGGACATTGAGAAAGCCCGGCAGAGCAAGAGGGCGGAGATCAAACCACACAAGCAGATGGTGACATTTATTCCTTGGATCCTGAACCTACACACAAATGCAAAAAGACACTGATAATAAACATGAACACTTTGACAATCTAATAAGAAAAAGTATCCGTCTGTTCTGCCTTTAGTTGAGTGAGCGAGCCAGAGAGAGGAAAGTGCCTGTGACTCGGCTCAGCAGACTCGCCAACTTTGGAGGTACGGTGATGCAACTCTGAGTTTCTGTGTCTGATTCACTGGCTGCTTGTGTGACTGTGTCTTCTGACGTGTGTCTGCGTGCAGGGCTGCATGCACACCATTCAGACTCCTGCCTGTCTGTGCACACAAACTCTACTCTGTGCAGAAAACGTTAACTTATCGGTGTTAATCTTAACAAGACAACATTAAATCGTTATTGGTTCCACCCTCATTAGGTTGTTAGACATTGTCAAAGTTAAACACATCATGGAATCTTCTTAACCTGGTAATCTTCTGGCTAACTCTTCCCACACGCCCCCTCTTGTAAGCTGGGGTCACCCCAGTGCAGGGCAGTTGTTGCAGTTGTTCCATGACCTTCTCACACTCATAAAACATCACAGAACACACATCTGGAGGCAAATTTAAATCCGACTGAAGATAGAGTTCTCAGTTCGAGGGGGAATTAGAGATAAACACGGAATAAAGATGATTATCATGAGAGCTGGTGAAGTGTCGGCCCCTGGACCTCCAGCTAAACAAACACTGCAATTAGGTCAAGCTTAGTCAGTGCTTATTAATGGACTGGTGTTCTTGTTCAGATAAAAACAAACCTTTGTAATCAGACCGGCCGGTGGAGTCAAAGTGCAGCAGCGTTATATACGGCTGCATTAAAAACAGCTTGACTGTGTGTTTCTGTGTGTGCTCGTAACGCCGGTTTCTTTATTTTGCTCAAACGTGATCCGTCAGAATATTAGTTGTGACGTATTTCCGGCTAATATGAAAATCAAGGAAGTTCACATCTGAAAGCCAGGGATTTAAAATTCACAAATGACCTCGTATATGGCAGTAAAACCCAAGTTGTAGCAGATTTAACAGTGATCATTTAGTTTAAGAAGCATTTAGGGTTCCTTCCCTTTACATGTATATATCTACACATATGGTTGGACAGCGATTTTATAAGTACAGAGTGAATATAAGTAAACTGAGAACACATCGGGAATCATCAGCTCCACTGCAAACACAAGTATATGCAGCAGAATTAAGCCTCAGCTCATAAACACATGTCACAGTGAGAGAGTCAGAGCTGATTCAGCTTGTTGACAGTGGTAACATGAAGAAGGTGTTGAAAGCTGGGGAGTGGGGGGGGGGGGGGCGGAGGAGGAGGAGGAATGTTTCCTTGGTCTGTCCTTCACTGTCCTGTTGTTATTTACTGACCAAGTGAGTCTATCTGAACCCCGTCATGTTTAGGTAGTAGGTTTTATGCAGTTAAGGTTGGAAACGTGGTTCATAGTATCATGGATGTGTCGGCGTGTTTCCCAGCAGCAGCGATTTATGACAGCTTAGTTGCTGTTGCTATGCCTTTCACTGCTTTCAAAGGATTGGCTGAGGTTTGTGGGGAAACAGGATTTTATCTGATTTATATATTTCTGTTTTTTCTGGTTTAGAATAGTAAATAAAAGAAGAGGGATCGTGTTGTGCACATCGGGCACAGAGCTGTCGGGAATGATGGACAGACACTTGTGCTTGGTCTGGAAAGATTTGAAATGCTGATCTGTTTGACTGGGGGTTACACACACACACACACACACACACACACACGGACTGAAATCATGCAAATGCATCTATTCTGTACACTATACAGCTGGTGTGCGTGTGTATGTGTGTGTGTAAATTTGTCCATCTACCCTTGCATCTCGGATTTGTCGCTTCAGAAATTGCTGACTAACTGATTATGTAATCTTCAGTTATGTAAGGCGGAGCTTAGGCCTGGAGGAACCCACACACACACACTCACACACACTCAAAGATCCCCAACTCGTTCTGTCTTGTTGTTCCTTTGCACTATCTTTCAAAATTACCCTTAGCTCTAAAGGAGATGTTCTTCATCATCTGAATAGCGTCATGATTTAAAGAATGATAAGATTTCCATGTGAGCTGTCGGATGGAAGAAGTGGAGCTGTAACAGTTTTGTCTCTGGACGATGCTGAACAATCACAGTTCTTGTCTGACTGATTTTGGGTCACATATGTTGTTTTGATTGTATCTGACTGCTTCACTTAGTCAGATGATTAACACTCTAACAGAAGCATACATAGTGAATAATTCTGGTTAATGGTGATCGACCCAATGATGATAATTTACATAGCACCTTTTATAACTTGAATTGCTTTACAAGAGGAAGAAGGACGAAAACACAACATATTAGGTCAATAAGTAATGTTAAAATAATGAAACACATTGTGGAAGTTGCCTGTTGATCACTGAAAGTATATCTTTATTGGTATGGTTTTTGTGTGTTTTGTTTTTTCAATTTGTTTTCACAGGTCCTTACACACTGAGCGTATTCATATATTAGTGTTTGTGTAACAATGTACTCTAATTGTGTTCTTCTTGTTACTTTTTTGCCTGTGTGTGTGTGTCCTTCAGGTCTGGCTGTAGGGTTGGGTATTGGAGCTCTGGCAGAAGTTGCCAAGAAGACCATGAGACACAGTGGTATAGTAGGTAATACATCAACTGCACACTGCAACACTCTAATACTATTACTATTACTACTACTGCATCTACTCTGTATGATGCTACTACAGCATTTTGTGAGACTCACCCACTCAAGTTTGTTTTGGACATTTTTAAGTCTAACAACTGTCTTTTATCATTCTTGAATCAGAAAACGTGGGAGGTTTAATCACTATCAAACTGAAAGTACATTTACCTCGTTCTGAATTCATTGTAGTATGTAGTAGATTATCAACAATCTGCCTCAACATACCTATTTTCTAATACAGTAATTAGTAAGGCCTCGTCTGTACCTGTTAAGACAGGCGTTGTGTGTCTTCCTCTTTTCTTTGGCTCATAGCAAGAACACAGTGATTTTGCAACTGCCTCCCTGTTGTAATAAGGGATGTGTTGTCAGTACCCCTCCTTCATTCACGTTGTTACATGCTTCAGACCTTTGTAATGCTAACAGAGTGCACAAAAGTACGCCACCTCCCTCACTAACTGGTCATCCTCGTCATTCCTGCTCTGCATCACGATCCTGCTAAGCTGAAACGAGCATTCGGGTTTAAATCTGTGTCATTTGTGCGTCTGTTTGTTGGTGTTGTGTGTGTGTGTGTATGTTTATTAATCATGCAGCGACGTCTTGAACACATTGTAAGTACGTTTGTGTGTGTGTGTGGTAAATCCACCAAAGCCCCTGAAGGCAGCAGCCAACACCAAAACACATTACCTGCCGAACTACTGACACATATACACACATGGAGTATGTTTACATACACACCCACATACCACGTTTACACCCAACTTTAAACTACTCTTGATTTTGATTCCTGCAGAAAGACCTGTTAAATAGCTAATTAGCTCCTGTTGAGAAAGAGAAAGATTCACTCTGGAGTTGAGTCTCTGAAATATAATCATCAGTTGTATTGCACCGTTTTGACCGGTTGTCCTCTGTGTGTTTTTCTCTCTTGCTGCTGCAGGTGAAAATAAGAAAGCCGTTCTGGACTCCAGCCCCTTCCTGTCCGAGGCGAACGCCGAGCGCATCGTCAGGACCCTCTGCAAAGTCCGAGGAGCCGCACTCAAACTGGGACAGATGCTCAGCATTCAAGGTGGGCGGCAATCTCAGACAAAAGGAATGAAGGGTCTCTGTCCTTTCTCTGTGTGGACTGACTACTGATTGAATTGCTCTAGAAACCCTGAATCACATCTGTGTCCAAAGAGATTTGGCCCTGACACATGTTGGAAGTTTGTTTCAGCTCAACTCTTTTTTGCTGGAGAAGAAAAAACGGGTGACTTAGCTCCACAGAGTCAACACAGAGCAGATATTGTAGAAATGTAGAAATTTTGATGAGCCGTTGATTATCTCCCCCCCCCCCCCCCGTCAGCCTTTTATCATAAAAACTGACCCGTATGTGAGCCAGCACTTGTTTGTCTCGATGCACATACGGCGGAGAATACATGAGCAGGAGAGGCCAGCTGCAGGAAACATCCCGGGACAGAGTTAGCCCCCCCAGTTCGGGTAACATCAGTAAACACGTCATTAATTATGTTTGTTGCTGCTGCTCTACCCTCCGCCCGACCTTGTCTGCTGAACTTTGTCCTTTGTCATTCACGCACAGAGTTTCAAATATGTCCGGGCAAACCTGACAGAGACGTTCAAGTGTAGCAGATGTTTTAAACCACAAAAAAAAACAATCATTGGAGACAGAAAGGACGTTGGCTGACATTGACCTTGTGTGCATGTATGTGTTTATTTGCAGACCTTGGTAGAACTTGGCTCTGTCTGTAAAGTGGTGACAGGGTGATTCTTAAATTCTGGACGAAAGGTCACTGCCCTCGCTTGTTCTTTTAGAGACTTAAATAATAGTGTGACTGAGCGGAGTTGTGTAAATGTGGAGGATGAACGTTCCTGCAGCGGTGACATTTATCTGTCATGGCAGGAACGCAGTTGAGGCCGGCTGATGGTGCATCCAGCCATTGTAACCTTTCGCTCAGTCCAAAATAGTGTCAACCTTGATGGGTCTGAAACTATTTCCAAACTCATAATAATAAAGTTTGTAACCATGAATCCTCTTTATCGTAATCCAGAATCCATCCCAGTTAATCCCAGTGTTACGATGGCAATTAAAACTGGGATCTAAGTAATTTCACTTGACTTTATCAAACGTTTAAATTTATCCAAGTTGAGCACTGACGCAAGCAACACGATCGGTCAGAGGTCGAACATAACAGTGCATCTGTCAGGGCTGTAACATAACATCAAAATCACAGTTCAGCACAGACCAAGGTTTTGACCTCGCGTTTTTGCAAAGCGAAAACAATAAATGAAAAAACATCAAACTACAGTAGTTTCCGAATGATAGCCCGGGTCTGTTTGGTAAAGTCTGTAATCCTCCTGCAACCGGCTGCAGCCTGCTTGTTAACAGGATCTTCAAAGGTAAACCAAACAATTGCTATCAGGGCCAGATAACTTTCAGCGTGCATTTAATCCCCATGTTCTGGCTTCTTATCTGCTGCTATAAAAAGCCGTATGGCATTTGTTGCCAGATTGTGGACACTCAACCTTGTCGAGCCGGGTTCTATTTTGAATTTTGAAATGATATTTGGGTTGGCGGTCGGGCGGTACTGAGCCATAATGCTGTGGTCAATTGTTAGCAAGAGGCAGCTTGAATGCAGAGAGGAGCTGGCTCAGCAGTGCAATTGCTCAACACAGGATTGCACCCCTGTGTTGCTTAAATTATACTTGCCCAACTATCAAACAATATAGTTACAGGATGTGTGTTATGTAATATGTGAAATGTTTTTACAGGTCATTTCCAGATTACCTCTAGGCCAGAGATACACTTGTTTTTAACTGCAACATGTGTACATGTAAACAACATGGCTGCCCTCCTGTGTATCCTGTGTCTGTTTGGTGTGTCAGAATTGAAGGCTTCATACTCGCAAGATGTAATGTTCACATGAACCGTCGGGGTCAATACTCACCATTGTCCCGTTGTCATTTAGATTTGGTTGAAACAAACCCTGGTGTGTTTCTGTGTTTCTGTGTTTCAGACGATGCATTCATCAATCCTCAGCTCGCCAAGATCTTCGAGCGTGTCAGACAGAGTGCTGACTTCATGCCCATCAAACAAATGACTGTAAGGACCCTTGTTTTTCTGTGACTTGATCGAACGGTTATAACAAAATACATTATTGTCTTCAAATTCACTTTAAGTCCCCTTTAAACTTTACATCTTTCACCAACCGGGACTAGTTTATTAATAAGATATCAAGTTGAATATATCACAGGCTAAATATCAGTGATCTGTGTCTGTGCTATAGAAAGCATTGAACACTGACTTGGGTCCAAACTGGAGAGACAAACTGGAGTCGTTTGAGGAGCGTCCGTTTGCCGCAGCGTCCATCGGACAAGTTCACTTGGCGAGGATGAAGGATGGCAGGGAAGTAGCCATGAAAATACAGGTAGGCTGTGACTGTGTGTGTTTATGTGTGTGTGTGTGTGTGTGTGTGTGTGTGTTTACACTGTACATTCTCTTGTTATTAATACAAACACTGCCACTGGAGACGTATTTGTTTGTCTCAAGCACTCATACAGAGAGAACCCACAGGTAACCTGTTCTCTGGATCAGTTCCTGATCTGAGTAAAAATAAGATGTTTTAAAGTGAAATCAGGATTTAAAAAAGCTGAAAATATGTTGTTTGTTGTTTCTCCTAAACTGGTGATCTTTTTGTTTGTCCCCAGTACCCCGGTGTG
Source organism: Pleuronectes platessa (assembly GCF_947347685.1). Lineage (NCBI taxonomy): Eukaryota > Metazoa > Chordata > Actinopteri > Pleuronectiformes > Pleuronectidae > Pleuronectes > Pleuronectes platessa. Next base: position 11,777,979 of record NC_070642.1, read on the forward strand.
GCTCAGAGTATCAACAGTGACGTCAACAACCTGATGACGGTGCTGAGCATGAGCAATGCTCTGCCTGACGGTGAGCACCCGACTGAGCGTCCACACCGACAGTCCTGTGATCTCCTCCGTCTCACTCATTCCCCTCTGCCGTTTGTGTCCTTGTGCGTCGACAGGTTTGTTTCCAGAGCATCTGATCGACGTCATGAGGAAAGAGTTGGCGCTGGAGTGCGACTATGTTAGAGAAGCTCAGTGTGCAAAGAAATTCAGGTAGAAAGCCAACATTCCTGTTTCTCTCCATTTTACTATTGAATTTGTGTTATTGTTATGATTTGTGTTCACTGTGAGATATGTTTTACACTCGAATCACACAGCTAACACCTTTCCCTCATTCAATGTTTAGCTCTTTGGTTCAAGGTCAGACCTGCCCGGCAGCTATATATAGATTTTAATACCTGACATGGACTCTCTACCTACTGACCGTGTGTCTGTGTCCCTGTACGTGTGCTTCAGTGTGCTGCTGAAGGACCATCCATTCTTCTATGTGCCAGAGGTGATAGACGAGCTGAGCAACAAACTGGTCCTGACCACGGAGCTCTGCTCTGGGTTTCCTCTGGACCAGGCCGAGAGCCTCTCACAGGAGCTGAAAAACGAGGTAGAGCAGGCGCCGGGCACAGGGACCAACGTCTTTGTGTGTCACTTTCTCTTTTGAATCCATTTATATTTCTCTCTTTCTAAGTAAACCCCTATGGAGGACGAATGTAGAACGATAAATGAACAATACATAAATAAATATGCCAGCAAATGAACAAGAAACATAACAAAATAAATGAAGGAATTAATTAATTTATAGAAATGCTTCATAAATCGACATCTCTACTCTTTAATTTGCCTCTGTATTCATCCACCTTGTGTTAATCACCTTATTTTTTTATTTATCTTATTAAAAAATGTAAATATATTCATTCAATCTGGAAGGAAAATCAGGAAATGAATAATTTTTATACTTTAATCAAACTATAACTCAATTACAAAAAGTTACAAAAGTTTGTTATTATTTGAAAAATATTAAGCATGGGAATTAATTCAAAACTGAAATACTTTTTATTAAATAATATAAGCTGACATGGATTTTTGTTATATATATTTGTCATATATTTGGCCGATATGGTTCTTTGTAGTCCTCAGTGTTGTGAACTTCACAGGCTGGACCCAGCCAATCATTGAGATGCAGGAAGACTAAATAACCTGTTGAGCGGTGAATAAAAACAATCTATGTATCTGTGTTTCAGATCTGTGAGAACATCTTGACATTGTGCCTCCGAGAGTTGTTTGAGTTCAGATTCATGCAGACCGACCCAAACTGGTCCAACTTCTTCTACGATCCAAACACACACAAGGTGAGTTCTTCTCCTGTCACTGCAGTAACCTCTCTTACACATTCTACAGACTGGCAGTTACAGTGAGTATATGACTCCTTTAGGTGGCGCTGTTGGACTTCGGTGCCACTAGAGGATTTGACCTGGCTTTCACCGACCTCTACATAGAGGTAAGACCACTGAGCCTCCTTCTCACTTTTTAGTGTTTTATAAAACGTAACCTCTGCTGTGTGATATAATCAAACAGTTGACCTACAGTAGATTGACTTTACATATACATTTTTGAGGTAAGGAATTAAAATGTGTATCTGAACAGAAGGAGGGAAGGTGACTGTGATAACATTTGTGATTTCAGGTAATCCGTTCAGCTGCCGAGGGCGACAGTGAGGGAGTTCTGAAGAAATCTATCGAGATGAAGTTCCTAACTGGTTACGAGTCCAAGGTAATGAAGTCTTTATCTGTCACGCTTTTCATCTGAAACTTTTGCCGTTAAAGTATTTATGAAATTGCTGAAAATGGACAATAAGTTACTTACAGGTTGTACATAGATGGAAGTATTCAGTGTTTTTTACCCCCCCTCTCTGCGTCCAGGCGATGATCAACGCCCACGTGGATGCCGTGATGATCCTCGGCGAGGCCTTCGCCTCCACGGAGCCCTTCGACTTCAGCGCTCAGTCCACCACGGAGAGAATCCACAACCTGATCCCCGTGATGCTCAAACACCGGCTCACCCCGCCCCCGGAGGAAACGTACTCGCTCCACCGCAAGATGGGCGGCTCCTTCCTCATCTGCTCGCGGCTGAACGCCAAGCTGCAGTGTAATGAGATGTTCCAAGCGGCGTGTAAGAAGTACTGGGAAGGCCGCACACCGCCCCCTCGCTCAGCGTAAGCCAGTTTCAAGCATCAAGTGCTTTGATTGACAGTTCCTGGGGCCAACGGTTCAGTGACCGTCGGGTTGTGAAGATGCAGACGTGCAGAGCGGAGGCCGTGTTTCCTGACCTTAACTGGTCACTGAGCACTTATATTTCCCACTTTGGGCATCCCACTACAATGAGGCTTTGGGAGGCACTTCTACCTATTTCCCGCCGCCACTTCTGAAAGGGAAAGGCTGCAGCAACCTGGCGTCTGAGATGTTGAGCTCTTGGCTACATCCGGCCCTGAGAGGACAGACTGAGGAAAGGCTAAGAAGAGGGAACGGTCCTGTTCAGGTGTAAAATGAATGTTTGAAATGTCTCTCCTCTTTCAAGATGATTCTTCTTTTGTTTTGATTTTTTTTTGCGTTGCTGTGCTTTGTTGAACTTCCGGAGAATCACCAGTGTCCAGAAATGTCATGAGTGGAAACATTGATTGTGTCAACGTAGGGGACTAAAGGTTTTACTCTGAGGTCACAAGAAGATAACAGGGTGAATTCAGTATCCGGGCTGTATGAGTCACTGTGTCGACCAGGACCAACTTGACTGGCTCACAAAGGTTTTTGCATCTAATTGTTTTTCTGGGAGGTTCGACTAGTTTGTTTGGTTTGAACAATTTAGGCTCGATCTAAATTTAGACCACATATTTAATGCAGGAGCTGTGACATGAAACCAAATAGTTTAGAATCAGACTCAGTGTTAAAGTTCAGAAGCCAAGCGAGTTCAGGTTTATTTAGCCAGTTACAGGAGATGTGACATACTCTAATTTGTCGGCATTTAAACTCAGAGAGGTGTGAGATTTCACTTGTGTATAGTTTGTGTAGTACAGTTTCTTCTGTATCATCGTAGCCACATTACTGAATCATGTCTTTGATCTAAATCTGTTGCTGTTTTTAGCTTTTATTCTCTGAGGGGAAAACCCTTCGGGGCAATGAAACTGATCCGTGCATTTTAACAAACTTCATGATTTTACTCTGTGTGTGTCTCGGGATGAGAATGTGCAGAGCTCCTGCTCAAGATGTTTGTCCTTTTAGGGAATCAAGGTGCCTGCAATTTCCGGCGGATGTTTGTTTTGTTTCTTTTGCTCGAAATCTCTACTTTATATTTCATATCAAGGATGGTTCAAATTTTCTAATCAAAAAAAAGAATTCTTAACTGAAAGATGTGATGGGAGATATTCCAATGAAAAAAAGAGTAAAGGTTTGATCTGCTCCGGTCAAGTGGCTCTGTGTGATCTTTTTTTTTTTCCATGTGTGACGTCTTTACCTCTTGAGTCCATTTCAGGGGACTTGGGCTCGGGGATCTCAATGTATACACGGTGATGAGAATTAACGTGTTCAGAATGGTAAAGAAACAGAGAGACAGTCTGGCGTCCTTATTTAGCGATGTCTTGGCCGGTGGTGGAGGAGCTGGCAGCGAGCCCGGGGAATAAGCACACACAGGCAAATATTCAGAAAATGTACTCGTGATGTATACACGTATTCAGTCACAGGAACTCCAGGCTCTGAGTGCATGTAGACAGATATTTTCTTCTTTCTATGACGCTTTTCATCCATGCTGGGAAAATCCAGTAACCACACATTTCTTATTCCCCCCCCCCTAATTCACTATAGTGTCCAGCAGATGTCCGTGTTGTGCTTTTTCACACAACTACAGAAAAGAACTGAATCATCATCCCAATAAAAGAAGAGAAACACACCCAGCCTGAAGCCAAGTGTATATATATATTTGTATGATATCAAACCCGCACCTTATATGTCCGTTCTGCTTGATGACACAGTTGGTGGAGGTGTGAGGAATTGGAGTGGAGGATGATTACTCCGAGCTACATCTGTCATTGGGTGTAAGTGCCAAGCTGGCATCTCATACGCTCAAGCATTTATTAATATTATTTTACACTGCAAGAATTTTCCAGTGTTGATCTCTCAAGCAGCTTCATGCTATTTCTGTGATTCCAATCAAAATACAATCATGTGTTTTCCCAGAATTCTTAGTATTCTAGAGACTCCCAGCCTGATGCCTGATAAACACAGACTGCCCTCAGAATATCTCAACCACCAAAGGTCAGGACCCGAGACACTTCACAGGTCGACATTCATAAAAATAATTTGCAAATAAATAACTGTTTGTTTTCCTAATCAGGTGAATGTGGCTGAGTTCATGACATTGCATCTTTGCTTAAACGAGATGGAAACAACTCGCCTGTGGTTGGGTTTATACTGGGGAGAGGATGGAGGCAGCGAAGTGGACTGGTCTGAACGAGCAAGCAACCAGAAATCCTTATTTGGTGAGAGGGGACAGTTAGGAAGTCGGGGCTCAAACCTTAATGACAAACACGTTCATACACACACAACACAACACAAACTCCACACTTTAACATCACCGTACAGGTTAAGGAGACTTTTTTTTTATATTGCCATGGAAACACTGGTGTTGTACATTTTTAGAGAAGAGTACTGAGGAGACAAATTAGGTGAACTGACTTCCTGACTGGAGAAGAAACCTGAACAAAGGTGACACTCAACTGCAATAGTTTCACCCGAAAAACTTTTCCTCTTTCTTCTGCTTCATTAGTTTTCACAGAGTTAACGTTGTCTCAACTGGTGATGACTGTGGCATTTAATTGAAATCTACGGGGGGAGTTTCGTGGAAAATTGTCTTCAAAGTCACACAGCTCTTAATGAGGAGCTATCACTCTCTAAGCAGATTGAAAAATAGAATGATGAACATTTTTAAAGTAGCATTTCTTCTTGCCCCATGATAAAACACGGGGTAATTTAAGTCATCCCGTGTTTACTGTTAGCTTTGACTTAGGATTCACATGATTGAGTATATTTTATCATTTTACTTCAAAAAACCTTTAAAAATGTTTTTAAATAGACCAACATATACATTTTTAATGCTATTGGTGGGACAAGTGGACTCCAGATTTCACCTGGGGCCAGGGCCCCCCTGGATCCGCCCCTGAATGGGCCGAATGTCATGGCAGTAAGTGAAACATTTCACAAACATCAGCTTGATGGTGCATTAGGTAGATACATATAGCTATAGAGGGTTGATTATCATAGCTATTCATTTTAATGAAAAAAACATGCACCATTTATTGACAAGTATTAAGTTATTACAACAAAAACTTGTTTTAATTTGTATCAGTCACCTCAGATGGCTTAAGAAACAATTATCAGTGAATGAAACGATAGTTGTAGTTTGTGTGTGTTACTCTATACATTTGACACCATACATATGCATGCAGAAAACTGTATATTGAAGTCCAAAAGAAAAATCACCATCCTCCTCATTGAAGAAAAACAAAAGATATTACAAATACGAATACGAATCAATGTGTCTTCATAACAATTATTACAGATCTATAAATGTCACCCAAGCAAAGTAGAGAAGCTCTAGCACCACTGCTTCAAAAACACTCATGACAGAATACACTGGTCATTTGTAAGGCATAAAATATCATCAGATTTTTCACTCATCATCTTCATCTTCCCCACACGCAAAAATCTGCACAGCATAGACACAGTTAGAACACGAAAGCATCGGTGTTGTCATCCCAAACACAGCAGTACTCTCCAGAAAGGCATTTGGCTGAGACCCGACGGAGATCCTTGGAGGAAAAACAAATAATCAAAGCGATACATCACCAGTCGAAAAATCTAATAAAGAAAAGTGAAAGAAGAAAGTTTGATTTCTGTCGAGGCACAAACACCATGAACGTTGCCTCACATTGGCAAGAATCCTCTCGTCATTACAAAAGATTTGACAGTCTGCGGTTTTCTTCTGTGTTGAGTTGGTTGCAGTTCATTGAAATAGCCCAGAGCCTGTTTAGTTTTCCAGCAGCAGCTGAGCCGAGCGCTCGACTCACTGCTCTCCATTAGAGTCCCGGCTCCTGCACGCCGCTTCCATTCATTTCATCTGAGGCTCTTTTTGACTTATGAAGCTCGTGGATGTTTGTCAGGGAAATAAGCCGGCAGGAAGCTGATTTGGCATCGTGGGAAAAGTTTAGAGCATGATAGAATTGGCAATCTTTATTTATGAGCACATGGTGATACTGAGTCCAAGGCATACTGTTCCCCGCTCTCCATATTGTACACATAACACCCACACGTTGATGCATAGACAACGCACACACTTTGACTTTATACTCCATACAACTGAATTCAACAACCTGAACGTTTTGTGAGTTTCATATTTCAACTAGAGCTGCTTATGGGAGCTGTTGACTTATTTTTTGTTATAAAAAAGACAGGAATAAGGACCCCGCCACAACAGTATGTGATTTAAAGGTTTTCATGGAAATTGATGTTGAGGATGTTGAGGAAAAAAGGACCGGACATTGAGGGAAAGGGTTGAGGTGAAGAAGGTCTGGTAGAGGTCACCAGTGCATCCTCCCGTGTGGGGGTAGAGTCCTGCCCCACAGAAATTAGAACAAGATATGCAAGATCTATGAGCCAAACTGAATAAGAAGGGATGAGGGAGGGAGGAGAGGATGAAGGGATGTGGTTAGGGATGAGGGACAGAGAGAAGAGAGGATGAAAGGGTGTAGTTAAGAGTGAGGGAAGGATGGAAGAGAGGATGAAGGCGTGTGAGCAGGGATGATGGAGGCAGGATAGAGAAGATGACGGGATGAGGGAAGGAAGAAAGGATGAATGGATCAGATATGGAAGAGTGAAGGAGGATGAAGGGATGTGAGTAGAGAGGAGCAGAGAGGGCCAAAGAATCTGAGTCAAAGAGGCTGTGATGTGTTCATGTACTCTCTTAGAAATATGGGTTCTTTACACGACTATGAGTTCTTCATTCAAAGAACCCACTAAGCACTATTATTTCTCAAAGTGTAAGGTGATTGGTGACGTTGTTGAGGCGTGGCCCTGCTCCTGAATCTAAATCAACATCAGGGTCTATCTCTGTCTTAATGTGACAGACAGGGTGATGAGAGTGCAGCTCCTCAAAGAGGGACTGAATGTGAGAGCTGATATCTTGAAACCTGCTAATTAGATACAAAGCTCTAACAGTGTGTAACATCATTTCGACGCTGATTTACTCATTGGAGAGGTACAACATGTATTTTGTGTATTCTCCGAGCAGCAAGCTGGTGTCGATATCACAATGAAAGGCCACTTCAACACACTGGAGATTAATGATAAGGTCAGTGTTTGTAACAGTAAATCCACTGAAGTCTAACACTGAAATACACGTCCTTCTCAGGGGCAGTGGAAATTGCTCTGAGCCCATTAACATGTACAATGCATCATTGAGCTAAATACACAGTCACAGCAACATTGTCACGGACAGCATTAGTACTGTTTCTTTTTTTTTTCAAAATGAATTCAGACAAGGCAAAAGCACAGAAATACAAAACTGCCAAATCTTGATTATCTCACACCCTCATGCAAATAAAATTGTCCTTAATAATGTCGCGTAGGAAATCTGCAGAGAACCTACAGTTTTTTTTTACAGACTTATGGTTTGAATTCGATAAAAAATATCAAAAGACAGAATTTGAATATCACTGCTTTTTTTTTACTAAATATAATACAGATAAAGAATTTGTATTTGAATGTTAGTCTCTTCTTCCCGTCCGATAAATCAAAACGTGGCCTGGTGTTGACCAATCGACAGCCGCCGATAATATAATCTCACAAAGACTGGATTCACTTTACGACAGAATCCTTTCCATCGGGTCTCTGCCCCATCCGCTCTGTTGTCAGCCACAGGTCATCAAAAGACGACGGGGATGTTACAGTGGTCAAACCGTCCGCGTGATCCATCAGGAGACGACAAGAGGGACGTCTCTCACACGTCCTGGGGAAGGCCCTGGTCTCTGCAGCCTGAGGAAGAGGAGGGAGAGGTCCACACAGAGGGAGGGGGGGGAAAGAAAAAGAGGATTGACTGTTTGTGGAAATAAACATTGTAAACTATTGTCTGGCTTTTATAGCCGAAGTTAAGACAGGTTTTAATGAGCTACATGCAATTACACAACTTTTATATTAAACTTCTGTCGGTAATTGGCTTTCTCTGTTTCATTTAAACGAGCAAACTGATAGAAATGAGGTTTGGAACCACCAAGACAGAACTATCGGCTGGCATCCATTACCCCAGCTTCCACATTGTGGCAAACAGCAAAAGTCTGCCTGGAAGTATGGTTTGTTTATGAGATGTCACATCACTGAAAACTAAAGTGTAACAGCCTCATAAAGCAAACAGGTTCCGTGTCAGTCGATGTGATCTGGTAAAGATCAACAGACGTTTGGCTGTTAACGATGATCAGATCCCTCTGTTCAATCTTTACCTCCTGAATGACCTGAAGCATTGGAGAACAGGGTTTTGCAAAGTCACCATCATCACATCTACATGCACGACGCTGCACATGCATTGATTGATCCATAAACCTGCAGACAGTTTCCCACTATCAACAGTTGGTGGTAAAGAAAACTGGTAGTGAGCTAATATTGATGTAGATAATGACATTTTATTTTTCTTTATTTTTAAGCCAACTCTCGAAAAATAACTCTGCCTGAAACGTTGACTGATGTATTTCAAATCACTCTCAAGTTATTTGATGTATTCACACAAACTTAACATGATGGAAAACACTTCACCGAATGGGACCCTTTACGTTGAGCTTTTGTTATAAAGTTACAGTGCCTTGCATAAGTATTCACCCCCCTTGGACTTTTTCCCATTATGTACTGTTACTAACTGGAATTCAAATAGACTTAAATAAACTTTTTCCCGTTTGATCAACAAAACATGCATAGTACTTTGGAGGTGCGAAATAAATTTTATTGTGACACAAACAATAATGAGAACAAAAAAGTTGACATCTGTTGGGTGCATAAGTATTCACCCCCCTGTGTCAATACTTGGTAGAACCCCCTTTCGCTGCAATTACAGCTGCAAGTCTTTTGGGGTATGTCTCTACCAGCTTTGCACATCTAGAGATGGAAAGGTTTGTCCATTCTTCTTGGCAAAAAAGATGAAGCTCAGTCAGATTGGATGGAGACCGTCTGTGAACCGCAATCTTCAAGTCTTGCCATAGATTCTCTATTGGATTGAGGTCTGGGCTTTGACTGGGCCATTTTAAGACATTAACATTCTTTAATCCAAACCATTCCTTTGTAGCTCTGGCTGTATGTTTAGGGTTATTGTCCTGCTGGAAGATGAACCTCCGCCCCAGTCTCAAGTCTTTTGCAGACTGCATCAGATTTTCTTCAAGGATTTCCCTGTATTTGGCTCCATCCATCTTTCCCTCTATTCTGACCAGTTTCCCTGTACCTGCTGAAGAGAAGCATCCCCACAGCATGATGCTACCACCACCATGTTTCACTGTTGGGATGGTGTGCTCAGGGTGATGGGCAGTGTTGGGTTTTCGCCACACATAGCGTTTTGCATTGAGGCCAAAAAGTTCAATTTTGGTCTCATCTGACCAGAGCACCTTCTTCCACATGTTTGCTGTGTCTCCCACATGGCTTCTGGCAAACTCCAAATGGGATTTTTTATGGATCCCTTTCAACAATGGCTTTCTTCTTGCCACTCTTCCATAAAGGCCAGATTTGTGGAGTAGACGACTAATAGTTGTCCTGTGGACAGATTCTCCCACCTCAGCTGTGGATCTCTGCAACTCCTCCAGAGTAACCATGGGCCTCCTGGTTGCTTCTCTGATTCATTTTCTCCTTGTCCGACTCTTCAGTTTGGGTGGACGGCCTCCTCTTGGTAGGTTTGCGGTTGTGCCATATTCTTTCCATTTTCTTATGATGGATTTTATGGTGCTCAGAGAGATGTTCAAAGCTCTGGATATTATTTTATAACCTAACCCTGCTTCATATTTCTCCACAACTTTATCCCTGACCTGTTTGGTGAGCTCCTTGGTCTTCATGATGCTGTTTGTTCAGTAATGATCTCCAACAAACTCTGAGTCCGTCACAGAACAGGTGTATTTATACTGAGATTAAATTGCAGACAGGTGGACCCTATTTACTAATTATGTGACTTGCAAATGTGACTTGTGAATGCAATTGGTCGCACCAGATCTTTGTTAGGGGTTTCACAGTAAAGGGGGTGAATACATATGCACTCAACACTTTTCAGATTTTTATTTGTAAATAATTGTGAAATCCATGTAATATTTCCCCCCACTTCCAAATGATGCACTATTTTGTGTTGGTCCATTACATAAACTCACGATGAAATACATTTTAATCTGTGGTTATACCATGACAAAATGTAGAAAAGTCCAAAGGGGGTGAATACTTATGCAAGGCACTGTACATGGACATTTAGAATGCAATTTAAATACATAAAGTCAACATTTTAGGCTTAGTTGTTTTTTAAGTGAGGTTGAGCGGGTCGACCTCCAACCAGAAGGTCAGTGGTTTGATCCCTCGATCCTCAGTCTGCAATTCAATTTGTCCTGGAGCAATACTGAATCCAAAGTGCCCCTGACGGCTGAATTAATGCGTTTTTGAAGGAGTGAATGTGACTTGTACTAAAAAGTGCTTAGAGTGCTTGATAACGCTGGAAAAGTTCTATATAAATACAGTTTATTTACCATGCACCTGGTGTCGACAGAGCTCTGTGAAGACTCAGCAACCTCCCTCATCCACTGATCAAGATCAACTTTTATCTCCAAGTATTAAAAAGATCTTGTATGTCAACAAAGCTCCATGACAACCGCCTCACTCCCTCATGAAAACCACGTTGGAATCTTGTAAACTTTTGTGTCCAAGGCCGAGAATAAACTGCGATGCTTTGCGAGGAATCAGATTCCGAACAAGCTGTACATCGCAGATGACAGATCGTGAGAAAGAACTCCAACAAATGTCACTTCCACGCCTGGGAAATGATTTGTTTGGCCCCACTCGATATCTATGTCAACTTTAGTTGTAGTGACATGCCTCGATGCCCTTTTACTGTTTGATTAACTCACTGGGAAACTGTTGATAGTGAGGGAAGGAGGAACAAAGCGAAAACACCTACCATCAGAAACTTCGGTTCACGAAGACGGGGAGCAGAGGGAGGAGGGACGACAAAAGAAAGACACAGTTAGACATGATTTTTAAACAGGTCGTGGGGTTTGTGTGTGTTATAAAAGGCAATCTAGGAACTTGCAGAGACCATAGACTGTATATAAAGACAAAACAAGAGGTAAACAGAGCGAGTAAGAAAAAAAAAACTGATGAAAGTGAGGCGGAGAGGGAGAAGGGGGCCCAGGCAGAGAGTGGGAGGAATAGCGTGAGAGAGAAAGAGAAGGAGCGAGATAAAATAGGAACAATCATTAGATAGAGAGAGAGAGAGAGAGAGAGAGAGAGGCAGGAGGGGGCCGATCAGTGGGAGGAAGATAATACCACAATCATTAGATAGACGGAGAACGAGGAGAGAAGGGGGGGTGTTTGTGGAGACGGAGGTATGGGAAGAAAGAACGCACTGATCGTATCAACGCAGGCTCGTTAGAGGAGGAGAGGGAAGATCGACAAGGGATAAATGTGCCACATTATCACAGGGATTCAGGAGGAGAGAGAAACACTCAGAAAGTCACGGTGCAGAATGGTCGAATGATAATTGACGTGGGGGGCAAAGATTTCAGCAGAAGAAAATTGTTGTGGTATTCAATATAAACATTCGATACTCCAGCCGGCCCTGAGCGCTGACTCGAGGTGAGACTTTAGCAGCAACAGATGAATAAGACATGTGCCCCGAGGCCTGAAGAACAGTGGGGAGCAGTGAACCAAAACACACCGGGGGGGCTGCTCACTCCCACACACACACAATTACTGTACATCACACACACGCACACTGACGCACACACAGACTCCTGCAGGCGTGTGCACATTTGGATGAACACGCAGGCAGCAATTACCTCACATATGCACATTCATACTCACACAAAGAAGAGAGCAGTGAAGTAATATACAAAGGCTGCCTTGGTGCGATGAGAAAATAATGACGTGTGTGTGTGTGTGTGGGGGTGTGTGTGTGTGTGTGTGTGGGTGGGTGGTCCAGGTATTGTGGGGATCTGTCTTCGTTATAAGCACAAAAAGCAATAAATGACTTATAGTATAGGGACAAAAAAAGTCCATAAAAGGTGCCATTACATATCAAGCTGAAGGTTTAAGGTCAGGTTAAGGTAAAGTTTAGCTCATGGGTTAGGGTTAGGTTTAGGCAAGTATAGTTTAAAGTTAAGGTTGGACTAGGCAGGAAACAAGTGTAAGTCAATGTAATGTCCTCGGAAGTTAAGGAAATACGACTGTGTGTGAGCATGTGTGTGTGTGTGTGTTGTTCATGCATCAATGCCTAAGAAGGCGACACTGCTGACAGAAAAGGCCAACCTCTCTGTCTCTTCATCTGTCGTTCTTTCTTTCTTTCTTTCTTTCTTTCTTTCTTTCTTTCTTTCTTTCTTTGAACATATTTGTGCCTCTCGGAGCTGATAAATGTCCAATGTTGTGAGCACAAGTCTCCAAGGATAAGGTTGGCATTTTGCATATAATGTTATCATAAACAAATCACATGAAATGACCTAAACCAACAATATGTTTTAATATGAATAATCCCTTTTAGAAAGGGTAAATGGTTTATGTAGAATCTATTTTCAGCTGCGGATTATACACTGTACACATAGTGTGTAGATTCGGCAGCTGGACAGTGTATGTTGGGAATCTAAATAAACGACAGTGTCCATGCAGGTCATAGATAAGGAATGTGCCTCCCAGTGCGATAATCTCTGGACAATTTGAAAAGATGTGCACACCTGAATGTGTGACAGATGTGTCAGATACACTGTCTTGCTTACTCCCATTACTCTGTATTAATTCATAGTGTTTCTATTTGTAGACTGCAGCATGTCAATCAGACTGTTTTTATGTTTTGGACAATAGAAGTCCACGACACAGTGGAACAATCATAGATCAAGAAAATCACCAGGTCGTTTATCTTATCGAAAAATTCAGAATATCATTAGAGCTTCAGATAGAACTTTACACAGGGGTGCATGTGAGAAAAGGCACAAATAGATAATAAGTTAATTTCTTATAGTGCCTTTCAAGGGACCTTAACATATTTGAGGGAGAAAGATATGTTTAAGGGGACAAAGACAAAGAAAAGGACATCAGATCAGATCAGGTCATATGCACTATTAAAAAGTTTTTTACAATTTAAATGTCATGCTATAAAATGTTTGATGAAGTTGGAATGGAGACAGCAACAAGTAGAGAAGACTGTCGGCCTGACCAGATCTACACAGATCGACAGCTACTGACTTGCCAGGATGACCATGTCCATTCCCCAGAAGATGCTCATGATCCACCCGACCATGATGACAGCCGTCAGGATCTGGATGAGGGCCGCCGCCACGTTGAGCCAGAACACGCAGCACACGCCTCGCTCTGAGACCAGCTCGCTGCGAGCTCCACACAGCACCGTGAAGGCCGAGAGGAAGGTACCTGTGGGACCAAACCCGCAGAGCAACTCGTTATTAAAAACAACGGCAACAACACAGTTCGATGAATCATTTTCTTTTCATATTTTGGGTCCTACTTTTCTATTAGATCAGTGCCTGTGTTTGTCTCAGCGTGTAGAAACAGCCTGAGGGAGATTACCACTCTGTCTCCAATGAAACACAGCAGACTCTTTCCAACCAAATAAACCAGGAGAGAAACGTATTACTGAAGATTTGGATCTTGTGTTAGCATGCTAACTCTGGCTAATCATCACATAACACAATTACTGATGTGTGATTAGGGATTAGTCGGAGATTGCGATTCGTTGGCAGATAAAAGCTCATTATGTCAACATCATGTGTATCTGTACCAGACTCATTAATCACAGTTAAGACGTTTCACTATAAATGAATTATTATGTTGTGGAACCATCTAATAATGAAACACAACCTGAATGAATCGAATGAACTGTAAATATTTGCTTTGTCCACGCATCATACAGGCGACAGTTTTAGAGACTGAAGTTTCTAAATGGCAGCTCGGAAAAAATGAGTGAGTCAATAACTGGGGTGAAAAAGTTATTTATTTCTAACGGAAATGAAACTTCCTGCAGGTTTCTGTTTTTAAAATGTGTTTCAATGTATATTTTGTCATCCCCTACTCTGGAACATCCTTCATAAATATGAAGATGAACAACAATATCAGCTCCCCCAAGGTGAAGCCATATTGTCTAGAATGCCCCCTTGTGGCTGTGGAGCTGTACAGATCATAAATACTGCCTCCTCCTTGTTAGCAGATGGAACATGGGCCAAGTTGAAAAAAATCCTTGTACATGTTAAATAAAATTTTCTCAAATATGGTTTCTGTTATTTTTTGTTTCTTGTAACACTGATGTTTGTTCAAGTGTTAATTTTTCCAGTAAGCTTTTGTGAAATAGTGATTTGACACATAAAAGACTGAGGGAAACGTAATGATTGACAGATGAGATTGACTCACAGCTGGTCAGGTGCGTGTCTGGGCTCCACTCCATAATCAATTATTAGAAACCCATGGTTAAATGCAGCCTTTTTGAATTAATTCTTTCTTTCAGTTTCTTTCAGTTGGACAGGAAACCCAACTAGACTTAACATAGAATTGGTAACTGTCTAGTGAAAGAGCAAATTCTCTTTGCACCACAGTCGTCTTGTCCCTAAGTCCTCATGACTTCTCCTTCACGTCAGATCTGAGTCGTGAATAAGAGAAGGGAAAGACAGTCACACTGGTACAGTCTCACTGGGCAGTCCCTGTCTGCCTGAATGAAATCCAATATCACTCCTCATCCTGTTATCTGGAGACCTGGACCTTCCTAGAGCCCAGTCCCTGTACCGTGACTCCATTGTGTGTGTGTGTGTGTGTGTGTGTGTGTGTGTGTGTGTGTGTGTGCTGAGTAAAACGTAGAGGCCAAAGTAACTCTCAGTGCTTACAAATCAGATTATTTAATTACATAACGTTTCCATGACAACATCCCCTTAGGAGTAGGACACACACAGTATAAAATTATATATTTTTTTTTACTTTCATTTGTCGTTGGGAACAGGAAAAACAAGCCAAAACCCAATTCTCAGGATAACTTACCACTGTTTATTTATTTATTTAATGACTTTAATGATTTTGAAATCGCTGCAAATAGCGGTCTCCTCCATGTCCTGTTCCCATCCATTTCTAAAAACAGAAACACGAGGGGTCAACCAAAATACAAAGAGGAAAAAAGGATAAAAATAAATCCCACATGGGAATCGGTCTCTGCAGTTTGACGTGGAAATCACATCATCTCAGAAACATACATTCCTCTTCTTAAGAAAACATGTACGTCTCTTTAGGAACTTTTCTGTATCTCTGTAATCAAATCCCCAAGGAGGATCTCAAAGCAGCCATGGAAAATGATTTGAACCTCGATGATTATCTCGTCCTGGGTCGAGTCTCGCAGTGATTGTAGGAAATCATTAGCCTGGATGCCAGATGAACTTAGCCCCGCCCACAACATTTTAGGTCGGGCAGTTCGGTCTGCAGTCGCTCCGTTGAGGAAAAACTATGGCCCGACCGGGCCAATCAGATTGTCAGGGCGGGCTTTATACGATGATTGACAGATGATCAACGGTAACGTAATCAACCACGTCATCAAAGTGCCCTTGGGTTGAATTCGTTTTCAACAAACCTGCCTGCCGCTGGCGAGCTGAGATGTGTAGATGCTGCCATTGAGTCTGTTTTAGAAGACATCGACAGCGCATTCATTTTGAAAGAGGAACACAGAACGTGGAGGCGACGCCAAAGCACCGCGCTAATCCCTATCGCCCCGGCGCTTGGCTGTTCACAACGGACACTGAAGCGACGCTGAACCGCCGGGCAGCGCTAATAATATCACCCGTTGATCCAGTAGATCGCTGCACGGCTTTGTGCCAGTCACACCGGAGGCTGAAGCACCACGCTGCGCCAAGGCTGCCTCGCGGTGCTTCAGCCTCCGGTGTGACCGGCACAAAGTTTTAACATGGGAGTGGATGGGAGCCAGCTGTTATTTAAGGCTTGGCGCTGCGCTGAAGCGTCCGGTGTGAACCCAGTAAATAACTCACAATGCGTTGCTTAGCATACGTCACATACTACGTTGCTCTGATTGGTTGTAGGTCTATCCAATTGAGCGAAGAGGAATTTTACTTCCTGGTCAGTTGAAACACGCCCTATAATCACAGCCCAATGGAGCGGTCTCAGACTCACATTCTGACTAGAATTGTGAGTCTGACAACGTCAGGCTAGGAAATCATACTATAGCTCCTGAAATATTGTGTAAAGATTTCAACGGCCTAAAAATAAATATAAAACAAACACTTTCATCCAGAACAGGAAGGATCTCTGGGTACGATGAATTCCCTCATTTCATTTTTAAATATCTTTTAAATTATGACTATATAACAACCTACAGAGGTTGTGTATGTGGTGAACTACCACTTAAAGTGCTTTACAGGACAAGTCACACTCTCCCATTCACACACACATTCACACAGTGCTTTTTCTATCAGGCACCAGTTATTAACTGTCTACGCAGCCGTCAGGGATAATTTGGGGTTCAGTGTCTTGCTCAAGAACACTTTACGAATGTAGATTGAACCACCGACCCTCTGGTCAGTGGGCAATGCTCTCTACCTCCTGAGCCACAGCTGCCTGTAGTGATTGTGTAAAATTTACATTTCACGACTTTTACTTTGGACATTATTTGGGAGGGATTGTGTAATTGTGCATATTTTAGTTCCAAATATTGACATGAAATATCAGTTTACAATCAGCATCTCCAGCAATATAACTGTGTAGATGTGCATAACATTGGCTGCTCTTAGAAAAGGTATTATTCTGCCTTTTGGTTCAGTAGTGTTCCCACTCATTCATTTAGGTCGTATCTATTGAGAAAATCAAAATGTCTCTTGTTAAACTGTCTGAATGTGATGTGTTTTCGGTTCATTGAGCGATTAAGTCGAAAATCTTTTTTCATTTTTGTAAAAATGATAAATTATTCAGTGAATCTGTTGATTTTCTTTCTCCCTGCAGAGTTTTTGTACCTTTATGAGAGATACTGAAGTGAATACACACACACACACACACACACACACACACACACACACACACACACACACACACACACACAAAGAGCCTGGTGGGTGTTGTGCGCTTCACAGCCTTGGCCCTTCTCTTTCTGCTACCTTAACGTCTCGTCACATTGGAAGAATTCCACTATCAAGCCAAGCAGGTGGGGGACGAGATGAACAAGGGCACCAGCTGCTCCGTGTTTGTCTGGAGCAAAGAATGGCCAAAGACGACTCATGCAGAAGTTATATTCTCGTCACTTTTCCTCTCTCAGTTTGTTTCTCTGTTTTCCTCGTCGTCCACTTCTTCAGTTTTACATACCACTTTCCGATTATATATTTCTTTCATGTTAAAAAATTTGAGAACTGCCTCAAAGAATCTCTCTCTATAGAAACTCTGAAACTCAACATATCCCAAAATATCTGACGATTCTAAATGAACACCAAAATATATAGCCTTCTTTCACTAGGCCCGTAAAAACCAAACCAACACAATAAACAGCTCCCAGAAAACTAAAAGGAACTAAAAGAAGAGAGAAATTAGATTTATTATTTTCCTTTCAAGCTTTTAGCTGATGCTCATTTCAAAGCCTCTCACAGAAAGAGCAGCAGGGGGCTAAAACGAGCTTTCAAAGCAATATGATCAGACTGAGACATGTTTGGGTCGCAGGCCACACCCACCAGCAGATGCTCTGGCTGCTGGCGGAGCTGCCCACCTCCAGACTCGAGCCATGATTGACAGCAGGCCCGCTGTCCGAGCTGGCTACACGTCACTTCCACTTTTGGCAACTGAAACAGTTTTACATCTTCTGTAGTTGCTGTCAGGTAATTGGATACTTGAGGATCGACATGTGCATCAGAACTGCAGATAATGGTTGTTTAACGCCATTGCTTTATCCGCGGATTATGTGGTTTATTGTTTGGTAAATAGGCAAAAGCAACCCCAATATGACGCCCCTCCACGATGACTATGCTGTCCAGAATCTGGCTGAAAATGATGTCACTAATGCAAGATGGCAGCATCCGTGTGTGGGTTATTTTGGCTTCAGTTTTGTGCAGTGTTAGGAGGCAGAGGTACAGAACAAAAAGGCCAAACATCAAGGAAGTTGCTTTGCTGTGTTTGAATGTGCAGAGATGGATTTAAACAAAAAAAATTGACAGAGATACTCTCCACTGTAACAATAAATAAATAAATTCATGAAAGCTTGTAAACCCCTTTGTTAAAAACCTACTCTGACATTCCTCCATGTGTGAAAAGCTCTTGGATCCTCTGCATGGCGCATGTGGGAGATTGTGTGTGTGTGCGTGTGTGTGCGTGTGTGTGCCTGGATATTACCCAGACTAATGACTGTAATTACACACAGAACTCTGCAGAGCACCCACTGGCCGTGTAGGAGGTTAATGATGGAGTGTAAGTGTGAAGAAGACAGATAGAGAAGAAGAAAAGAAACAGTGAAGGGGAGAGGACAAAAAACAAAGGGGAGAACAAAAGACAGAAAACGAAGTAAAGAAGAGAGACAGGTGAGCTGTTAACCAGCAATGGGAAAGTCACTTTGAAAATATGACCAAGTAAATTAATCACATTACTCAATCTATTACTCAGCAGCATAAGTATTCAGTGACAGATTTCCTTGCATTACTCTTTACTGCTCATTTAAATCTGCTTTCAAAGAACTGGATGTGATTCCATTACTTCACGGTGAAGAAGTTTTTCCCGGAGTTTCTACAGACACATGGATGCCATGAAAATGATTTATCGATTCAGGTTTTAATTTATGCTTTTTTTTAAGTTGATTTAAAATTAGAGGTCCGTGATACTTGAATCCAGGAATTGATCTTGAATCAATTTAACAGAAAAGGCTGCATATATTTCAATTTCTGTTATATGTATTATTCTTGTTTTCGTTATGTTTGGACTTGAGTTATATTCTGAATTCTCTGTTTTCTGTTTTATTTTTGTAAATTTAGCTCCTTGTGTGTCTCTGACTCTATTTCCTGCCTTTGTCCTGTTTTCCCGCCCTTGTGATCGTCTGTTCCTGTTTCTAATGCGTTTCACCTGTGTTCAATCACCTCGCCTCCTTTATAAAAAGTCTCTGTGCTTCTCTTCTTGTTTCCCCTGTTCCTCATGTGTTGTGTGTGTGCGCCAGTGCTTTTGTGTTTCCTCGTGTTTGACCATGTGTACATTATTTTGGACTTGATTTTTTTGGACCATGTTTGAGCTGTTAGTCCTTTTGCCTTCACCTGTCGTGCACATACATGTATAGTCAGATTATTTTTTATCGGTTAGATTAACACTTGTCTTAAATCTACCTCTCCTCTTATTAGAATATTTGTGAGAACTGAAGCTGTGACTTCCCTGTTCGTGTCTGAGGTCTTTTAAAACTCTTATTTGATCATTTGATTTACTCTTATTTCCATCTTTGGTGGGATTCTGACAAATCAATCCAGGTTTTAAAGAAGGACTGGGGGACTGAGTGAAGTATTTTCTAAAATTCACAGTCTCTGCTTGCCTATGCCCCTTGTACCACTCATTCAGCTGCATTTTAACCCCAGCCTGACCCTAACCCTGACATAGCTGTAACCCCAACCCTAAAAAGTCTAAACCTTCAATCGGCTCTTGTCGAAATGTCTTCACTTTCTCAAAACGTCCTCACTCTGTAATGTCTTGGTCCTCAGAAAGACATGAGCACAAATGAACACACGCGCATCCAGAGGCAAGATGTCAACATGACCCAATAAACCAATGCAGTGTCTCCAACAACACACAGCATCAATCTCACACACGTGACCTCTGCCTCCCACACGCTCGCGCCGAGGCTAAATCATACATTTGCTGCAGCTCTCATGTGTTGACGCTTTTCCCTTTCCCAGTCGTCTTATGGCAAAGATCAGAACACATCAGAGCCATAGTTTCCCACACAACAAGCAAGTGTATTTCTTTATGAGCCGACAGCTCATTAATCAGTTTACACGGCGCTGAAAGGAGTCGCCTCTGTGGTGTGTATCACCAATAGATTTTGAAGTCACTCCTCATTACGTTGCAGGGACAATCTCAGACTCGGGCCAAATAACGTCGGACCTGATTAATGTAAAGTTTAAAGAAGCCGAGCAGGGAGAGGGAGGTTGTCAGTTTGCATCCTCCAACTCAGTGTAGAGCTCCGGCTGAGGAAACACACTCTTTTCCTCACATTTGAGGCTCACTAAGTATAAAATCTAACCTTTAACACTGAGCTGAGGTCAGCAGGTCAATATTGATTCGTCTATCTCTATAAATATTCATTAGAGTGGAAGACGGCTACAGCCTGACTGTCCAAATCATACTGAACTGTTACATCATTTATCCAGGTGGAGATTGCACGTTCTCCTTGTGTCTGTGCTGGTTTTCTTCGGTTACTCTGGCTTCCTCCCACAGTCCAAAGGCTGGCAGATTGGGGTGAGGTTTACTTGGAGACTCTAAATTGACAGTAGGTGTGAAAGTGAGAGTGATGGGTTGTTTGTCTTTGTATGCTGGCTCAGTGATAGGCCGGCTGCACCCCGCCTCCAGCCTAACATAATCTGGGATGGGCTCCGGCTCCCCTGCTACCCTCAAAAGATAAATGGCATGGATAATGGATGAATTTGGACTGTGTCTCTAGAAGAGTTGGGGCTTATGAACTATACAGCAGCCAGCCACTAGAGGACGCCAGCTGATTTGGCTTCACTTCTGGGAGCTGTCCCTCTGCCTAAAATTGAAAATCGGACAATTAGCAACTATTCCTTGATGAACTCTTTCTATGAATATTACCTTAACATGAGATTAGCATCCATTTTCTCATCTAGTTTTCAGTTTCAATATTAAAGTACAAATCATTACTCCAGAGTAATTATGCTGTGTGTTGCAGGCTGTATTATAAAGCATTATAATTATGTTATACAGACACTCCCTCATCTTATCAGTGTTGATCCTCACAAAAGGGCTCTATTCACTTTACAGTTTACTCAATAATACCAAGGACTCAGGTGCTCTCTGTTGTGCTATTAAAGTGCCCGACATTATTTGTCTCTGAGTGTTTGTGTGTTTGTGTGTGTGTGTGTGTGTGTGTGTGTGCGTGTATCTTATTCACACACCTGTGCTTCTCCATGTCTGCTGGATGTGGCGCTCTGCTCAAATTCAATTACAGCATTTCTAAATTTGATTGGTTAAATAGAATGAGATGCTACTTTCAGTCTCGATCAATTCATTCGCAAACGGCACTGACACACACAGATAAACACACACACACACGCACACACGCATGCATGCATTGTGTTCATTTCAGTCAGTGTTGTCATGACAACTAGCTTTTCAATGAAATGTCATGGCATTCAGGCACTCACATTCACATTGGATATGCAGACAAGGAGAGGAGGTGGGGCCTTGATGCTTTTCATACATTTCATACATGTTGGGGACACATGTCTTTAAGACAACGTGGAAAGGAAAGGAAGATTGACGATTTGCTGACTCTGTTTTTACGACATTGATGTTTGTGATCAAGCAGGCAGTGATTCAACCTTTATTTTGAAAAGGCTGCAGAGAAAGGAAGGAATGAATGTATCAACTGAATGAAAAATAATGAATGAAGGACAGAGAGAAAATATTCAGAGATTGGAAATTCAGACTGAGAACAAAAGGAAGGAGACGAGGGAAGAGATGGAGATACACATACACACACAGATGATTCCCTGGAGAGTTCTGACCCACAGATCCGAGTCGAGGGGGCGTAGATGACACACCACAGGCTATTTGATGATGGACTGGGAGTTATTGCTGTGGAGACGTCTCACAATCACAAAAAAACATCAGAGTTTATGTTGATTATTCGTCTCTGTACCTTTGTGTTTCTTTATGTTCTGCAGTTCCTAAAGTGACCCTCACTCCATTTTATCGTCTCATGTCCTGCTGCTTTCCTGCTGAAGCACTTAACTAATATAGATCTAGCCTCACAGGGTTTGTTATGCACAAAGTGGGGATCAACATATTGATGAGGTGAGTATGTGTTTTCAACCACCAGAAATTATTAGGTAATCTCACCGAACGAGTGCAGGATTAAACCCTGGGAATTAGAGGGAAAAGGTGGAGGAGCAGGATGAGATGAATCTAAAAATAGAAAGTGGTTTTCATCTGGGATCATATCGGCATCAAAATGCGCCCAGCAAGAAAATCGGTGAGATTTTCGTACGGTTGTGAACTGTGCCGGAAGTCAGTGAGTCAAACTCGACACCTGTTTTTTTTAAGCCATTTGAATTCATTATTTTGCTGGAAAACCACAATAGGTCAATTTGAATTGGATTCTGTCAATTTGCCTGGAGTTGGACACGTGTTCAAATCAAAACGTTGCTGCAGTAGCAGACCTGTCTTCAAGTGTTGTCGAGTGTCTGTGGAGATTCTCTGTCATCCAGGTCATGGTATAACCAAGTGCTAAAAACAGGTCAACTGGGACTGGCAGTTTCACTGGCGGTTTCACCTCTAATCCAAGAGGCTTCTTCAGTTCTAATCGACTGCTGGGAATCTCAGTGCACCTGATTTTAACCCTTGGAAGTGTTATCGAGATTTATTTCTAATTTGCAACGAGAATTTAGTTAGTTATAAAGAAATTAAAATGGAAAATCCAAGGGTTAAATGTCACCGCAGACCAAAGATGGATGACATGACAGCTCTTAAAAGTGAAGCCATGCCATCTTGATCGCCATCTGGTGGCTGCCTGCAGTATTGGTCATAAACCCTGTTTATAGATGGGACAAGTACCCACCTAAAATGTTAAAGTACACAGCAGCAAATTTTCTCAAAGATTTGAGGTTGTTTGTTTGGCTTTGATCAGTTATTTGATTGTTTTAAATAATAGAGTTAAACCACGTTAGTGACTCACAATTTGTCAAGAGCAATTATCGGCAGGAACTCGATCCCACAGCTCTGTCCCTGAATGACTACAGTACACGCCAATATGCGCAAGATAGCGACGCATCTATTTGAGGTATTTTAGCTTAATTTTTGTACAAAAGGATGAAGATGAGATGAGTTGATCATCTTCATATACGACCCATGGTTGTTACAAGGTATCACTTTCTGCACTGAGAAACTGGTCAATTCTCTCTTTACTGGCTATATGGTTCCAATGTGTTCCAATCCACTCTCTAAGTACACACAGGGTATCTTGTATTTTGTGTTTGTCATTTTCACTCTACTGAATCGTGGTCACAAATTCCACTGGTTAGTTGGGTAGGTGCTTTCTCTGCCCCTCGTTGCAGACTGGATCCTCTGTGATCCTCTAGGGGGCAACAGGGAGGAGGACCTGTTTATCATCACCGACTGGGAAAAAGCTAATTTAGTGTCCAGCTGACTTTGCAATTGTGACAGTGATGACACAGGAAAAGATTGACAGAAATGACTGATTGGGGCTATTGTTAACGTGTAAAATGCATATTTGACTGTGCACAGTTTAAGTTAGATCCTTGATATCATTTCATTGTCTTCTGCAGAGCACAACATCACCACTCCTAGATTTCCACACATAACAATGATGCAGATGTCGTCTCCCCACGGTGTTGATGCGTCCGCCCGCTGTGATAATTCAGACGCCTGTGACGCCGACGCCTGTGATGTATCTTTATACTCGAAGCGATGACATTTCTACCTGCAGTGGTGACACCCAGACTTCACATAACACCTGGCAGATGGAGGCTGTCAGTATTTACACCATGACGCTCTTATTTTAACACGAGGTGTGAACGTGGTCCCTCACTATCTGTCTCACCCGTGCAGCCATCTAAATGCACGCACGCACACACACACACACACACACACACAGGCACATTGGAACTAATTTTAACTTGCCAGAGCCTGCAAACTTTACATGCAGCTATTATGGCCAATCTTCATTCTTCTCTGTTATTCATCTATTCGTCTATATTTTATTTTCTGACTTAATGTTTGTTTATCTTGTTTTCTTTTTCTTCGCACGCCTGCTTGCCTCATGTCTAAAAACTCCCCCACGTCTGTGCAGGTCTTCCAGTTTCATGACCGCTCTATTTTCAGCTCCACCATGTTTACTTTCTCTCACGATTGCCCTCTTCTTTTTTTTTTCCTTAGCCTTTTATGTGGTTTACATTCTTTACACAGTCGGAAAAATTAAGACAAAAACGAGGGTGATGGTCCCTCGTGCTCCAGCCTCCTTATGCACAAAGGATCAATTCAGGGTAACCTGAATCCCAACTCACCTAGTCCAGGTATGAAGGTGTTGAGGAACAGACAGATGACTGCCAGAGGGAAAGGCATTGTGGGTATCGCAGCCCGCAGGGTTCCCTTTTTCTCCCTGACTTCCACCACGACTCCTCCCCCAGCTGTTGGGGCCCCGGCAATGGCTTTGGCCCCGAGACTGTCCACTGCCTTCACACGGCCCTGCTCTGTGGCTCCTTCTTTATGTGCCATCTCTTTAAAAAGTCTTCAAGCTATTTGCTGATGAATGAAGGTCGCAAGTTCTTCCTCTCCCTCTGGATTATGATGACTGGTGATTCAGTCGAATTTTATATTGATGAAATCGGTGATTGAATCCTTTGGGAAATTGCTAAAAATATTCAGCAGTGCATGTCAACGGTGGGCTCATAACCACCGATATGTCACATATGTCCAAAAGTGGCGTCAAATGGTAAAATAATCTATAATCTTAAATCAGTAGAATAACTTGAATTCGTTAATTCTATTCTGAAGAGCTACAGTGGAGATTCCTGTTCTATTCTCCAAATGTCATCTTATCCAAGGATTATTCTGAAGATTTGAATCAATATTCAAGTAAATCTCAGTCTACCTTGACAATCTTCAACAAATACACGTGGAGGAGTCACCTCATACTTGTAGCCGTCCCTGGAGAAGTAGGACTTTTCTTTTCTTCTCTTTTCTTCAGGACTGTTTAAATCCCTTCAGGAAACCCAGTGACATCAGGCATCAGTGGCATCGGTAGTTTGATTCCACGTCCAACACGTTCTCTAGGAAGGCTGAATCGGTGACCGCTCAACTGAACAATCCTCAAAAGATGTGCAACACTTTTCAGCAATTTTCTTTCTTTTTTTCTTTCTCTTTTTCTTTCTTTCTTTCTTTCTTTCTCGCTGAAAAGACGCTCAACCTACACACCTCTCAATAGGTTGGGGAAGAGAGTGCACACAACCCCCCCTTTTCAAGGTCTCCCTCTCTCTCTCTCCTCCTCTTCTCTCTCTTTCTTTCTCTGTCCCCCTCCCTCCCTGTTCTCCCCATCCTCTTGCTCCATTTAAAGGAACAGTGCACCAATCAAGCATTACTGTTCAATGAGAACACATGTAAAAAGCTGCTATTCAGATTCAAAGTGAACGCCCCGAATTACTATTTTCATTCAACTCTCATCCAAATGACGATTGAGGATGTATGAAATGTTTGTTAGGACTAAATCCTAATAGATTCTAATTATAAGACTTAACTATAGGTCTAAAAGTGAGTGATTTCAGACTTTTCAACCTGTGTGCACATTTACACAAGAGATTTACAGTGACAGAGAAAGTATCTGATGAAGAGAAACGGAGAGAGAGAAGAAAACATCATGAAGTAATTTGCAAACGTCTAAAAAAACGTCTAATAATAGGTTATATTGTAAAGAACATACAGTAAAACCACCTGATGGACGGAGAAAGTACACAACTTAGAGACATGAAATAAGACAGGGAGGAGAGAGTGAAAGAAGAAGTAGAGAAGATAAAAACGAGTGGAGGGACGTGTGGACGATGATGAGCCGTCAAGATGAAGGGGACAGTCATTATCGATATCTCACCAATTATTCATCCAGCCCCCTAAAGATCACACACACCCTCCCTCACCCTTTCTCCCTCCTCTACCTCCTATTCCTCACCTCTACCCCAACATCCTCATCCTTTTTGTGTCTTTCTTTGCGTCTCCTCTTCTTGTCTCTCTCTCTCTCTCTCTCTCTCTCTCTCTCTCTCTCTCTCTCTCTTCTCTCTCATCTCTCTCTCATCTCTATTCGGTCTCCTAGCAACCCAGGAAGCTGTAGTTAATTATACAGAAGATATTGATCTCTGTCCTTTCAGTCGCCCCTGTCGCCCCTTTCTCATCTCTCAATCTCTCCCTCTCCTAATATCAGTTCAATCCCCCACTTTTAATTTCCTTTTTAATTTCTGAAGCACAGCGGACGGCTGCTTTACGAGGTACTTTTACTCTTTCTTTTTCTTTTCTCCCTTCCTTGTCTTTTTGTCATGCAGAGCAGCATTACCATGTGTCTCACAGCGCGGGACTGTTGCAGAAATCGGGACCGCTGGGCCCAATCACCATCGGATTGTTCCGCCAGAGGCATGCGGTGTAATGTGCTGATGCTTATTACCATGACAACGGGACAGGACAAGTTCTACGGCAGCCGGTCTTAAAGTGACACTTTTCTTCGTGGTTCATGGAGTTGCACCAGGAAGCTCACGTCTCCTGTCGCCTCTTTCTCTCCATCCTATGTGCTGCTCTTTCTCTCAGGGTTTAATTTATGTGGATTCCATCTGTCAGGAAAAGCTGACATCAAACACTGGTTATTTATAAACACATGTATGTGTCTGTGTTTGTGTGTCTGTGTGTGTGTGTTTGTGTGTGTCCTCATGGCATCCCATTGTGTCCCTCTCTCCGGACTGGACCATCACCACAGTGACTGCTCTGTTCACACTCTCCTTTTTCTCTCACCTTTCATCTGCAGACTCTCGTCTGACTCTCGCTGGCTTTTATGTTTCTCTCTCTTCCCCCCCCGTCCTCATATCTCTCTCAGTCTCCCTCAGCGCCACATGAATTCCCCATTGAAGTGTAACACAGCAGATTGTGTTTTCTGTTGGCTTTTTGTGAACAAACAATCTTTTGCTGTCGGGATAAAGGAGCAGCTGCACAGTGTAAAGACACACATGTTTTTGTGCGCTCCCTGACGCTGGAGCCTTTTCAGGCCAAGGTCACCATGGTTGCAGTGATCATTATGGGATGGCTTTGTGTCACTACATCTTCAATCGGACAAAATCTTAAATCATGGCTGTCACACATCTGTATATCAACTATAAGAAGTGTTATCAATATATAATGTGCTGTGTTATTATAGGTCAAACTGCAAAGGGGTTCAGTTGTTAGAAATTGTGTCACTTACAGAGATTAAAGTTGTCATATTATCATCGGGTGATTCTGCAGAAATACTGCATTTGCTTTTGCTTCTTTTAGTATAATATATATATATATATATAAGCAAAACACTACTTATACTTGTGTCAGTGTGCACTGAACTCTGAACTAATTAGAATTGCTCTTTAGCAAAACACTACTTATACTTGTGTCAGTGTGCACTGAACTCTGAACTTTATTTAGAATTGCTCCGGCCTTTCCCCCTGGTAAAAAGTAAGCAGAAGGTCAAAGGGAATGATGTGAGATGTGAGAACACAGCAGGAGATCCTCATCTCCACGGCAGAATGATTATGTCATGTTTCTGAGAGCTGAATCTCTTCTGCGCACTTCATGTGTGAAAGGAAACCTCCGGAGAAAGTCTGGACCCAATGCTACGGACTTCCTCCAGAGTTCACGTCTGAAAACGGCTTTAGATTTAGTGTTTGGACGTGTTTCTTTTAAAACTACTGAAAGGAGAGCTGGACACTTCAGGAGCTAATCAGAAACCCTGGATTCACCCCTGTTTATGAGCCACCTATTCTCTAAATTGACCTAAAAAGACTCTTCAGAGAAGAGTGAATAATAAGGAATAGAATAAAAATTACAGCTGCACACAAAAATTGAGGCAGTGAGTATCCACTGGTAATGAGCTGGACCTAGCATAATAACATCTCAAATGATTTAGATATGAGGAAAGAGTATTTTCATTAATATCTTTTTTCTGTTATCTTCTCGTTACGTAGCTGAACTCTTTCACCACCAGGCAATAAAAGCTCAGGCTGCTTGTGTCCAGATTTCATCCTGCTACAGGTGGGTCACTGGCAGACCCGCGTGCGTACGTTCAAATTTATTATGACATTTCCAAGGCCCTCGTCTTGGCCTCATGAACCATCACGAACAAGTATTTTCATCAGAGCAAATCCAACGAGAAAGAAGATGCAGCAAGATGTGGATTTAATCCTGTGCTCATCAACTTTATTATTTTACCTCTGATCCGCTGAGCACTCGTTACCTTGACGAAGGGGTTTGGTGTTTGGAAAAACACCTTCACAGTTACAAAGCTGCACTCGAGCTGCCCTCATCTCCCGCTGGACATTTTTTCCCTCATTAATATGCAGATCTACTCAGCCAGGTTCTCCAGAAACTAATCAAACCAGGTTGCGTAATTGGTCGTCGGATGGTGGAAGTACAAACCTTGCATCAGGAGCTCACACACATCAACACACAGGTATGAAGGCGAAAGGGGGACGGGAAATAAAAATAAGAATCTGGGTCTGAAACTATCTAAAGGAAGTCTGGGTGATGGTGTCACAGCATTGACGTCATGTGAGGTGATGTTCAGGGGTGAGAGGAGGTTTTTTCAGTTTGTCAGTTTGTCTGGAAATGGGAATATAGAATGTCATCATATATTTTCCCCTACTTACTTTCTGGTTATGATCCTTCACACACCAACTCACTGAGTTAATGACAGTCCCCAATCAGATTAAACAAGTCCTCATTTTGCTGTAAACCAGGCTTCGGGAAACCAGAATATATAAAATGTTCTATCTTCAGAGGGCAGGAGAAGGAGAGAAGAGCGACATCTGCTGGGCTCTGAGGGACATCAAGCACTAAACTGCAGTAGAGATTATCACTTATTTTACCAGAACACAGATGTGTTTTACTTTTAATCCAGTTCCCTGAAAGCTGGATTCCCCTTGGAGTTAATTCTGATTGGTTGAGTCTGAGGTTCAGGTCTTTGTGGAGCGGTTTCCCAAGGCTTCATCCACCTGGACCCACATTACACTGTTGTATTATACATCACATAGATGGCTATGAGGTGAATAAAGAAACTGAGGTAGATTCAAATTATCTCTGTTCAAAGTTTGACTCACGTAAATGAAGAGGTAGACATCACTAAAGAGTATACTGAGAAGGGAGTGTGGTATTACACTACCGTGAGTAACCGCTAGGTGGCAGCAGAGACATATGAAGAGAAGATGAATTTAGTTTCTGATTAGTTTCTCCTTTAAATTTGTTCCACTCATTCAATGATACACAACAATGTATTTGTGTTACATAAATGATGTGACCTTATACCATTATCATAAATAATAGATATTGACAGGTCATGTACGACATTTTCACAATCACTGGAATTTGTAGACAGGGTTTGTAAAAACAAAGGGTTCCACTGTATTGGTTTTGGAACTTTGAAAAAGGATTAAAAGTTATTTTTAAGTAACTTCTACACGTAAGGACAGAGGAGAAGCCAATTATTGTGTAGGCGCATATCTTTTTTAATTTGATAGATTTATAGCTGAGCTTTGATTACCAGCGTGTTTATATGTAAGCTCTGTGTCTCCTGAGAATACATCCTGTCTGTCACTTGCAGAGGAAAATGTTTCGCAAACAATGTCCCCTGTCTCTGGGCACATCCTCTCCTCGTCCCGGCCCTTGACCTGTTCGGTTGACAGACGGTCACTCACCGAGTGATGAAGCGTTCCTCCGGGCTTCATTCAGATGACTGCGCTGCCTGCAATAAAATGAAAAACACTACAAAACAGGACACCTGCAGCACTGATTTTACAAATGTCAGACAGAAAAGTGGAGCAGGAGCTGATGGAGACAGGATGAATCTGGTTCCATGAAGTTAAATGACATTCAAGCAGTGGTGGGATGCAACAAAGAACATTTACTTCAGTAGATTCATTTCAGGTACTTCTCACTTTTCTGTACTACATATATCAGCAAATATCTGTACTATATAGGCCACTTTAGTTTTACAATTTTTTTTTTTTTTTTTAAATAATCAATAACGAGAAGGGATTTGATCCACTGATCCAATCAGAGCGGGCAGGTTTCATTAGAACCCGCCTCCTGCAGCAGGAGAGACCCCACCATAATGATGTGGTTGTCCTTTGCTACTTTAACTTTAAATATTTTA
Source organism: Pleuronectes platessa (assembly GCF_947347685.1). Lineage (NCBI taxonomy): Eukaryota > Metazoa > Chordata > Actinopteri > Pleuronectiformes > Pleuronectidae > Pleuronectes > Pleuronectes platessa. The sequence continues at coordinate 11,808,405 of NC_070642.1, forward strand.
AGTATGTTTGATATAAAGTACTTAATTTAACTTGACTAAACATGCCGACTCGGCCCTGCATCTCAATAACCTTTACACTTTGACACATTTTACACTCTGGTTTTTAAGTTTTATTGCCAATTCTTGTTTTCCATCTTTTATGCATTATAAACTTTTAGTGTTTTATCATCATTGTTCTGGGTCTTACACAATATGGGTTGGTGTACTGTTTTCTTGTTGTTGTTTGTTGCACAATGTACTGTTCTGCAGCTGCTGCAGCTATTTGGCCCAAGAACAATTTCCCCATAGGGAAAATAAAGTATACTTGATTGCTTTAATACAATGTTTGAGTAGGTTATCCACACCAACAACATCAAAAGAAAACTACAATGTGCGGCGGAGAGTGCAACTTTTGAATATATGAACTGAACTAGTGATGTAATAATAAGCAAAACTGATTTTTGAATGTAATAAAACTTTAAAAAAAACAAACCGCAACAAATGTGGGCCTGTCTAATTCCAGCGTTTAGATGCATTAGAGTGCAACACCACCTTAAAAGTTCCACTAAAGTTCCACATTGGACTCACGGTGCTCAAGTTAGAATTGAACTATTGACCAGTGAGCGTCCACGCCTGGATGAATGAAGCCTGCTGTCCACAGCGGAGTCAGTCTGGTGAACATAATGTTTCTCCGATAACGTATCAGAAAATTCCTTATTTGGAGGTCTTACATAACAACGTTGAAAACCTTCTCATACACACCCACACACACTATACAGGAAAATGACCAAACCTAGGTTGAACTGAACACACTACACTTCATAGGTAATAATTATTAATATCATAACATAGAGATTCAACCCATGGCAATCCTAAACAGATGATGAGTGAGTTCAAACCATCCTGCATCTTCTAGAATTAGCATTTGTTCGGTGCAGTAAATGTCGCTGTCACTGATACCAACAAGAGAAATAGTAGAATGTCTAAGGTGTGTCTTCTTGTTTTGACGCCACTGAAATCAGGACCTAAAACGCCAACATTTATCAAACAGCAACATCCTGCATCTGCTCTGTCAGGTCGTTCACGTGGAGACCAACACATGGAGGCTATATCGGTTCACAGCAGTGTGTGGCATGTTGTCTTATCTCTCTGTGTAACAGGAATGTGAAATATTGTCGTGTTGTTTTCTTTGTCCTGAGATACAGTGTCTCCATACAGGCTGTTACACAACTGGTTCCTTTTGATTAACATGTTGAGACGCTTTGAACCTTTGTAACATCTCAGTGTCTATGGCATAAAGTGTTTTTATATAGCAGGCTTGAAATAACCACTGCTGAACAATGTGCTAAACTTAAAAAATTAACTTAAAAATAAAAATGATATTATAAAGCAAATGATACAAAAAATTGCTTTGTAGCATCAAATATTTGTTAAAATATTTGTTTATATACTATTTAAAATGTAAATGATGAAACCTAATACAATGGACTTTATGTGTCCCTCCCACCTGTTTACCACTGTAACTGTGGCAACACTTTGGATAAATGATTTCCTTGTTTAAAGGTATAAAGTAGGTTTCTGATTTGTTTCCTGTTTCCAAACAATGATGATTGTTCAGCTCCGGGTCAAAGGTCAGGCTTGTTTGGCAGGATTGTCAAAAGGAATATAATGGTTTAAGTCCATGGGCTTAACCAATATGTTGTAAATGCAGGTTTTTCAGTGTGTGTGTGTGTGTGTGTGTGTGTGTGTGTTAGTGTGTGTGTTTTGACCTCGTCCATGGCCTCTGTTTAAGCCAGGAAAAGGTTCAAGGAGTGGCCAGCACCAGGACCTGAGATTACCCTTAACACACAGAGACACACTAATTGTTTCCTTCGGTCACAGGATACAAACACGGCAGAAACACGTGACCTGACACCATTTCTGTAACAACACGTGAAGTGTCCGTCATTGTCTTTATTTGTGTTCATTTACGATCTCGGCTCAAACGACAGCTCTCGGTGAAAACTTAAAATATGAGAAACGTCACCTGACCATGACAAAGACGTCAAATTTTTATTAAATGTGTCTCCTGTTGTGTCATCATGCCCTGTCCTCACACTTTGTGTTACCCTGGAGACAGAGGGCAATTAACAGTAGGGTGTCATCGACCTTGTGACCACTCCACCCTCAAGCGCACACACACACACACACACACACACACACACAGGTTGAAGCGGCATTTGTGAGCCAGAGAGCGTCATCAGTGGACGTGCTCGTGGTTCAGGCCACGAAGAAAACTGGCATCTTTTCCCAGTGGGAAGCCAGTGAGGGATCAAACAAGTGAGGAATTTGAACTATAGTGTGAACTATACCCATGTCCTCCTGGTGAAGCTCATCGCTGGCAGGTGAAGAGAAGCAGATGACAACAGCATGTCATGATCAGGCCTCTCCCTCATGGTTCCTGCTGTCTCCCTCGTGTCTCCTATTTGTCCCCAGTTCCTCCCTCTCCCTGTCTGAGTGCGTGTGGGTCTGTTTGTTCCAATCCACCTGCATACCTGAAACACGTCGTCCATGAATCAACTCTGTCTCCACGCTCCGGTCTTCACCAGGCTTATCTGTGCACAAGAGTATTAAAACAAGCTCCAGACCCCCCCGACCCCCACGTTTGCTTGACTTCTCTCTAATCCCATGTTTACCTGCGCCTCAGATCCATCATAAATCTCTGCTCCACGCCCGACTGCCCAGTTATCTGTGTCTGCTCTGCTGCAGATCACCTCTACCAACCAGAGCTGCAATGGGCTCTGGAAAGAAGCAGGTTTCATGTCTATGTCTTTCTCTTTATTCCTTTTTTATAAAACTTCATTGTAGTTCTATGTTTAGATATTTACTGCGGGTAGAGACATAAGGAAACAAGAATTCCATTGCATTCAGAACTTTTATGTCAATAAAACCCTTTAGGCTTTTAACTCTGTTTTAACAAGGGATCAGGGGTCACAGTCTAAATTCATGTAAAAAAAAAGAAACAGACAATATACAGAACAAACACATACACAATATAAATAATCTAATTTGAAGGATACTATTACATCACATGTCACATACAATGGATACTCCAATTACCAATGTCAATGTGTATGTGTGTTTTTGAGTGTGTGTGTTTGTGATTGGGTGTGTGTGGGAGAACATCATCTAACCCTGTGTTCTGAAATAGTCGTTCCCTCGGGTATCTGGGTGTATACATTTAATCCTGACAGACATCTTCCTCATCCGTGCCTCTCCACCAGAAAAACACACACATCCATCACAGACAGTCACTGCACACACACACACACACACACACACACACACACACACACACACACACACACACACGCATTCTAGGATATACTGTTTTCCCCTGACATGATAAGATACCAACCCAAACACGGACAAACATGCTACAGCTGTCTCTGACTAAAAATTCCTTTTCCTACACCTCTCTCACTCTATAGTACACACACACACACACACACACACACACAGTTTCCGTCTGTCCGTCTCTCTGGGCTCGTTCTGGGCTCTCTCCATCATTCTGTGTCACTTTACCTCAGTTTCCAGGAAAGACTGAAATAACTACACCTAAAATAATCGACTGTTTTCTTTCCACTCTAACTTTTCTAATTTTAGTTTATTTTATTTTCATTCATTGCCTTACGAGCTCAAAGACTTCAAGGTTCATGAACATATACTAACATCTTTATCTTTAAGAACTGCACACGATGCTGCGACATTAAATCTTCTGGGTTCTTTCAAATAAATGAAATTACTCGAAAATATAAGGTTAAGTCTTGTGAGACTGATCACAAATATCACAAATATTTACATAAATCTATGATGGAGGATGTGTATGTGTGTGTTTGTGTGTGAGTTTGAGGGTCAAGGTAGGTAAAACAGGAAATGGTGGACAAGAACAGAACTTCCTGTGTGAGAGGAGAGGGTGCTGCATCTTCCCTAAGAGCGTGCACGTTTTAAAAGGGGTCTTTGGGTCACAGGCCGAGGGGAGGCTTTTACTTCCGGTCTCAAACAGCCACACACACACATTAACATGGATAGAGAACATTCTCAAACTGAATTGAAGATATGGATAAATCTCGTGAAAATTCTCATTAAGAAATGTTCTCCTCTTAATATAATGCACTTTAATCTAAGTTAAACAACACATTATTTAACAATATATTGAATCTTCTTTGTTTGTTTGTGTAATTCTGGAATTTCTTATCGTTATCCTTTCCTCGCTCGTTTGTTTTTATCATTCAAGACTTTATCATACAGCCTCTAAACAAAACAGAGACAGTGAGTTGAGTAAATGAATTTTATTATGCTCTTAGACTCTTTATGTCGACAGGAAAGCAGTGAAGTACAGATTAATCAATGCATCGCCATCTTAAAAACAGATAAAATAACAGCACGCCCGTGTTTTTCCACATGGGACATTTAGCAGAAGACCATATTTCACTTCACAATCCTTTATGGTCTTAAACCAGCATGTCCAGTTCTGCGGAGAATCAATATTCAACAAGCACAGATCTTATCTTCTGACGTGGATGTGAAATATGAGCTAATGATGCATAATTCACCCGAGATGAGATGGATGATTTTTACAATCTGTGCTCATGGAATGCAAGCAGTCTTCTTATTTACATTAGATTCACAGTTGAAGCACAGCGACGTCACAGGGAGAGGAATTAATGACTATTAACTGGAAATCAATTTTCAATACATCGATTCTAATGGCTCAAAACCAATTAATACTTTCTCGCTCCCAACACGTTTGGAATATTACTCATCATCCAATTTTAATTAGTTTAGTGTTTAATCTGGTGCTGGGGAGATATACAGTTATAAAGAATCCATATACTGGCAGTAATACACGTGAGGAACATGTATTACATGTGTACAGTTTATATACATGACATAGAAAGCCAATTCTATTCTTCAACAACAACAAAAAAAAAGAGAAACACGTTGATTTATGTGTGGATTAGTGTTTGTTATCAGGAAATAAGCAGAAAGCTGCATCTTCACTCTCTGGACCGCGGAGTTAGTTCAATGAACAATAACGGAGTCGCCTCAGTTTACAGTTAATAACCCACCAGAAGAATCCCATCATCAGTAGCCTGTGTAATGTTTAAGACTCGATACACATACATTTCAAATAATAACACTGTGTTCATATGCATAAATACATACAAGAGTCAGTATGTGGCCACACAGAACCATGAACATTCAACATTCATCATCCCCACAATATATACGGGGAACGTCAGAGCACTGGTGTGTCCGGACGACACCCAGAGAACAGTTTCATATTGAAGTCACAGTATCGTCAGACGTGTTCACAGGATTCACGATGGTTCCAAAGATCCTCCAAGAGACAGACCGCTCGACGTTCTGAGGTTTCTCTTCTGCTTGAAGAGATTTCCTCACACACGCCGACATCAGCACGTCACATTTGACATGTTAGAGAGTTAGTAACTGATTTAGACCATTTTCTTCTTGGGTTAACAGGAGTGTGACACAGAATGCTCAACTGTGTCACTGTTAAAATACAAGCCCTGCATTTGTGTGGTTGTGTGTGTGTCTGTGTGTATTCTCGAGGCATTTGACAGGAAGTCTTTGAAGCGGTTTAATATGTCTCCATTAAAAAAAAAGCCAGAATTCTCAGGAGACCTAAAATTGTTCAGGACCTCAAAATAAAAGATGTTTGGGTGGTCTTGTGAAGGTCATCTCTGTAGTAGGGCTGATTACAGATAATAATATAATATAACAGTTTCTATCACACAATTTCAATGGGGATAAACTGGTTATTTGCATTTTATACCTAAAATAATCCTTCCAACAAGACTTTCCTTCTTTTTGTCTTTACATTCTCTCCATTTTTCTTCCAGTAGTTCTGACCACATTTTTCTATATTCCAGTGTTTCATGGTCGAGAATTTTGTTATTTTTTCTTTACTATTCACTGTATCAGTTGTGCTAACATCTCTAACCAAAAAACTAATATATATCATCTTGAATTAAAAAAAGACTATACTGATCTAAAGACTCATCCAGATCCAGTTTTTCCACCCTGGTAAAAGCACAGAAGAGATGTTACAGTTAAATCTAACTCGCACTGTTGACAAGGTCAAATCCTAAATTCAGTGTTAAAAAATACAAACGTAGATTTTTCCGTCATATAAAGGTTTACAGTCAGTGTGCTGATTTGATTTGAATTTGCATATTTTGTTTTATCTTTGCCTCTTGAAGGAAAGGAAAGCCTGCAGATGTGCAGCTGAAGCAACAGGGCAGAATGAGAGTTGGAATTATTTGTCTACTTTTTGCAATTGGAGTTTTTTGCTTTGGTGCTACAGGATACTTCCTCTTCTATTGGGAATCCTTTTCTCTAGGGATGGGGCTGGTGGTGGGGGTGGGAGTCTACTTACAGGTTGCTGAGCAGGGACTTGGGGATAATCTTACATTTACTCTGGTATTTTCCTCTTAGACGGCGGCACCAGGTGTGAAGGTAGATCTGAGGGCAGTTCATGTCCTTCCAGTTTCACTTTTATCAGGTGATTGGCCAAGGCAAACTCCTCATCATCCAGCATCCCGTCCTTATCGATGTCCGCCAGCTTCCAGATCTTTCCCAACACTGTGTTGGGCAGCTTTGACTTCACCATCTCCCTCTTGGCGTTGGCCCCCGTCACCTTTCCGTTGACGGGAGATAACGTGTAGAAGATTTCATCGTACGCCGGCTTGTCGCGCACAACCACCCATTCGGCATCGTCGATGCCTTCTCCGGCCCCTTCGCCGTACCCGTGGCCAAACGGGCCGTCCAGAGTGCCGTCGAACGCACCGCCCTTCACTACTGGGTTAGGCCGTTGGGTTTCTTCTTGGCGAACCAGGACCATGAGACCGGCAATGTCGTTGGATAGCATGTCGTCGACCGCTTCAAGGAGTTTGGGTTTCAGAGGCTGGAATTTGTTGAGATCCTGAGACTGGAGTAGGTCCTGGAAGAATAATAATAATAAATAAAAAAACATCTCAAGTTTAGATCTTATCAATCTAATCCTGTATTTATAAATCTGCATTCCTGCACTCTTTCCTCATTACCTGCATCTTCTTCAAATTTGGGAAATCTCCAGGGGATATCTGATGCTCTCTTTCGATGCGTTTGTAGATATCTGCCAGACTGCCGATCAGTTCTTTCTTCTTGTTCTCCTTCCCGAACACAGAGGGCATCTCTTTCTTCAGGGCGCTGATGATGTAGGCATGAACCTGCGACCAGAGAGGGATTTGTTCATCACATTCAAGCTATTTCAGCAGCTACTCTGTCAGAAAAACAACATTAAGTCTCATACATAAAATGCTGTAAAAATAAGCACAATACAAAGATTTTAATTAGTCCTTAAATTATTTACATTAACACATTTAAAATGATCTATTTAATGTTTAAATTGGACATACTAATATATGTCCAATTTCTCTTTTATTCAAATATTTAACCTCTATTGTAAAGAAGTTTTTTTATCATAGTTGAGTGTGGTTTTCATATAAGCCATTATTGGTTTCCACGACGACCCCTACAATTTTTTTTTTTTCTTATGAAATAATAATGAATAATCATTAAATTAACCTATAAGAATATTACTAGATCCCATTTACATATGTACAGTATTTGCAGTTTTATAAGTGTCCCACTCTCGACATTCATTGTTATACTTTCCATGGAATCAACCTTTTTGGAAAAAAGGCTTTGAAGTCAAAGGATGATCAAAACTCAAATAAGAAATCAAACATTGCAAAAGTAATGGGAAAAAACATATTTGTTATGTTGCTTCTGTGTGTGTGTGTGTGTGTGTGTGTGTGTGTGTGTGTGTGTGTGTTTCCCAGAATCCACCTTGTGTCCTTGAAGCTCATCCCAAAACGCACACAAACCCCATCAGCTGTTACACAGGAAAAATGCACTCATCTTTCCCAGTGTTTGAGTTGTGTGCATGTGCACATCCTACAACAGGCATTGGGCCATCGCCTCTCATACCTGACTTCCTGTCCAGAGAGGAAACAGGAAATCATTCGCTCAGGAGGAGAGGAAGAACATTTGTCTGGTTCTATTGGTTCTCAGACAGCAACAAGCTTTTTCTGTCAAGGCTAACAGCTGGACAGGATGGACAGGGCGAGTGAGTGATGCTCTGACCATCGGAACATGACACGCTCCAATAATAGCAGGAGGGACATTAATCAAAAATTTAAAGAATAAAGAAATTAAATGTAATTCCTAAAAGGCATGAACTACATCCCAGGTCTGAGAAACACTTTTAACCGTACCTGTAATTGTACCAGTCAGATCTCATCAGTGTGGTGGGGGGTGTGTCTGTTTCTCACCTTGGCCAGTCTTGCCCTCTTGATCAGATCGTTGAGTTTTCGAAGAGCTGCGTTTCTCGGTAAAGACTGGATGTCCTTAAATAGGTCCTGCTCCTCCGCCTCAAACAGCTTCCTGTTGTCAGGGATCAACAGAGGGTGGGACCAGAACGAGCCGATGTAGACACGGATCACCTGTTGGGGACAGAGAGGACATTCAGTGTGGCTGGGACCAAAACAAGAGAGAAGAGACATAAAAGGACCAACGTGGGTCATAAACTCCTCCTCCTCTATGTTAGTGGATGGGACATGACTAAAAAGTCAAAGCACACGTCAAATACAAAAGTAAAAAGGTTAACATTTTCCTCTCGGAACAAAAAAACAACAACAATGGCGATGCAATGGTTACCACTTAAAAAAAAAAAAAAACTTTTGATGGTGACTATACCTCAGGGGTGTTGACTATTTTCCCTAGTGACCACATTAGGGCCCCGTAGACTCTCATCAACTGCTGGGTCTCTATCTGGTCAGCTTTGTTCAGTACAACCCTGAAGAAAAACAACCAAAGAGGACATCCCGCATTAATATTACATGAATCCTCGTTAAGGTTTATGTGCATGCACTGAGTGAGGAAGTCTTCAGGACTACTTTGTGTAGCTTAAGGTACCTAATCTTGTCCTCGTGGTTCTTTAGGGCCTTTATCACATCTGAGAACTCATCGGAAATGTCCAGTTTGTGGGCGTCGAACAGTAAAATGATCCGGTCCACTCGCTCGGCAAACCACTCCAGGACCGCAGCAAAGTCATACCCTGAGAACAGGAGGAGGACGAGGAAGAGGAGGAGGGAGAAACACGAGAGTCACGATGTGAAATACAAGAATGAAGGTTCCAGATATAAGAGATTGTTTCTCTCTCTCGTTTCTTTGCTCTCATCCCATCCCGGTGTCACCAGAGGCATTTGAGCGGACCTCAGTTGCAGTTCAAGTATCGACGCTGATGATCAACATCATCTGTTATCCCAAAAATGTGAGAATGGACTGTGATGTTGCAACATCCTCAAGAGAAAGGCCTTGCAATGGCTTCAGGTCACAGAGGAGGGACGCCCACATTGCAACATGGTGAGAGACAATGTGTGTTTACTGATAGAGATGGTGCAGCCAAGGTTCAAACTCAATAAGAGGACTCCATTAATCTTTAGCATCAAAAATGAAGCTTTGGCTTTTCGAATACTAAATGCAGATATATCAAGTCAGTGACTGAGTCTGTCGGCAGGACTCCATCACTGACTCTCGGGACCTTCTGTCTCGCTCAAGGACTCTTACCTGGAAAAATTCCACAGGATATGAGAGGAGAACAAAGAACAAAAGAGCAGAACCAAGGGATTAGGGAGTTGAAATTTACAACCCACACTGAAGGACACTTCAAAGACAATGCAGTCAGTGGTAAACCTGTTACAGCTGAGATTACTGGAGAGCAACTAGGAGGCATTTGCTGTCAGTTGGTAGTAGGTTGGTGTTAATACAGGATTTTCTGAGAAGCTATGTTTGTTTCTACCTTCACTCTACAGGCACTATCAAGTTTTAGACGTTATCACTTTGAAAATATCTGATTCTGACTTGGACTGATACACCGATCTCCCTGCACAGAAATAGTAGCTGCTGATACTGTCGTTCCACAGCTGCTCCTCCAAGCAGAGGAATCACTGTCTCTCAAGGCCGAATCATTTTCTTAACTGGCTCATGATTGTCAAACAAAACCAATGCGGAGATTCTAGCGATGAATGGCATTGGTCGTCTTCCAGGACAAATCAATGTTGATAATTCAAAGGTCCCCTCACTGGGACGTGAGCAGGAGTTTAGCAGTGGTAGCAGTAAGCATGTAAAACATGGAAATATGTTTCCTTTTGTTCCAGCTGAGAGGAGAAAGAGGCCACACTGCGGCTGCTGCTGCTTGAGCGGAGAGTTTAGAGAGAATTTGAATTTTAGTGGTTTGTTTTTCACACAAAGCACTTTTCATATGGTTTGGTTCAAATAACAAGATTATTCTCTGGTCAGCCAATGAAAGGCCGCAATTCTCATTTCATTGTATATCATTAAGGAAGTAAATAAATCAGAAAACTTTTAGTAGTATTATCATAGAGAGGCATATAAATGCAGTATAGGTAACACTTGCTTTATTTGGGGGCTTTTGAATAGTAGTTCCTACCGTGGATTTACTGAGATCTGTTTGATTCCTATAACTTATGTACAATGCTCATGGTTAAGACGGAAAATGGCACTGACGTGATGTCCATCAATTATCAAAAACAGATGAGGGGGCATGAATTTACTCAACACACTTGATGTCCGAATGCTTGGGGCCTGAGGGGTTTTGAACTTTAGGGTTTATCCTTTGCGGAACAAGAGCATCCCCTCCCGAAGAATTTCTGGTTGTTAAAATAACTTTCCCTGAAGTTTTCAGACATCAACAACAGGAAAAACTCCAGTGTATTTGAATGAGGGGGGGCGCCTGGGTTGAGCCTGCAGGAGGCAGGACATGATGTTCAAATTCTGCCGGGGATATATTGTGTTGTTGATGACAGAACATCAACCCTTGTCGTCACAAGCTCTCAAATTTCTTAATTGGACTAAAATATCCAATATATGTAATTGTGATTTCTGTGTTTTTTTCCCCCCCAAACCATATGAAAAAGAGTCCGGTGAAGAAGATGCAACAGTCTACAAATTATTTAAAGCCAAGATAAGTTTATATTCAGGCTTTTTGCAGCTGGTTGGTGCCGATTTATTTTCTACAATACCTCCATAATGGCATCTATGTAGGGGGCTATAGTCTGACAACTCTTCATCTAGAGACACACACATACACACACACACACACAGACACATTAAGATACTGATAAAACCACAGGTTAAAAGAAAAGTAACAAAAGCAAAGGATGAGACACAACATAAAAATATCACACACACAAAAAAAATTAAAAGAATGAAGAAAGTGAACATACACCTACATATACACACAAAACAAGTTGACCATACACAAACTTTGTCCTCAGAGAAAACATCTGTGCTGACTCAGTAGACATTAAGTATAAGCCTGTATTTTTTGTTACATCTGAACAGACAACGGTCGGGCCACGCCTCGCCGTGAAGTTTATTTGGTTTGACAACGTTTTAACAAACACTTGGATTGAGACCTCAGGGAAAATAAAACGGAGCTGATGCGGGACTGTTTCAATTAAAAACTGCATCTGACATTCTGTTGGTGCTGATGCAGCATTTCTCTCTTATTTGTCCACAGAGAAGCTTCGGTTAACAATTTATGTTCCTGTAGCTAAAATCTTTCCGAGCTCAAGTTCTGAGGAAAATCCACAAAAGACCCAACCCTAGTATGAGGTAATGTGCTGAACCCAAAGACCACAGATTGTTCCTTGTTTTTATTTAGCCTTTGGAACGGCATGTGTGTGTGCTCGCATGTTTCATCATGTCAACACCCTGAAATTCAAGATACTCTCTTTATAATGTTGTGCATATGAGTAATGCTAATTCCTTCCACCAGCATCTGCTCTGATTGCACCAGTACTAATCATTGATCCTTTTATGTGATATTAATACAAAATATCACAAGCAAACATGAATGCTAGCATACCAGCTAACACACCAGTTAAATAACAACGTCCTATATAAATCTCATTACTATACCAACGTTTTTGTGATACTGTGATGTGCAACTGGTGACATATTACGCTCATATTCTATTCAACAATTTGAATTTGAGTTAATACCTGAAAAGGTTTATATACACTAACATTCCGAAAATACCCTTTCCTCACACTGTCAATGGCTGTAGCTCCTCTTTTCATCCTCTGTCTGAAACACTTGGTTTTAGCTCCCCTCCCATTAAGGCCTGATCTGATAGGCCAGCTGGCCCACTCTGTTGTGATTGGTCAACTGCTTCCAGTGCCTGTAGGAAAGGTTGGTCTCTACTCTTGCTTGACCTGACTTTGTTGGGGACTTGCCAGACAAGCCACTAGGTGTTCATTATGTAAATGTGGGGTATTGTGATGTCCCGTGTCATTACGACACCGAACTCCTGACGAGGCATTCAGGCGCAGTTTTGTCTGTGGGGGAGAGGAGCTTCCTTTACCACAGACTTAATGCTGAACAAGCATAATATGTCTCCTTTAAGAGAGAACACACAAAAGGATGGAATGGACAGTGGAATGGGATGAATGTTAAAAGACTAAATTATAGCCGTCTTTAATTATCCGAGCTCTTTTGTTAATGCAAGTCGTTGGTATGGCGATGCCAGCTTTCAGCTTTGGGAATCCCGGCCATGCCAGACACACATCAACCTGTAAGGAAACTGGCAACGTATCTCTGGATCCTTTCACAACTAAACTTCTCTTCACACTGTCGTCTCTCTCTCTTTTGAGTTCAGTTTGTATGTAGAGTACATGAAAAAACACATAACACCAACAATATCCTACCATTTTTTTTCTTTTTTTTGTAAATAGACAGGCCACGAAGAAAAAAATATATATTACGTGTATTGCAAAAAAATATATACTTAAACTGTCCTATTAAATCTGTGGTTCTCTATGTTGACATTATGTGATATTTTCAAAGTGTGAAAGTCCTTGTACACTGTGCTGTTCATGTTTTAAATTCAGCACAGGTCAGTGCAGATGCAAACCTACACATTGTGTGCATTTATTTAGTGTCAGTGTGTGAGAGAGACAGAGAGCGCATTGGAGGCCGATCTTTTTGTTGCTGCTTCCTGTTCTTTGAAATGAATGAGACATAATCCTCCTGATAGCTACGAGCTAAAATAAACACATGCACGTGTGCGTCCAAAAGAAATGCTGACATTGTTGTTCAGAGATCAGTGGGACAAGGGGGCTGCAGCTGAATGGGTCCAGTGAATACACAGCAACACTAACACGCACACACACACTAACATAAACAGTGGAACATAAAAGTGTGAGCCTCGAGTGTGGTGCGTTACCTCGACTGAGTCTCTGTTTCTCTCCAGACAGAATCCCTGGTGTGTCGATCACACTGATGCTCTCCAGCACCGGGTTAGGCAGCTGGGCACACACAAACCTACACACACAAACACACACACACACACACACAAACACAAAGACATTGAAGTATCAGGACAGAAGTGTAAAACACTTTAAAAACAAACATCATCCACACCAGACCTCTAACATTCCCTTATCTGCCTCTTCTCCATCTCTCTCTCTCTCTTCTCTGTCCAGCTGAATAAATACCAACAGGTTAGCGGTCATCCTCACTGTGAACCCCCCCCCCCCACACTAATCCCCACTGACGGTCAGCGCTGTTTCCTTTCAGCAGTGGTGGGCCCTCACAGAGAGGACTCTACCGCAAGAGTGTAGAGTTTTGGAAGGATGACTCTGCAAAAGTTGAGCACATCTCCCTCTCACAGACACACACACAACCCTAACCTAACCCTCTCTCTCTCTAACAGAGGGAATCCTGACCAGTGAGCAGAGGGAAATTCAATCACATAGGAATGTAGAGCAATGGTGTGGATTGTCACTCTCACTCTCTTGTTCTTCACCAGTCTGTTCCTCAGTCTTTCCTACACCATATATATATATATATATATATATATGTATCATATACATTACCCTGGTATAAACACACACCTCAATAAGAGATCTCACCACTTCTGCCATCAGTCTATCCAAACTCTCTCTTCAACATGTGTGTGTGTATATATGTGTGTGTGTGTGTAGGGATCTACCTGTTTAGGAATGCGTTCCCAAATGCGTTCAGCTTTCTGAAGGGCTTCTTGGGGTCAACCACCAAAGCGTTTCCGGGAATGACGCCTTCGGTGTCGCCGTGCATCACCGCGATGAAGGAATCCGTGGTGGGTTCGGGGCCGATCCGCATTCCAGGAAAATCCTGCTCCAACAGGTAGCTGGGGGGCGAGATTGGGACATAAGACATGGCCGTAAACTAAACAAGACAAGGGATGAGATGTTTTTGATAATATTTACACAGTGTAAGAAAAGTTCATCTATAGGCAGCAGGACAGATGTGTGCCACACCTTCAGCCTCTTATTTGGAAGAAGCCCTGCATGCCTTTTCACAGTGATCATGTTGAAAGGAAACTGATACAGATGGTAAAATGTGATTTAAAAATCAGCAGAAACGTAGTCTGCCTTGAATTAGAAGCTGCTGGAACCAAGATTAGGGCGTTTTAGATCATCGCAGGCTGGACGGCCGCCATGCACTGGCTCCTGAATAAGCAGAATTAGGTTTGTTGCCAAACAAAGAAAAAGTCCCTCAGAAGGAGAGTTTTGTGATCAGATGAGACAGAGGAAGGAGGAAATCGTTTTCCCCTCAATCAGCTCCTTACTCGCGGTAAGGAAACTGCCTATGTTCCGATATAAACTCATGAATCGCAAAAAGTGAATATATTCATCAAATATTCTGCAGCATGATCTCAATCCTTGGACGCAAAGAGAGGAATGTGGTTCAGCTCTTCCTTTTCTGACAAGACAAATGGTCAGGGATAATACCTCGCCACAGGCGTGTTTCCTCACTGCTGATCAAGAACAGCTGACGGGGTGAAAACAGGGGACAGAATCAGATGTCGATTTTCTGCATGTTTGCTTTTGACTGAGCACATTCTTCAGGGAGACTTTTTACTTTACATATCGTGTTTTACAGCAAATAGTTTGCAACTGATGCAAACTATTTGACCTCATCTGTAACTATCACCATGGCAACACGACTGAGGCAGACGCCATTTATATGTTTTAGGGTGAAAGGTCGAATCCCCGGCTGTGAATTCCGTGATACCACACACATGTTCGAAATGAAGATTGGTGCGTTTCTGTCAACTTTGCGAACACGGGCCATAAAAAAAAGAAGAGATTTACTGCTGAAAGGATCATAAATTTCAAGTGTTGGATGTTTACATATTCTAACTATAACCAGATGTAAAGATGGGTCTCATCTCCACAAACACACACATATATATATATACACTTTGTTAGAGGAGCCAGCAGTGCCTGGTAGAGCCGTCTCTGTCAGTGTATGTAGAGTCCTCCTCCCTGTCTGTGGGGAGGCTACCATCTCCCCGGTTGCATGTTTCATAGGAGACATACTATGTGTGTGTGTGTTTGCAATCCACATACGTATCAGCTCACATTCATTCATCACATTTTTTCCTGCCCAGCGAAGATAAAACTGAAAATTTGCAGGCGCAGGCTTCCCCCAAACCACAGCCTGAAAAGTTCCAGTTCACGAGCTTTAAAGCATCAAATCGACCTGGGACTAGAGAAGACGACGAGAATTCTATTTGAAAATCTGACTAACCGCCAAAGAGAAAGACTTATCCTCCATCGTATCTTTTGTCTCTCCATCCATTTTTCTCTTTTTATTTTAACATGTCATTACTTACGTTCCAAATCATCTGGAAATTCACGTCAATCTAATATGTCTCACCCTGTTTTTATAGCATCAAATAAATAATTAAAACCTAAACTACAATTGGGGAGCCGTCTTGTGGCCATCATTAGTTTATAGGATTAACATAGGGTTGTCCATGCCTCTTTCTTACTCAAACTCTACTTCACATTCAATTGGTCCAAAAGCATATGACACAGATTCTAGCATCGCCCACATTGGCTTCCTTGTCTCTGCATAGATTCTAAGATTTTATGAGGACTTTTAAGGCTTTACGCAACTAAGCCCCATGCATATATCAAGGGTTTACCAACTCTCCATGAGCCAGGGTGCCACCTTCCATCAGCTGATCGTGGACTTCTGGTAGTTCCTGCAGCCCGATTGGTGACTAAGAATAGAAACTATTGGGCTTCTGCAGAAGAGGCCCCCAAACTCTGGGAGGATTTACAAGCGGAGATTAGCCATGAGGCATCTGTTACTGCTTTTAAATCCCTTTTCTATGCTCTTCTTTAAAAAAGCTTTCACACCTTGGCGATTTTAATTTCATTTTGGATTTATTGCTGGTTTATCATTATGTGATCCACTCTGTAACTTTGTAAAGACAAGAAAGTGCTTTACAAATAAAACGTATTTATAATCATCAATGTAATTTCTGCATAAACCCTATTTTGTTTTCATGAGAGAGAAGTAAGCCTATAGGCCTTAAATGCACATGGACCCAATGACAAAGCACAAAGTCTTCCACTGAGTTTAGGTGAGGCTGACAGTCAGATTGTTCAGCTTCATTTCCCCGAGACCCGCTCTGCTCCCTGTTCCACAGTGGGATCCTGCGATATGAAACCAAAGAATGTCAAAAGCTCTGACACCGGGTTACTCAGCAATTTCTACATTCCTCGTCCTGCTGCTACAATGTCAGTGGCGAGGGGGTCAGGCCGCTGAGTGTGTGGGTGTTGTCGTAAGAGAAAGAGTAAAAAGGAAAGAAGAGAGAGATGAGAGAGAGGATCAGTGAGAATCAGAGACAGCAGCAGAGGAAGAAGAGAGCGAACAGGGATGTCTGCACTGCCTTGTCTTATGGCAGGAAGTCACTAACAGCATCCTCTCTGTAGCTTTCAACTAATTACTGACAAGGCTCTGTAAGAGTGTGTGTGTGTGTGTGTGTGTGCATGTGTGTACGTCTGAAAGGCAAGATGTCAGCAGTAGTTCTGCAGTTCATCACACAGCTGTTAATATTCCCCAGCTCTGACAGACTTCTGACTATAGAACTATAGATAAACCTACTTTATGCCATATAAGTTACTGTTGAAGGGGGTTTAGCTGATCTGAATTCAGGCTAAGTTCCACGTGTATTTGGCACCTGTGTGCAAAATGACTTCAAATGGGTGCAGCATACAAGAGACCAGGGACGTGCACACAGGGGATCAGCTGAGAGACAAAGGGCACTTCTCCTCATTATCTATTTAAAAAAAACAGAAGTTAAATAATAATACCCTCACACTCACACCATTGTTAAATACTCAACAGTAGAAGAATGAATAGCTATTAGATGAGGAACTACGATCAAAATAATGCAGTTTAAGGCAGGACAGTACAAAACAAAACGTTTTTTTTTTCGTGTACTGGTTAATTTTGAGATTTTGGTCTTTTTTTCTTCCATGTCGTCCTCTTTCACTCTAATCGAAAGAAAACTTCCAGAAATAAACGTTTAGATGTTGTTTGTTTTACCCTCAGTCTGTTTGCTAGCAAGACACAAGTTAACTATAATTGTTTTTGTCTTTAGGCTAATTAGCTGTAAACTTGAGGCACTGGTAGCTAAGTCCATCACCACTCTGCTCCGAACAAGCAAAGAAAAACCAGTACAACAGGCACAGGAGCTGGGAGGTGGGAGTTGCTGCCTGTCTGTTATGACTGGGATGACTGTATTACTCACTAGTGCACCTTCACTAGCCTCACGATTCCATTAGGATTCAGCAGTTAACGATTCAAATTCACGACAATGCATCTCGAAGCATTTCAATGTATCACATCAACGATTTCCTATATGACTGCACATGGCTGCTCTTTCATCAGTTAATATCATTTAATAAAGTCAGTCAGACAAATAGGACCTCCCTTTTTACTTAGAAAGTGCTTTATAAAGTATTATAGACTGTTATTATTACTACATGTGTCCTGTTTCATTAACTTTAGATTTGTGTGCTGCACCTAAGGCTTAAAAGGACAAACTCTGATCATAGTCTTGAGTGTATCAAGGTTGCCCCGCCTGGCCCCCGTTGGTAGCGCCCCTGCACTGAGGCACATCACTCCACAGGTCCACAAGCGACTCTGCTCCTCTGAGGTTTTCTGATCATCAAAATTAAAACTGATCTTTTTTAAAAACCTGCTGAATTCACATTTATGTTCCTGGATAAACAAGGAGATTTACCTCCGATTGGTGCTGTCGTTATCCGTCTATAAAGAAGAGTTCAAAACACCAACTTTCAATCAGGAGCAAAAATCTGTCTTTACACTTAAAAGAGACAATAATGCAACATTTGTAATAATTATAGTCACCGACTGATATGAAAATGTTTATGAGCTACAACAACACACTCATAACACTTGCAACACACAACTTCCTGGCTCCCAAGAAAATATTTGTGTTATAGATAAGCCAGGTCCACAGACCCCCGGCCCCTCGAGGCCCCGGCAGCTCTGCACTCGGTCCCACGTCGGCCTCCCACGTCCACACAGATTTCACTTTTAAACACGCTGCTGACATGTCCATCCGTCAGTAAGATCATCTAGACTCGAGTGCAAAATACACACACCTCTGCAGAGACGGGTGCAGTGCCAGGCAGTGCTGCCTCCATACGCATCAGGGGTTTCTCTCTGTGTGTGTGTGTGTGTGTGTTTGTGTGTGCGTTATGTTTTCTGTCAATTAAACTTTTTATGGAATCAATAAAGCTTGAAGGGGCGTGGCTCCAACCAGTAGGGTTTTTTGACGTGTGTGTGTGTGTGTGTGTGTGTGTTTGTGATGGAGGATTTCTGTCTGTTATTCCACTTGTTTGTTTTTTACTCTGTTCTATCTTCTTTAAATTAACTCTATTGTAAGCCCACCACACTCCTCCTCCTCTTCTTCTTCCAGCCTGCTGTCAAACTGCTCCACTGCTGAGGCTGAGCGAGGGAACCGTCAGTTTGGGTGTGTCAGCCTCTCCCTTTCTATCGGTGTGTGTGTTTTTGTGCGTATATGTGTGTGTGTGTTTGTGTGATCCCCTCCTCTCTTTCCCACATGAACCGTGTGCTGCGTTCTCACCGTATGAAGCTGGTCTTGCCGGTTGAGTACTGTCCCACCAGCAGGACCATGGGCTTGTTGTCGAAGTCAGCATCCTCCAGGGCCGGGGAGTGGAACTCGTGGAACTTGTAGCTCTCCTCCAGCGGCAGGAGCTTGGTTTTGTAGAGCTTCTTCAGGCCCTCGCTGACCGTCTGAAACACCTCCGGGTCCTTCTTCCTCCGGTCGTCTGTCCCAAGCCAGCTGAACATGGCTGCAGGTGTTTAGTCCAGTGAAGCCACTGATGCTGGTGATGAGCGGTTGTCGACCAATAGAGTCTGTGAGCGATTTGATGTTTGTCTTGATTTTTTCTTCTTCACATATAAAACAAAGAAAAGCTCCAATATTTTCTTGTGAAGATCTGTTTTAGAACAAAAAAAAAAGCACAAATCAAAAAATTAAAGCAGATATATTATAGAAGAAATAACAATCAGAGTGAGGCCTGCTGTTCTAAATGGGTGATGGAAATATGAATTGGCCTGATATTATATTCAGCTGCAGATTTTGTCCACACTAAAAAATATTGCATTGGAATTTAAAGCTCTCTCTCACCATCCGGTCCATCAGTCCTCTGATGTCAAGGCCACTCTATCCTCCTGGGCCACAGCCGCACTACCTTCAGCTTGTTTATCTGTTTATCAGTAAATAAACGAAGGTTAACAAAATAGACCCTAAATCCTTCCTGTCACGCACGACATCCCGTTACCGCAGCACGGTTCGGTCCAGGAGGAGCCGGCAGAGGAATCCCCCCCCACCACAACCCAGCACGATGCACCGAGCTGCTGTCACAGCCCCGGTTATTGTTCCGCTGCTCCCGCAACAAAACCCCCACAAGCAAACTCTTGTTCTCCTCTCCAAGATGAAATATTCACAGGGAGATGTTTGGGGGGTTGTCTGTATTCAAGCGCTGCAGGTTATCTTCTGGCCCTGTCTGTCACGGCTCGGCTCTGAATGGAACAGCAGCTGATGTCCTGCAGCCCCATTTAAATACCGACGCGAAGGAAACCCGAGCCCGCCGGAAGTGCCCAACGCCTGGCAGCGAGTGCGACGCGCGCCGCGGTCCCGCCCCGGTGATGCAGGGAGGAGGAGAGGATGATGCCCAGTCGGAGGACGCCATAATGGAGGAGCAGGGAGGGACGCGAGAACGACAGCCCGCCACCTAGAGGTGAATATGAGAACATCTCTCTTTTATCGCAGTATTTTAGTTATATGACATATTGACTTTATTGTACAAAATAAAAAGGCCCTCTTTTATGAACATAGGTTGATTGTATCTTTTGAATGAAGTCCAAAATCAAACAATAAACATCCTTCTACATTTTATATTCATTTTCTGTTTTCATGAGAAAAAGTAGTCTTTCTGAAATACTTTTCTGTCTTCAATTCTGCAATTTAGTTAAGTTAGTTTCTTTTAACATGAAGACTAGGTTTTGTTTTAAATGTAATAACCACACTGTGTATTAATTAGAAAGTAGCTTATATGGGATGTATGTCCTTGTAACACTATACATGGATTACTGTTGAGAATTAGAGTATAATATTCAGTTAAAAAGTCAATCAAAATATTGACTTTTCCATTGTCCTGTATATTGAGGAAGTTTGGATCCCGTCTTTAAATAGCTATTGGCTGCCATACACAGCTCTCTGTACAGGAATTAGACCAAATGGTTGATCCACTGCACTGAACTTTGACTTATTTAGCAAAATAACTTTCATGTAAGAACCTCCGTGGCACTTGGTTTTGTCTCTAAATATGCGTCACACTGTGTAAGGCTTTGCATTATAAATAATCAGCGGCTACATCACAATAATATGAGTAAGGAAAGGTTCTGAATTTGTCTATATAGTCTATATAGCAATGAAAAAGACAATGACAGTAATTACTGGATATTCAGAGCATTCATATTTCTGCTTATATCTTTGGTTGTACAGCTATTCCATGGTGACTCCCATTTGACCAGCAGATGTTGCTATTTACTCACTTGTTTCAAGCTTTTGAAGCTGGTGTCAGGAATACAAGTAAGGTCAGAAGGAAGTCGGTCATGGCCGACACCACATAGGGACATTTCCTCAATTTTAAAACTGTCATGAGACAAACCCTAAACCCACAACAAATCAGAAAAGATGTAACCAGTTCACTTTATTATTATTTATTTTGAATCAACAAAATACATGTTGAACAACATACAGAATTATGACTGAAAACATCCCTGATTGATTTCCCAGAGTAGAGCCATTTTAAGAAATGGTACAGATACGACTTAATGCACGGCATCAAACTGACCATCACATTGCAGATAACCTGAGTTGCATCAGAATTCCCCCTTTCCGTCAACTGGCAGGTCTCCAGTCTACAAAGGAGGTTTTTCACTACAAATATGTAACACAGACAATCGCTGAGTGGATGTGGTTCGAGTTCAGCGTCAATGTTTACAACATACTTCATGTATCACCAAGGAAGAGGAACCGCATTGACACATACTTTTAAGTGTCATTATAAGCCTATGACAATTGGGAATGCAGAAGTGACAGAAGCAAATAATTAAATCAGTAACGTGTCAATGTGAGAGTATAAAATATATAAAACTGATACAGTGATGCTATCAATATTTCTTCTGCAGATTATATCTTAAGAGAAGTAACAAACGCTAATGTAACTAATATTGACTGAGTCTCCCTTTTTCCAGTAAAGAAATGATTGTCACATGGTGTGGGTCAGGCAGCTTCATTTTCCTGTAAAACCTACATTAGATAAAAGTGCTATAAATCTGTTCTTCCTCAATGCCCAGTAAATCAATGCGATAATAACAGAGACAAAGCTTCATCTTCCTCTGATCATCAGCATTTCCCTTAAAAAATAACAAAATACATAATAATATGTTGATTCAGCCTAGTATACCACCAGCATGCAAATAAGGTGTTTCATCAAGAACGCTTTAGGTGCGTTACCTGAAACTAAACCAGGAACGGACTAATGCTGAACGATACTACTTCTTATCAGTATTGTCATGGTAAACTATGTTCACATAGAATAAAAATGTAAAACTAAAATAAAACACTGGAGTTTCTTCATAAGGTTGTTGTGCTCCAGGTATTTCGATATTGGAAAAACATGCCACCAGCACTGAACAGTGGATTAGTGATTTGTTTGGGTGAGATCTGAGGCACTGGTGAGCGGACTTTGTATTAAGATGGCCCCTTCTGGCTGTCTGCAGTATATCAACGCCACCTCTTCATTGTCAAAGTCAAAGTGCACCTCGAATGAATTATTGTCAAATGGGGTTAATGTCATGTTTTATGTAGTTCTTATCAAACTGATGTTTTTTTTGATAAGTGCTTATTTTTAGTTTTAGATAAAAATGGGCTGAAGACTTTCCGATTTTTAACTTTCCCGCAACTGGTTGAGCATGTGATCTAGATACCGTCGCTCTGTCCTCCAAGCGCTACGGTGCAGACTCTGGCTTTATTTCAGCTTATTTCTATTTTTACTTAATTTCCCGATAGTGGGAGGAAATGGCGACTGGTGTACTAGATGATCAATTAAACAAATAAAGATACAAATAATAGTTTGCTCAATATCTAGGTGATTACAGTGAGGCTACTTCATAAGCATTAAAAGTGATAAATGTGACTTGTAAATCAATAAACTTTAGTTCATGATCCTAGCGCAGCCAGATATAAAAGCTACTATTGTAAGTAAAAGTGATAGGTGATGATTTTCGATTATGATATTTTCATGACTTATTTTCTATCATATTACATTTAACTGGATAAGTGCAGCAGAAGATGTTTTTTTGTAACAACGGTGTAAATATAGTGATGAATATCATCTACTGATCCATTGAGATTACCAAGTTCCATTTGGACAAAACACCATCCAGGCCGTCCGACCCTGGTCCCCCACCTCGCTCCTTCTCTCTCAGAGCCTCCGCCTCTTCTTCAGACCCTTGTCTGACAAACACATTCTCCAACTTCAGCCCCCCCTTCGCTGCTCCCACCTCTTCTCCCCCCAGATGGTTCTCGCTCCCTTCCTCTGCCCACATCAACCCATCCAACACCATCTCTGGAAACACAAGTTTCCTAGTTTTAGGGTCCCAGTTAATACAAATATTTCCCTCCTCCTCCTCCTCCACTATATTGTGAGCTGCAGCTCCACTCAAAAAAACACATTCAGTTGGTATGAAATCTGATTGGTTGGCGAGGGGAGTGGGCACCTGATTGGTGTTCTGGGACGCATAAGCAGAAAGAAGGGCCACTGTCTCACTCTTACTAGCTTCCTCTGCAGCTCCATCTATCTTTCCATTAGGTATCACTCTGACTTTTTCTCCCATCTTCCCGCCCATAGTGAAGATTGTAGATTGTAGATTTAAAGGAACATGGAAGAGGCCGGAACCTTGACACTCTCTCCACTCTTTCTTATCGTGACTCTCTCCTGCTGTGCATTTCTGGTTTTCAACAATCAGATTATTCCCATCATCTCCGTCCTGCCACGGCTCTCTTGCCTCCTCTTCTCCCCCAACATCAATTTGAGGTGACACGCCAACAAATCCATAGGAGACCGAAAGATCATCGTACTCTGGTGGCGGTCCGGGCCGCTGAAGGGAGTAACTTGTTGGAGGATCTGCTATCTTTTTCTTGAAGCATGCAGGATCTGAAATGTCGCTGTCCATGTCTGACTCATATTTGATGACACTGATGACAGCGAAGTTGGCATTCTCAGGAGGTAAAGTTGGTGGGGGAGGGGGAAAGGATGTGTTCTGAAGGGTGAAAGAGAAGTGACATGGCTTTCAAGAGATTTACCAAAACATTTTTACGAAATTAACATTGCACTGCAGCCGTGGGTGACGAAAGGTTAAATAATCCAAGTTGACAAGTTGTTATAGTTCACTTTTCAGAATGTGTGGGCGTGTTTCTGTTATCACGTGTGTGTTCTTGCATTACCAGTGTATCAGGTTTCTTCTGTCCTTTCCCCATCAGGTAGTTATGAAGGAAGTAACCAACCACCATTAGCCCACAAAGGCACAGAGATGGAACAGTGATACCCCAAATCAGGCTCAGCAGATGGAAAGTCATGGGGTCTGGAGGGAGACAGGAAGCAGGAACATCTCAGACATGTACATGCATACATGTGTGTAAATATAAGAAAGATTATATGAACAGCTTCTAAACCATATCAGGACTCATTGTGGAAAGTGGACGATTCACTATTTTCTAACTGTAGACAATTTTTCTTGATTGACATTTTGGAATTGTGCAAGGGTGCTCTGAGAGAGGACACCCCTGCTAAAGCTAATGTCCTGTCTCTCCAAGCCGAAACAGTGTTTCTCAATAACCATCTAGACTGAGGCGGCCCAGCTTATCTAATTTGTCCTGCCACAGTGTTTTGTGCCCAAACTTTTTGGGCACTTATCATAATAACTTAGGAGATCTCTAACTTGGTGTATGCTCTGTTGATGTATTGTTAATCTTTGGCCAGGTTTTGCCTTGTGCTTGCTCGCACACCTGCTCTATCGTCCGTAAAGGTTCTACCGTCCACTAGAGTCAGGCCCTTATAGTTTCAGCTGCAGAATCTGATGCTCAAGAGAGCGATGTGCACCTACACTATCACCATATATTTGATTTAACTATGTGCAAAACGCTGCAGAGAAAGTTAAAAAATGTTCAAGTCATTTATTTGGATGTGGAATAAAATTGAAATAGAAAAGATCCTTCCACCAAATATCGTGGTGATCTGTCCAGTAGTTTTGGTGTAATCCTGCTCTCCTGTAAACTATCAAACAAACAAAATGAAAACACGACCCCCTTGGCAAGATACCAACACAATGCAGGAACAATCATCGATGCCCATTTCTCTTCTGTATCCAGTTCCGTCGCATTCCTTTCAACCAGTCAAACAGAGAGAATTATTTTCCCTTTGTCTCACTCTCGAGAAATGAGGTTGTACCTGGAGGCGTGGTGATGCAGAGCCAGGCCGAGGACTCGCACTGCATCGGTATGGACACCAATCTTGACTTGGCAGAGAAGCAGTACTCCATTTGGTGCTTCACATGATGTTTGTACAGATGAGACACTACTGTGAAATAATGCTACAAATACAAATACACACACACACACACACACACACAGATAACAGGTTAGTATATAACTGATTCAAGAACTTTTGGGACTGCTTGATTTGACACCCTGTCATGCCAGGAGGGTGAGAGAAGATTTTACTCACTGTCTGGCCGTGATGGCCATTGCGGACTGAGAGGTTGTAAGTCATGTGGGGGTATATGGTTGCCATGGAAATCACTGGTGTGTGGTTGTCAGGTTGATATCTCATTGGTCCTTTCAGAGCGACGATGGCGTTATTGCCCTCTGTCTCCACAGAAACCAGCGGAGGACCCAGACTAGCTGCACGGACAGACAAATATATTGAATTTGGGTACATTTCAAATATTCAAACTAACAGTACGAAACAGCACTTTGACTCACTGTCCAACTTTGGATCAAATCTCCTCAGGGTCATGGTCCATTTGGAGGATGCTCTCCTGCCCACAGCTCGGACTCTGGCGTAGTATCCTTGCTCCTGATCCCATGTCTCATTGCTCAGGTCACACCAGCTCCGCACTGTGTCCGTACACTGATGCACACCCCTCCAGTTCACCCGTCTTCCTTTACTTCCCTCCACGCTGTCCCCGTAGCTGGGAGAGACGTATGCCCACACAGATACAGAGGATGACTGCACGAGCTGGGATAATCACAAGCCAGCTAGTTCGATGTGGCCTCGAGCAAGGATCTTGAGGTTATATGGCCTGATTGATCAGATTTCTCTTTTCTTTCTTGTCTGCCCCTATCTCTTTTCATGGCTTCTGTTTGTCTGTAAAGTCTCTCGAGACTTGCAGAAGAAAGCCCACACAAAAACTTTGTTTTCTGCTTTATCCAGGTGAGGTCAAATTTAGTGTGTGAACTTACATGGCATACTGAACCGTGAAGATTGTGTACTCTGATGTTCTGTTTCCCGGAGACCAGTGCAAAACATTCCTGAGATTCACCGAGGAGAAGGCAACGTTAACGGGGCTGGGAGGAGAGGAGGACACTGAGGAGGAACCGATTGAGAGAGAGATAAGAGGCACACGATTAATATGAGCTCATGTTTGTCAATAGAATGTAATAAAACCTCATAAAAAGTGATAGCGGTTGCTGTGACCTACTTTTGGCCCGACACACAGATCATAAAAGAATCTGTTGTGCTTTGAAACTTTTAGCTAAATATCAAAGGTCCACAATTGACAGTTCGACACAACAAAATCTAAACAAATGAAATGAACAAGCTCTCTATAAGCAAAACATAACAATAAGAGAACCAAAACACATTAAACTATGTTAAGGGGACACACTGATTGTGAGAGTGTTTTAAGTTACAGACTTTTGACAACTGTGTACATATTTACTGTTTTCACTATTTATAATTACTTAATATGTATAAATGAAAAAAAAATGATAGCGCCATAAAGTTGGGCTCAGAGGACACTCGTAAATTAATTTGTTTGTGTACTATCTTTGCAAAAAGTGGGAGCTTCAGTCATAAAACAGTTTGTGTTATGACCTAGTTTGTGTTATGACCTATTTAATTAGTATAAATGTCATAAAACTTATTGGACAAGAGATAAAAAAGATGATTGTGATTTTAACTTGTGCGTAAAATCAGGTCGTTAAATAATATCTGCTCCAGTTTCTTTTTTGAATCTCATACTTGTCATGCTTTAATGAATCTCTACACCACTTGATGTCATGTCTTTTTATCGGCCGTGATGTATGTTATACAGTTAGTTAGATGGTATGCACTACGCATGTGAATTATCCATAGATATTTGTAGTTATATAAGATTTATCATGTTTTGATTACTTCAGGTTTGCCTCATAAGAACTGGCTACAGAGATAACTGATGAAACTTAGCCTGTACATCTAACTCTGGCTCATTTGCATTTTTAAGTCAGTTGATTCATGAGAGATGTCCCTATCAAATAATTAAACAAAATTAAAACAAATATTCACACAAATATAAGGTCTATTGCACTGCAGGGGTGGATTCAACGGAAATCTGCTTTGCCCGTGAAGTACACCAGGCCTGTCAGTGATCTTTTTCAAAAAATAAACTAGTCACTTAATAACTATGGCAACTTTTGGAGAATTTGTATTTTCTAAGTTTGTTATGAGGTTCACAATGTGCTTGAACAAGGAACAGTTTTCAGAATATATACTCAATGATGTGTGACTTTGGTCAAAACTATAGAACTAACAATGAACCTTACTGAATCAAGAATAATTTAGAACTGCCCCTGCATTCTGAGTTTCCAATATATAAACACTGTGGTGTTAATGTGCATGACTTTTTTATTTTTATCACACAAGCTCAAGGTTGTTTTAGACCAGCCTATACAAACCCACCCTACATTGACACGTGTATAAAGGAACAGTGGTTGGAATGGGACTAGACCTTCAGTCCACAATAAGTAAACAGTAAAAGAATAGGTTACCAAAGGCAACAATGACTCTTGTGTCCATACCTGTGAAGTCCAGAGTCCCCAGGTAGAGAAGAAACCACAGTTTCCACATTATCTGTCCAAGGAGAGGCCAACATGTTCAGCACACCGTCCTTATGGTCCTATAGCCCTGGTGTTTCCTTCTTCACACGACGACAGGGAGTTCGTTTAAATGAAAGTTTGATAGACAAGAAGTCCAAACAAGATGAGAGGAAGTAAATAAAGGTGCAGGTTAAAGTCAAAGTGGTTGGATGACTGTGCGCAGCCAAGCCTCGATAATTTACTGTTAAACTCCACAACCACCGCAACAGGTTTCCGTGAATGAGGAAGAAATGTGATCCCACCTGTTTGTGCTCAGTGTGTGTGTGTATGTCAGTGTGTGTCAGAGAGAGGGGGGGCTGACTTGATCAATGACAGAAACAACAACTCCTCCCTCCTGCCAACCAGAGTGAGGTTAGCACAGGTGAGTGCACTAGCTATTCAATAGCTAGTTACTGTGAACTAAAGCCTCTTTCATATAAAATTTAGCTTCCATTACATTGTTTTATTTCATCTTTCAATAAAGGTGCATAGGATTTTTTCATTGATCACATGTTTAGAAATTAATGCTTTTTTTCCCCCAAAAAACTGCTGATTGTAGTACAAGAAAATGTACACGTCTTACAAATATATGGTTGTGTAAGTACTGGTGTAAATACAGGTATAAAATAACCAAACAGAGTAGTTATAGGAACTTTACATTTAATTTATATAAGTGTATATATAGTGTTTACAAAATACTTGGCTTATAATTTCAGGTTTTTTACGTTGACATTTTTTGTGACTAAATATTTTATTACTATAATAAGAAGAAGAATATTCCATTTTAAATTATTTGCACTAATGTGTATTACAGTGTGTAGCTGCAGACACTGGATTCACAAAAAACTTCTTGCATTTGTCAACATATGAAAAGTAGTTCACATCTTCACAAATCATTTCAATATTAAAATCCACCTTAAAAGACGATGGGGGACCAAGTAGAAAAGAGGGAGCGACAGTAAAACATGAAAACATCTTATTATAGCGATCCCTAGTGGTCAATATGTGGCGGTGCTAGCAATTTCACAGCTGGCTCAAACTTTAGATTTGGAAAAAGACGTTCAATTGTAAACTATATGACTATATATTTAATCTGTATTCATTTTATAAATATCAATAGTTGCCATAACTACAGGGTTACACATAATGATCGTCTGATGAAGCGGAACTGATAAGTTTCTGGCCTTGTTGTCTCTCCGGATTGTTTTTGCTGTTGCGCACGTCACGGCGCTTTCATTCTTATGCATGTTAGCCTTTAGCTGGTCCAGAGGATTCAACCGGACAATTTAGCCGGTCACATGTGACATGGTTCGCTAAAATAAAAAGGATATTTGCTCATTTGGACGCAAACATGGCGCTGTCAATGGAGACGCAGCTCCAGAGCATCTTTGAAGATGTTGTGGTAACGTGCACGTTCATTAACGGGTTGTAAAGCGAGCTAGTGGTTAGCATCTCATTCAGCGTCAGCCCAATTGACGTATGATGGGTTTGCTAATAAGTAATTCAATCAATACGTACTGTACAGCGCTTGTTTTGTACAGTTACATTTTCCAGCTAGCTCAAACTGTAATAGCCGGAACTATAACGTGTTCATCATTCACGTTGGGCTCATAATTCAAAACAATGGAGGCTCCAGTCTCGTGTTTAATAACTCTAATTAGCACCTAATTTCAACTTCTTATCATTCATGCACTGCACATTTTATAACAGCAAACAGACATCCCCCCCTTCTTTAAACAAGACAAAACTCTGCAAATATCTGTTGTGTTGCACGAGCGTCTGACACCTGATGTGTGTGTGCATGCTATACTGATCTGATAGTGCAGCATGTTGTATCATGAGGTTGTTGTTTTCCGAAAGAAAGATGGAGAGGGCTCGAAAGACTCCTGCATAATATGTTCTCTGTTGTTTTCTTTCTTCTCCACTCAGAAAACTGAGATGATCGAAGAGGCCTTTGCTGGGTAAGATGACTCCTGATCTGCTCTCATCATTTAGTTTACATAGGGTTTTTGACTTGTGGAAGGAGAAGGGATGAAGTTAGTCTGTGTTATCCTGAATGAAACGTACACAAATGCACATGTGTATGGTGCATTTGATTGTTTCTTCACTTCTATAACATATACACATTATAATAAGAGCTGTGTTGTGGTTAAGGATGTGTATGGACTCTCCAGAGGATGAGAGGACTAAACTGATCAGTTGTCTTGGAGCCTTCAGACAATACTGGGGAACACTACCACAGGTCAGAGCACACACACACACATACACACACTCACACACCTGGACGCACACGTTTACAGATTAGATGATTTATTTGTTTGGTCTCTCTGCAGGAGTCTCATGAACAGTGTGTACAGTGGATAGTGCGGTTTATTCACAGCCAGCACAGCCCAAAAAGAATCTCCTTCCTCTATGACTGTCTTGCAATGGCTGTGGAAACCAGCCTGTTAACACCAAGGTACAGACACACTTACAAATGCAAATCACCTTACGGAAAGGGGGGGGATAGGGGATAGGTCCGATACATTGTGAAACTGTAGAGGGTCAGAGGGACGGCAGCTGAATAGCAGGTCCTTCCTATTCGTATAGGTAGGTCCAGGACACATTTGCTTTTTGCAGCTGATGCCAGATCTGAACGGGTTCATAGTGTGTTGGACCTCTTTTCGTTATTCTCTTCCATTGTTACCAATCCTCCAACTAACGAATCTCCTCGTCTGTGTCTAGGATGGTGTGTGTCGCTCTGATCAGCTCAGAAAGTTTGGAGTGGGAGAGGACTCAGTTGTGGGCGCTAACTTTCAAACTAATCCGGAAGATCATCGGAGGGGTGGACTACAAGGTCTCTGACACACACACACATACACAAGCAGAGTTTAGACAAATCATCTTCAGCAAGCTCAGTGATGACGTCTTTCAATAAAATGTTCCTTTTGTAATCTCTGCATTATTCTTTTTATAATGACATGTTTATTATGACATTATTACAACATCACTCTCATCACTTGGTTTCAGTTGTTGTGTAGCTGTAGTGAATGTTTCTCCTGAAATCATATGCTGATGTCAACTGGAGGTCATACTCCTAGTTTTACAACTCACTTGCCAGATACAATAGAGTTTATTGACTCTATTTGGAGACTGTTGTACAGACACAGAGATTGGGCCTCCAGCTGGAAATTCCAGTCTATGTCAAACATGTGTGCTTTAATTAATGAATCAAAAACGTTTTTGATGTAAACAAATGTATCTTGAGACTCAGTGGCTTTTAACCAGCATCTTGCAAAATGCAAATTTTCTGTTTGGATGTCCTGCTTTCCAAACAGACATCCGCAAAAAATTTAGGTCTTAAATCACTGAATATGTTATAATCAATGGTGTTTGTGGTTTTCAGGGTGTTCGCGACCTGCTGAAAACCTTTCTGGAAAAGATTCAGACCATTCCAACTACTGTCAGCTCAGCTATAGTTCAGCAGCTTCTGGCTGCCAGAGAGGTACCTCTCATTCCATCTTTTACTTTGTTACATATAATTCAGTTTAATTTGTAATGACTCATAGGAAAAGTTTTCCGTAAGCAGGCCTACTACATCACGTTAACGTTTTATTCTTTAAGGTAGTAGAGTATATCCTGGACAGAAACGCCTGCCTCCTGCCAGCCTACTTCTCTATAACAGAAATCAGAAAACTGTATCCAGAGGGACAGCTCTCTCACTGGGTAAGTGTGTGTTTCTATCGGTTGTGTGCATGTGTGCAGCTACATATGTGTGTAATTAACACTCTTATTTAATCGTCTGTCCATACCTTCTTTGTCTCTCTGGGTGTGTCTCTTTTGTAGCTACTTGGCAGTCTGATATCAGACTTTGTGGACAGTTTCAGACCCACTGCCAGAATCAACTCCATCTGTGGTACGAGACACAGGCAGCTTACACAATACCTGTTAACAACTGTAAAGACACACAAATATAGATTTGGGCTGCTTCATCTCACTTTCTGTTGATGTGTGAATGTGTGTGCCCACAGGACGATGCAGCCTGTTGCCAGTAGTGAATAATAGTGGGGCCATCTGTAACTCCTGGAAATTAGACCCCACTACTCTTTGCTTCCCACTGAAAGGCATGCTGCCTTTTGACAAGGTAACATCTGTTCATTCACACACATCACACACCTACACATCCTCAGAAAAACAATATTTGTAATTATGTTTTCTTTTAAATCTAGGACCTGTTTGAGCCCCAGACAGGCTTGCTGCGTTATGTGCTAGAACAGCCATACTCAAGAGAGATGGTGTGCAACATGTTAGGACTCAACAAACAGGTAAAACAACCTCCATCCCCATTACACTTTTGCTTTCACAGTACCAGGCACTCCTCCTTTTATCGTGTCCTGTCCCTTTAACGTTCTTCATAGACTCGACCCTATTTTTGTTGCAGTCCCACACTCTCTCTCCTCTTCCTCTTGTTCCTCTCTGTTTTCATTCGTCTCCTCATATCTGCTCCTTGACCCTTATTTTTCCATCCTGTTCCTACCATAGTTTGTCATCCTAGTTATCTCGCAGTTTCTGTATCTGTTCATCTATACCCACGTCTGTTCGTCATGACTTTCCTCTTTTTACCTTGTTACTCCACTGAACCCCTATCATCACTTGTTGCCCTGGTAACACAGCTACTGTTTACAAGACTATATGTGAAGCAAACCAATGCTTGACCCATATGCACTGGTGTTAGTTTGCCCTGTTTGGTTCATGCAGTCTCAACTCAGCTCATCTCACTGTGCGCAGCCATCGTTTGAACAGCTACTCTTTTACACAAAGTCTGTTACTAACACAAAAGAATAATCAATACAGTAAATTGACTTTTTCCTTTATGTTTTAACCCTGAACAAATAACCCAGAATCCACTTTGCATGTTTGAATCAGCTGAGTTGACACTAGCCGTGCTGACAGTAAACAACCTAGCTCCTTAGTCACCACTTTTCTCTCCTTCTCTCCTTTTTTTCTCTCCCATCTCCGTATCTTCTTCCTTCTGTCTTTTGTTTTTTTCTCTCTCTCTCTCTCTCTTTTGTCCTCTGGTTGTGTGTTGTCTTTGTCTGTCTCTCTGCCATGCGCTCTCTAGACTCTGAACATTGCCCAGGTATGTCGTTGTTCGTCTTCCAGGTCACCTGACCTACCAACTAACCTGCCCATTGGACGCTTAGCTTAGCTTTAGAAGCACACAGATCATGGCCTAGAAATGGGAAAGTTGATCAAACAAAAGAAGAAAGAGAAGACATTCTTAAATGGAGTAAAAGGAGAAATGCCAACAGAGCTTGAAATGTCACAGCAGGGCTTTGATATACTGATGTACTGAGTGTGAACACAAATAGACAGACTGGTTGATATATATGATAGATAGGTTGCAACAGGTACAGTGTTTACCATACACACTGTTAATGGATAGATTTATAAGGTTAATAAGGAGTAGGGTGACTTCTGGTAATCTGGGCAATTTTTTTCAATTTTGACTTCTGCGACTTATTCTGATATTTGTTATACCTAAGATCAAGATATAAAGACAACAATAAAGAATGTAGCTGCCTGATGATGACTGAGGCAGCTCTGGGCTGCTGATTATGTTCATTTAGTCTCGGTTTATTTAGTCCCAGCTGTTGTTCACAGTCTCTGGTTCCATCTGATAACCTGTCAGCATTTCCCACAATAAACCCTGCTGTTGACATTTCAAGTCCTGCTGCACTGCATGTATGGATGTAGTCTGGTCCGTGCCTGTTGTTAGCCAGGTCCTCTCACGTCTGACCTCATGCTGCTGCTTTACGTTGCAGTGACCTGGGCAAAAACTATTGGTATTGACTTGGGCTGCAATATCATGTAATCGTGTCTTGACAATCAAGAGACTTCTAGCTACATGGCAAAGATCCTGACAGACTACCACATGACTAACCTTAAAATCTACAGTGCAAAAGCTAGACAACAGTAGCACGGAGATTGTGCACCACTTACAATAAAAATGATCAGAAAGTCTACAGGTGAATCTATTATCATCTGATTATTAATATTTTTATGAAAGCTGGTTGGGTTTTACAATGCAGGGAACTTTAATGAAATTAATTAATAATCTGCCCTGTGAGTCTGTGGATCTTCTACACTTCAACTTCCAGTCTAAACTCTCTTTTAATGTTTTGTTGTCGCAGCTCAGTTGATTGCAAACCTGATTTCTTCAAATATCAACTGTGCCAGTCAGTTTTATTGTGTTCAGTGTTTTGCCCAGGTCCTCTGGTGAGTGATTCTGATTGGCTGTCTGACTCGATGAGTGAACTCTGACTTGTGTTGCATGATGTTCACTGGTTAATGATGCGCATTAATGAAAGACGACAAAGGGTTGTTTGGGCTGTTTTTGTTTTCAGTTTGTACAACGATTGATACGAGGGAGAGTTTTTTTTTTTGTCTCAAAAGCTCCTTATATAGTAATAGATAAGATTATATAATGACTCAAAGGCCAATGAAAAGAAATCAAACTCAAACAGTTTATTAACAAGGAATATTTGTCTCAGATATTGTGGCCATAGACTGTTTAAAAAGATGTATGACACATCTTGAAATAAAGCCAAAATACCCTGCATGCTAACGCTTCCAAAAACGTCTATAGAAAGATCAACTTATCTTCCGGCTGCGTATGGTCACAATTGTTTATTGAAATTGAAAACTTTTAGTTTATTACCATTATTACTATTATTTTAAATATCCTGGTATAATCTGAAATCCAATCAAACATAATCTGTGATTAATCAGTTGCCACCTGACAAGACACTCTAATGTCGAGTCTTACATTAATGATTTGGGCTGTGAAATGTTTTAAGCACAGAGTCAGACATAGACTGTTCATGGCAGACACATGGCATTTGTATTAGCTTTACAATCAATCAACGTGCACCGACTACAAATGGTGGTGTATTGATGTGGAAAAGTTATATTTTATAAGTATAGTATAGTATATAGTCATAGATGTGTTTTATGGTTTGTTCGGGATGGACTAAATATAGGACATCCTCCCAGAGGTTGGGATTTTGGTAGGTGATAGGGGAGATTATTGACCAGCCACTGGTAGGGGGGTTTTACTGTTGGTAGGACACTGGGGTTTGGAAGTAACTAGGTAAGGTGTTTGGTCAATTTCTTTTGTTGATGTGGACCCCTCTCTATTTCTCTCCGTCTCTCTCCTGCCTTCCCTCTCTTTCTGTGTGAGTGTGTGTGTGTGTGTGGGGGGGGGGGCAGGAGATGAGCAGTGACACCCTCACCACTCCTCTTCTTCCTTCCAATCGCACCAGCTCCCCACCTTCTCAAACCCGTTAGCCTGCATGCAGGAATGTGTTGCACTGTTTGGTTTGGTGTTTGGTTCTGTGCCGTGCCGTGCCGTGCTGTTGAGTCCCTTGCTGTGTGTCCCAGTAATATGAAGACAGCCTCTGTTGAGTCCTGCAGTGCAGAGATCCTCACTCTTGCTCTGTCAATACTGGGGGAAGTTAGAGTTTCTTCATTCAATTCAAAAATTGAGGTGCATAATGCTGCAAAAGATAAAACCATGTCTACCCAGTCTTCAACAGGCCAACTAGAGCCCACATGGAAGAATGTACTCAACCTCACTGTACTTCCCTGAGGCTTTAATATCTCATAATTAACCTGCCTTTCCCTCACTATCTACCTCCCCTGTCTCCAGCCATTCAATCCCCTCCACTCTTTAATTTTCCTCCTGTCTTTCACTGAGAGTCCCAGTTATAAATCTGGCTCAGATAAACCCAACGTCAGCAGTTCTTCTGCATATGGAAAACTACACGATGACCCCAGAAAAACATGTTGTACTTCTTCAAGACTTCAGCTGCGATACAACATGTTTGCATCTGTTTATTTAGCTCATTATACTCAGATTGTCTCTAGGCTGATCCATGTTTAAGTCAGCCAGTTCAACTGCGGACTTTTGGTGAAATGACTGATATGTCCAAGTTAACTTGTGTAACTCGTGTATTTAACTCACATAAACTATGAGTTTCAGCAACTGAAACTTAAGTTCCAAATGTCACAATCATCCTTAAACAATAGAACAGTCGCTTGTGATTGTTTCTTTGGTTCTATATAAGACATAGAGTAAAATTTCTGCAACCTCTTGTGTGCACTGGAGCTGTAGAAAAACTCAATCTCTGACATAGTAACACCACAGGTACAATACAAGCAGATCTGGAGGTAAAGGTAAATGTGAAAGCAAGGTCACAGGAGAATTATCCAGTTGACAGGAGCAGGAGGGAGATGCAGTCCAGCATGCAGGGGGTGGGAGGGTTGATGCATCAATATCTGCTGCTTGGAGAAAATAAAGTGCTGTGTTGTGTGGTGAAGTATATTGATGATAACCATCCTCTCTTCCTCCCCCATCTTTCTTTCTTCTGCCC
The DNA here is from genome assembly GCF_947347685.1 of Pleuronectes platessa. NCBI lineage: Eukaryota > Metazoa > Chordata > Actinopteri > Pleuronectiformes > Pleuronectidae > Pleuronectes > Pleuronectes platessa. The sequence goes on from NC_070642.1 coordinate 11,844,516, forward strand.
TCCCTTTCCCCTCTGTCTTTTCTTGTTTCCTTCCCCCCTCTTTCTTGTCTTGGACGTTGTTCTTTTCTATTCTCTATTTAACTCCATCTGTCTCCTCTCCTGCCCACTGTTTTTTTTCTTTACCCCTTAACAATCCCCTCCTCCCCCTGCCAGCATAAGCAGCGTTGCCCGGTGCTCGAGGAGCAGCTGGTGGACCTGGTGGTGTACGCCATGGAGCGCTCCGAGACCGAGGAACACTTTGACGCCGACATCGGAGGAACCAGCCAGCTGCTGTGGCAGCACCTCTCCTCCCAGCTCATCTTCTTTGTGCTGTTTCAATTTGCAAGCTTCCCGCACATGGTGCTGTCGTTACATCAGAAGGTGAGGGAGGAGATAGGAATGAAGAAGTTGGCAGGAAGCTTGGTTTATAGTTTGCACCAGTCACACACATACAACCCATGTAAAGTCAACACTGAATCAGCTCTACAGCCCCTTAAACTTCTGGGAAATGTTGATAAATACTAAATGAAGCCACCTCTCTGTAGGAAATACATCACACAATAGTTTTCTGTTACTGATGGATTTATTCAGTTCCACTCCTGTCGACATCACAATCATTCAATCAACAGTTAAACTATTTAAATACATGACGATGCACATTATAAGCACGCAGATAAATATGCATGACAAAACATACAATTTATAAACCTACCTTGCTGGCCGCACACAACCGAGAGGGAACAAGTCCAAAGGAAAAAGTTAAAATCTCTAAAACAAAAAATGCAAACTAAATTATAGTTTATATATATAGTATATATATATAAAACAAAATACATCTCCAGCTGCATGTACTTTCAGATTACACTGATAACATAGATGACACAATCATATAAATATTTAATATAGGGAACTAAAACATATCGAATAAGGACATAGAAGAAAACATGGAATAGTATTGGAAATTGCATATTTTATAATACTATTAAATGCTAATAAGAAATGTTTTGGGGGTTTCTGTATTTCTTTAACTCGCTCCTTTTCTCCTACAGCTTGCAGGCAGAGGTCTTATTAAAGGGAGAGATCACCTGATGTGGGTCTTGCTACAGTTCATATCAGGAAGTATTCAGAAGAACGCCTTGGCTGACTTCCTGCCCGTCATGAAGTTGTTTGACCTGCTTTACCCAGAAAAAGAGGTACATGCCTAGCTCTTTTGATTTCAATACGATTATAATTGTTCAATTTATACAATTTCTGAAACAATTTTATAGTGCTGTCAAAAGCTTGTATTGGCAGTAGTATAGTTTCAGTTGTAAAAGTAGTAGTGTGTAGTAGTGCCAGTGATCTCTTCTCTTATCACCGTATGTTTTCTCCCTCCTCAGTGCATCCCAGTTCCTGACATCAACAAGCCACAGTCGACTCATTCCTTTGCCATGACCTGCATCTGGATCCACCTCAACCGCAAAGCTCAGAATGACAACTCCAAGCTGCAGATACCCATCCCCCACTCCCTGAAACTACACCATGAGTATGTATCTTTAAAGTACTCTGCCCTCAGTATCTTTATCACCAATTTCTTCTTCCATGAGTGTGTGCTGTACCACAAATGTACCCATCATTATTGCAATAAAATCCAGAGCGGCTGTGTAAAGTCTCTGTAATCGTCTTTTCTGTTAGGTTTCTCCAGCAGTCTCTGCGTAACAAGACTTTGGGCATGTCCGACTATAAGATCGCCCTGCTGTGCAACGCCTACAGCACTAACTCCGACTGCTTCACTCTACCGATGGGCGTCCTAGTGGAGACCATCTATGGAAACGGATCTATGAAGATCAACCTGCCCGGCACCAACTGTACAGCATCAGGATCAGTCACACCGCTGCCCATGAACCTGCTGGATTCACTCACAGTACACGCAAAAATGAGGTAGGGAAATATTTCTAGAAAGTACTGAAGTAGTAAAACACTGTTTAGAAAGACGCTGGATTTGGGAGGAAGCTTCTCTGATTGTTTCATGAATATATTTCACTTCTCCATCGCCTCTTTGTGAGTCTGAGTGTCGCTGTCTCCAGTCTGATCCACAGCATCGCCACACGGGTGATCAAATTGGCTCATGCCAAATCCATACTTGCCTTGGCCCCTGCACTGGTGGAGACATACAGCAGGCTTCTGGTCTATATGGAGATCGAGTCATTGGGCATCAAAGGGTTCATCAGTGAGTACATTTAAATCCACTGTGACCAGTAAGAAACTGTTCTTTTTTGAACAAATCAATATGATTGACTTTTACTGTGTAGTTGTTTACCTGCAGCCCCCAAATCCCTAAATATGTCCCCCATAATGGGATTTATGAGTTATACCGCAACCATCCACCAGGTAGCGATAAAGACCCTCTCTTAGGGAGCAGTCACGCTGTCCATCCTCATATACAGTGAATGTGTCAAACTGATACTGAGCGCCCTCTGTTGGATCACAAGGCAGGCTACCTCAAATAATCGGATACGCTTTTAGAATGTATATCTTGAATTTGAACAATTCAATAGTGTGACTTGAGAAAAAGCAGCAAGTTAAAGTCTACTATCCCATAATTGCACAATAGTCTCTTGTGAACATGAGCATGAATGACAATAAAGAATAGACATCCATCTTAATGCGTCCACTATAATTTCAGAATTTGTAGATAATGTCCAGCGTGTCTCAACCCAGTCTGTCTTCAGTCGGTACTGCTGTGAACAAACTGTCTCAGAACATTTATATTCAACATCGATTTGTGTCTCCGGGGGGGAATCAGACATGAGCTGAATAACGTGACTCTCTCTCGTCTGCTCAGGCCAGTTGTTGCCCAACGTGTTTAAGTGTCACGCGTGGGGAATCCTTCACACTCTGCTGGAGATGTTCAGCTACAGGATGCACCACATCCAGCCACACTACCGAGTCCAGCTGCTGAGTCATCTGCACAGCCTGGCTGCCGTACCCCAGACCAACCAGAATCAGCTGCATCTATGGTAATGTGCACACACACACACTCTCATATACGCAACATAGTTACTTAGACTGAGTGTATAACTGTTGATCTAATGTCACCCCTGAAATCCAAGAAGAAATGTTTTCTCCAACAGCTAGAAATAGGTTTCTCCTTGTATGCAAGGACGGACCTGGATGTGAATTTTATTTCCTCTTATTTCCTGAAACTTTGGCATATGTCTCCTTTAAGATTGAGCTGTTACTACAATGAGCTATATTTAGTTCAGCTACTAATATTTCCCTGTGGTCCAATTACTAATAACACTTTCATTAGGATCTATACTATTAGAATCAATGTAAAAGGTTATGGGCCTAACATAACATGTGAAGATGGTGAAAAAAGACAGAAGAAGATAAAGGTTGATAGCGGCTCTACTTGCTTTATCTCCATGTTGTTATGCCCCTGTCTTTAGTGTTGAGAGCACAGCGCTGCGGCTGATCACAGCGTTGGGAAGCTCAGAGGTGCAGCCCCAGTTCACACGCTTCCTGAATGACCCGAAGACGGTTTTGTCGGCCGAGTCTGAGGAGCTGAACCGAGCCCTGATCCTCACCTTGGCCAGAGCCACACACATCACTGGTAGCACTCACTCTGGACGTTTCTTTTATTACAGTGTCTGTGGACTTGTTTTACATTTTGTGTCTGTTTGTAGATTTTTTCACAGGGTCCGACTCCATCCATGGCACTTGGTGTAAAGACATTCTCCAGACCATCATGACCTTCACGCCTCATAACTGGGCCTCACACACTCTGTCCTGCTTCCCGGCTCCACTGCAGGTGCAGATATGTTCACTCTGGCGGTAATGCCACTCAGACTTAATTTATTTCTCCCCCAAATGAAACTTAACACTGTCTCTTCCCTCCAGGCGTTCTTCAAGCAGAACAACGTGCCTCAGGAATCTCGTTTCAACCTGAAGAAGAACGTGGAAGAAGAGTACAGGAAGTGGAAATCCATGGCCAACGAGAACGACATTATCACTCACTTCTCCATGCAGGGCTCGCCCCCTCTCTTCCTCTGTCTGCTGTGGAAGATGCTGCTGGAGACGGACCACATAAACCAGATAGGCTACAGGTGGGCTGTCACTATTTGGTGTCACACCTCTGGTTCCTTTGATAAGACCAGTCAGATAAACACATTTACTCAACATATACTAATTGTGTACAGTCACTACAGTGTTTTGTTTCTTCAACACATTGAACACCAGTGAAGGTAATGAGGGTTGATACTGATTGTTAATGAGGCATCTCACTACCGATGTTTGAGGCATTTTTAATTCACACTAATTGACATGGGGGGGGGGGGGGGGTCATGACATCTTTATCTAATCGATCGGATACAGATGTTCTGCCGGGGGATGATGGCATGACGGTATCCTGACTCTGTGTCCCTCAGGGTCTTGGAGCGAATCGGGGCTCGGGCCCTCGTGGCTCACGTGCGCACGTTTGCGGACTTCCTCGTCTACGAGTTCTCGACCTCAGCCGGCGGACAGCAGCTCAACAAGTGCATCGAAATACTCAATGACATGGTCTGGAAATACAACATCGTCACCCTGGACAGGCTCATTCTGTGCTTGGTGAGAACACACACGTTCATTGGTACAATACAGACATGTAAGATCTGAGTTTCCTGTGAATGTGACGAGGTCCGTGTGTCGTTCTGCTCTTCTCCTTCCAGGCGATGCGTAGCCACGAGGGCAACGAGGCTCAGGTCTGCTATTTCATAATCCAGCTGCTGCTGCTGAAGCCCAACGACTTCAGGAACCGGGTCAACGATTTTGTCAAGGAGAACGCTCCCGAGCACTGGCTGCAGAGCGACTGGCACAACAAACACATGACCTACCACAAGGTATGCACCTTACCAAAAACTCACTGTTACACAAAGTGGGGACGAGTCAGATTTTAAAAACACAAAATAAAAATTTGAATGTTATTATAGCTCAATTAAATTGAATGTATTTGTTGTTTTCCTTCCAGAAATACCCAGAGAAGTTGTACTTTGAGGGCCTTGCAGACCAAGTGAACCCCCCCATGCAGCTCCAGCCTCAGTACCTGCCGATCTACTTTGGAAACGTGTGTCTGCGCTTCCTGCCCGTCTTTGACATCGTGATCCACCGCTTCCTGGAGCTTCTTCCCGTCTCCAAGTCTCTGGAAACGCTGCTGGACCATCTGGGAGGACTGTACAAGTTCCATGGTGAGTACAGGCCGTCAGCAAATGAAAAGCTAAGTAGTACAGATGATTTTGTTTCCAAGAAAAGAGGAGTGGCATAAATTCATGGATAAAGCGTGACAAGAAGAAAAAAAGGCCATCTCCTAGGATTTGTTTTTTTAAGTCTTTGTGTGTACTGTTGTGTTTGTGTGCAGACCGCCCTGTCACCTACCTGTATAACACGCTTCACTACTATGAGCGACACCTGAGAGACCGAACCAACCTGAAGAGGAAGCTGGTGCACGCCATCATGTCATCACTGAAGGTATGCGGAGGGAACTGGGGAGGAAACGGCTCCTGGTTCCACTGAAAACCACAGTCAAAATCCCCAGGGGTCATATTACCATTTCAAATTTACATGATTAAAACGGTTAGCAACAGTCTGCCAGACACAGCGTGCAAAGTGGGTTTGTTTCACATCAATGAAAACATGACAGCGCCCGCGCCTCCTGAGGACTTAGTCTGAGAGGTTGTATGTTGGTTCTATAAGAGCTGAAAGTCAACATGTGTGCAGAAAATTACACTACATATATATATATATTTATATATGAATAACTTGAACTCTGGCTGTTTATGCCCACTTTAAAAAGAATACAGTTATAAGATCTATCACAGTATTTTTAGTCACTTTTCCTGATATGGATTTTTCATACTGTTTCATCTATAGAGGGAAGTCACACACATTATTTTACATGTAGATCTTTTTTATTACTTTTTGTCAGCAGCAGTTTTTTCACTCGTGTGCTGTTTTCACAGGACAACCGGACTCCAGGTTGGTGCCTGAGTGAAACCTATCTGAAGTTCGGCATGAACCCCAGAGAGGACAACGTGTGGATCCCTGATGACACCTACTACTGCAAGCTGATTGGACGCCTGGTGGATAATATCCTTGATTAATCCCCTCCTATTAGAAGATGACAACATCGCCCTGTTGCTGGGTAGACTGTGGGTCACCGCCCCGGGTTTTGCAAAAAAATGAAATTGGATCTGTCACGTTGGCTGGGCTGATTTTATCTATTTATCTTAAAATGACTGTTGGCCTTGGGCTACTCTTCTCACAGTTCGCACTCCACTTCTGGCAAACAGGGAATCACAGGCCTCAGTTGTACCTGAATAATATATTCATATTACTGCTGATCCGTCTCTTCTCCCTCAGAGCCTCTTTGTTTTAATTTGAGACAGTAATTGTTTGTGCATCTGCAGTTACTTTAATCTGAGTTCATCCAGAGAAGAGGCCTGTAATTAAAACAGTGTCGCTGCTAAACCTCGTTGCCTTTCACCGGCCCTTAACTCCTTCTCACCCATGGCGGGAAAGTCACCGGGTCCTTTCCCTAACTGCGACTGGAGGTTCAACGAGTTCCCCAACCCGGCGGCCCACGCCCTGCACGTCACCTGCGTGGAGCTGATGGCGTTGGCCGTGCCGGGGAAAGAGGTCGGCAACGCTCTGCTCAACGTTGTGTTGAAGAGGTACGATGGTCATTTGTAAACAGGTAACATCTCTGAGTGTTAGTGCGTCCTCCCTGAATTGTTCATGACAGTGTCAGTTCTTCTTTTACCTTTCAGCCAGCCCCTGGTTCCAAGAGAGAGCATCACAGCCTGGATGAACGCCATCGGACTGGTGATCACTGCACTTCCTGTAAGAACTTCTCACAAATATCTTCACTGTCATTTACTGTTTGATGAAGTGACATTGAGTTTCTCCACCGTGACCCTCTGCTGCAGGAGCCGTATTGGATTGTTCTCCACGACCGCATCGTGTCCGTGATCAGCTCCCCGTGTCTGACCACGGAGACGGAGTGGGCGGGTTATCCCTTCGCCCTGCTGGACTTCACAGCCTGCCACCAGAGCTACAGCGAGATGAACTGTAGCTATGTGCTGGCGTTGGCGCACGCCGTGTGGCACCACTCATCCATCGGACAGCTGTCTCTGATTCCCAAGTAAGGAAGTCTTCCTCGGTCTCAGGCTGGTTGCTTTGTTGCTCCTACTCTCAATGTTTCATGTGTGATTGTCGTATCATTATTTACTCGTGTGTGTTTAGATTCCTGTCAGAGACTCTGAAACCTGTCGTCCAGACTGAGTTCCAGTTACTCTACGTGTATCACCTGGTGGGTCCGTTCCTGCAGCGCTTCCAGCAGGAGAGGACACGATGCATGTTGGAGGTACACACACACACACACACACACACACCTACACACACTTTGACTGAATGAGTATAAAGCTGCGTGCACTGAACTCCGGATAATCTCCTGACATTCTCTGGAGAGGCTGCATGTGAGAACACACCGATGTCAGAGTGAGAAGCTCCGCCCACTAATTAAAACTCAGCAGAATGTAAGAACACAGCAGGAGCTCCTCGGCAGGATTCACAGCGAGCGAGTGGGTGTGTTGATGATGCAACTAACAGGTGACAGGCGCAGAAATGAGAGAGACAGAAAGAAAACTATTATCTCTGGAAGACAAAGGCGAAGATGTCTAGAGAGTTTGTGATGAAAAGAGCCGACGCCAGTATCTGTACTAGTATTTGTGTTACTCCTTTTAAACGTGTCCCTGTGCATGTTTCAGATCGGCGTGGCCTTCTACGAGATGCTCCAGGCGGTCGACCAACACTGCCAACATCTCAGCTACATGGACCCAATCTGTGACTTCCTCTACCACATTAAATACATGTACACTGGAGACAGTGTGAAGGAGCAGGTGAGGATCTTACTTTGACACGTGGTCATTAACGCTTCAGCACTGAACTGGAGACGGAGATGAAAATAAGTGATAAAAAAATAACAGAGGGAGGTGCTCCTCACCCGCCTTTCAAGTAAGATGACATCTGTGATCTCGCTGCTCCTCGGGGGTCTGCTTCCATTTTTCAATTTAGTTTGAATGCGTCATCCCCCTGTGCAACAACACTGCTCCACACCAGTGTCCAGCTCTGACACCGAGCTAATTAGAGGAGATGAAGCAGTAGATTCTCTGGGTGCTTGCGGCTCAGGCTTTGTATAGACTTTACACATCTTTAATTAAACGGACAAAACCTTTACTCAAACTCCACGTGTATTTTTCTGGGCTGGGATCCAAAACCAGTGACGTTCATTGAATGAATGGGACTGTCGTCATTTCTTTCAACCTCTGTCTGTCTGTGTCCATCTGTCCCTAGGTGGAGAAAATCATCATGACCCTGCGTCCGGCCATGAAGCTCCGACTGCGCTTCATCACGCACAGCAGCATCGTCGAGACAGCGTCGTCAGCTGCCGCCGCCGCCTCCTCCTCCTCCGCCCCCTCCACCTCCTCCGCCCCTCAGCCCCAGCCCTCCTCGCTCTCTTCTTCCGTCGCCGCCGCCGTGGCCTCGCCCTCCTCCACGCAGCACACACACGCGCCCATGTAGGCGCAAAAGACAGTTGCGATCAGGAACATGGATGGACACTCGTCCCAAATAGTTTTTGGCTGAATTTTGTTTTTTTGTAAGAAGGATCCCATTTGTCTATTGTACGTTAAATGAACGAGATCCATCCTTTTTCCAAATCCGCAGTGTAAAAGAAGCTGCAGCCCAGAAAACACTCATCATGAATTCAGAGGTATTAAGATATTCCACCCCCCGTCTGGTTTTGGAGCCTCACAAGGAAACAGCAATTTTTTTATTTCATTTTTATATTGTATCTAATCTTGTTGCCTCATTAAAAAAACATTTTGGTATTCGGGTGTCTGCTTCTTTTGTACACCTCATGTGAAGTTTAGTTGTTATTAAAGTTCTTGAAGTATAAAAAGAATAATTTTGCACTTGTAAAGAACAGGAAACGTTTTTTGTTTCTTTTTGAAGTTGTCCACGATCTCCTTTTCTTTTTAGTGAAGGGTCAACTAGTAAGCCCTGAACAAAAGATTAAACGAGTGGAATGACAGAGGGAAAATAAATAATAAGGATAAACCTGTATGAAATTGTCAAAATAAGTTGAAGGAGAAAAAAGATACAAACAAACTAGGTCACACTGAGGCAGGTCACTACCTTGATGACCCAGTTTCTGAAAACGGCGTACCATTAAAAATACAGAACAGCACTGTGCCCTGACATTTGCAGTTCCCTTCAGTTACCTCCTCTCAGTCATGCGTTTTATTTCCAAAGCCTAGAGAGAGACAGAGATAGAGAGACATAAGAGACCTTGTTGGCTTTATTAGATTTCTCCTTTGTTGTCCAGAGGAATCTCTCAAAACCATCTGAACAAATACACATTCGACTCAGAGAGGGGCCCGGCTTCTGCCAAGAATACTTAAGACTTTGGCACAGAGTTGAATCTGGGATTGTTGCCATATGAAAATTGGCAATGAAAGGAAATGTGAGCGAAAGATTTGATTCCAAATCATCTGGGTGTGTTTGTCGGGGCCAGCCAATCAAATTATATCCAGAGATTTGTTGTTGATGTAGTTTTGTGCAGTAGTGAGGCCTCATCTGGTCTGTGCATGAAGTGGAAGTGACCTGAGAAGCTAAACTTGAACGAGGATATCCAGAGGGGGACAGAGAGACAGCTCACCTTCAAAGTAAAAGTTCAGGAGGCCGGAGGTTTGATTTGATTAATGAGTAATGAGTGACCCTTACTCCTTGTGCTAGTTGATGGGAACAATATGTAATTTATTTGATCACCGAATATAAACTAGAAGGTTTTGCATGAATTTTCCGAATTATATTAAATTAAATGTGTCCCACACTATGATTCTTGTAAAGCGTCAGAAGCCAAGTGAATTTTATTTATTTACCCTTTTTTAGGTCCTGGGGGGAAGCTGAAGCCCATCAATATTTCCATCCATAATATATATAATAAGAGGGGCTCTCTCTGCCGGGTTCCTTTTGTATTGTGAATATTCTGTTGTTACTAACCACAGGGTGAAATTTATTGTCTAAGCCAAAATAATGAATCTCCAACATAAAAAGCCAGTTGACTGAATCAACAGACATCAGCAGGAAACCCTTTGTTTTGCTTTTGAAAACAATTAGATTTATTGTTCGCCTGTCATCTGCCACTAGCCTTTCTGCTCTAGGTTTTATCTGAAATCATTGCTTTTAGTCGTTGGCTAATATCATTGATATTATTTCATTATCTGTAATGAGCACAGTCCCATATGATACACCCTCTGTAGTATCCTTATATATATTGTTTATATATTATAGTTATTTTAAGAGTGCTTTACTGACGCACCCCAAAGTACAGCACAGCAGCAGGTGAAGTGCAGAACCACTAGCAGGCAGCAAAAACACATTTCCAGCTGGTTTTACCCTTTTAACTTTGTTTTCTGAAGAAATAAGATAATGGTGTGTTATTACCTCTAAGGTTGTGGTTTTTATCCCTGTCCATTTGTTTGGGAGCAGGACTATACAAAAACTACTGGAGAGAGCTTACTGCCAAACCTAGAAGGATGTGCGCTGGGTATAATTTCTTTTTCTGTAACATTGTAAAATATTGAGTTTTACATCTTTTTTATTGATAATGAATTAACTAATTGATGGAGAAACATCAGACCTGTTTAGGAGACTGGAAAATCAGGGGCATTTAATGAACTGATGTCTGAGTGTGTGAAATTTAGTGCAGCTTGATTGAATTGACTGTTGGGTCTCGGTGGAGGCGTGTGCTCAAAGTGAAATTTCTCAAGACACTAAACATACTAAGGCCGACATCTTACATTAATCGAGAGGAATCCTAGAGCTCCCACAGCTGCGGAGAGAAAAAATCCCACCAGTCTCCGAAACTGGGCTGAGAGAAGAGGTGGGCGGGAGGAGGAGGGAAGAATGTGTGTTTACTACACCTTGGTGCCAGGATGAGACCAAATTTGACAGTTTCCCACCAGAGTGAACACTTTCCTCCTGATCAGCTGTTACCTGCAAAGACCGTCTGAAGTGTCTGAGTCCATCAGCCTCCTCCTCTTCCTCAGCACCGCGTCTGAATCCTGATGAGACCCTCGTGTTTCACGTAGAGAAAAATAAGGTTGAGACAAATCAATCATTGCTGCTCATCCTCGCTCAATTACATTAAGTCTTCACAGGGTCAGCTGTAACCGAGTTACATGAGCGTTATGTAAGCTGACACTTAATCACATTAGAGACCTGAGCATCTCTCCTGACTTCGGTTGTGATCACTCCCTCCTCGTGGAAAGTGGCTTCATGTTGATGAAATAATTTCATTTTCCAAGACGTGAAGCCTGATGTGATTATTCCTCTTCATTAAAGTTTCACGTTTACCAGGTCAACTGTGACTTAATCACATCAACATGTACGCCGGGCATTAACCCATTGTTTCTGTGTGCGTCATCACATTTAACAGTCTATGGTCGTCACATGATCTCTGCAGGGTCTGAGATGTAGGTCAGGGGTTTGTGGTGTTGTTGGCCCTTTGGCTTAACCATTAAACTCTGGTCTCGAATGTAACGTGGCAACATGCAGGATCTGCGGGAGGTCGACACACCGGGAGTTTGATATCACAGCACGGTCGTGTGAAGCTGTCGCCACATATGTGTGCTCTGCGCGTGGGAAGTCCCGGTTTAAATATAATGCAGCAGTGAGGGTCACGAGCTGAGGGTGGGCTGGTGTACAGGGGGAGTGTGTCTTGGCAGGATTTACTACCTGATCCAACTGTGCTTGTTCAAAAAAGAATGAACGTTTAAAAAGAAGGGAAATGGATTAGTTTGAGGAAATGCTTGCTCAGCTGAATCTCTAGCTCCAGTGCATACGGTGAATTGAACTGCTTCCTACTTTACTTTAGTTAATTAGTGGATCAAGTACTGATTAGATTAATTGGATTAATCAATATTGATAAACATTGGTGTGTCTGCTCTATATTAATACATGTTCAACCCATCATAAGTAAATCTCAGCCGTAGAGTGCAAACCTCGGCCAATTCCTGGACAGATGAACATTTGAACTTCACTGTCATAAGATCTACCTACAATTACATTTCTGAGAAAAAAATATTTGATGTTAACCTTGACTTTTTAGTTTGTTCCATGTCTCATCCGCTAACATGGTGCGGATTTAGGACCTATACTGCAGCCCTCCACCAGAGGGCTATCGCGTTTTGCTTCCATTTTGGGGAGCTGTCGCATCGTCCATCTTTATGAAGTCTTTGGGCAGTGTCGGAAACATCTCAACCTATTGGTCTTCAATAAATCAATGCAGACTTTGATATTCCCCAGAGGATGTTTGTCACTTTGGGGTTTCTCTGACATCCTCCCCACCTTGAGGTTGACATTTGAGAGATAAAGCAGATGAACATGACATTTGGAACAGATTGTCAAGATCTCTAGAGGGTAAATTATCTGAGCCTCTTTTAGCTACAGCACCTTTCAGTCAACCAGTATTTAAGGCCGGTGAGATATGAGCTCCACAGATGGACACACAGATATTTGTAGTAGGAATTAGTAGATACCAAAGATAAATAATGTTAACCCTTACCCTGCACATAAAGACTGTATCTTGTTCCTCTGTCCTCCATTAGTTGAGCTGTCCCTGATTCACTGGTCTTTAGCCTAAAATGTATCCCCCAAGGTAGCCTCACACACACACATGCACGTTTGACATAATACATTCCCTACCCCCCTGCTCCCCCCATTCCCTAACCTTAACCATCCATACTAAATGCCTAACCCTAAACTTTAGCCTAACCATAACCTAAACTTAATTCTAACCCTAAAACAGCCCGTTGAAGAAAGCGAGGACCGGTTACTTAACCAGAAATGTCCCCACTCTGTACGGTCTATGCTTAAAATGGTCCTCACAAAGATACAGGAACACACACACACACACACACATACACTTGCAACCTCAGTGCCAGACTCACAAACAATATGCTCGCTCAAGTTTCCTCTCCATTCTCCCTCCTTCACATTCAATTATTTCTAAATGAGAAGCTCCGAGCGAAACACAGAAGCACAAACACAGAGCACTCCATTTCCTCATCCAGGGTTGCCATGGTGATCGAGTGCATGGGGGGGGGGGGGGGGTGTTGGCCCATACTTTGCTTGCATTGTGCACGCATATGTGTGTCTGTGCGCATCTTTGCGTGTGTGTGCGTGATGATCTCCTGACCCTATCACTGTGGATTTTGTCTCCGATCTTATTTATTTGACAAGACGGATAGACGGAGGAGAAGACAGACGGATGATGGGAGCAGAGGTGAAAGGAAAAGGGGAAATGAGAGGAAGAGAGGAGTGATAGAAGTGACAGGGGGGTGGGGGGGGGGGGTGGCTTCCTCTGCGCCGGATGCTGATTGTTGTCCTCCCTGGCAGTCAAGAGTTGCAATCAGGTTGAGTTGGGCTGCTTTTTTCAGATCGGGTGAACAAGCATTGGCCCCCACCTCCAATATGAAGATAAGCATGTGTTTGTGTGGTGGGGGGGGGAGAACAGTGGTGCTAAAGAGGAAGCAATTACTGACATAATTACCGTTCAGTGCACAGTAATTAGGATTACCCTATGGAAAACCACAGCGCTGGCAGTAGCATCTCCGCTGCAGAACATTTAGCTGAGCTGGGAAGCTAAATGTCGTGCATCGAACAGATGTTGTGAACGTGAAAAGTTTATATGGAACACATGTTTTGAACGCTCAATTGAGCATTGAATAGATTTGGATGAGTGTCTTTTTGTGTTTGACTCGGCTAAACCTGAAATTACCTGAATAACCGTAAACGCTGCTTCGTAGTACAGGATAACAAGTGGTTAGCGGGAAGTTGTCTGTTCATACCTGGATTTTAAAATGGGTCCTGAATGGGTCTCCTGCTTTGCGGCTAAAATTTAAATAAAATATTATATTTGAGAATGAAAGTGAGGCATAGTATTGAATGGGCACCATCATCAACACGCTGCTCAGCAAAGGATGTTCAGTCAGACATCTCACGTTCGATCATGTAATATATTTATTACATATTTTAACATAACAGATTTTATGTTTGGCGTCTAGGCTCCAACTTAATCACTCCCCCATATGATTATACAGGAATGATGGGAGTGATGAGCAAATACTTGTAACCCCCCGTTGGAGCCTACAGGTGGATGCTGGGGTGGTGGAGGGGCTGAAGCAACAGGTAGCAATACTGCAGCAGCAGTGCGAGCAAGAGGGGTTGATGGGAAATGTCTCTCTGGTTAAATAGACCACCTGATAAGGTGGGTGTGTATTATAGATGGTTGGAGATTGAGGTATGTCACATGATGTATGTCACATGATGTATGTAACATGATTGGCGCAGCGCAGCTCGAGTTGCCTGCCAGAACTAGCTCGCAGGCGTCGCCATATAAAGAGGGTTAGTCAGGGCTCCATCATGTCAGAGCTGCCGAACAATTTCTGTGACTGTAAAGCCTTTAAGTTTTACTTTGAAGTCTCCTGCAGCGTGTGTGAGTGTGTGTGTTTGTGTTTGTGTGGACGTCATCCTCATCTTCATCACTGAGGAGTGGAAAACAGCCCTGTCCTCACTCATCCTCTGTTGTACATAAGGATCAATAGAAGTCAGCAGTAGTCACCCCTCTCGTCCACAGTGCCAACAGTTAGACAGCAGCTCACATTTGCTGTTACCTTTGTGTGTGTGGGTGGAAATGTCTGTGTACATTTACAAGTGTGTGTCTCGCTAATAAACACAAAATCTTTGAGCAGTTTTTATCAATCTGTTAAATCTAGTCCAGTTGATTTTTTTTTCTTTTTCTGAATTGCAGGGCAGAGCTTTCTTGTGTTTAATATTTCAGTTAAGTCAGATACAGAAACAGTGGAGAATCAACAACAACATAGGGACCATACTAATAAGGAGTTTCACGATTCACCTAAATATAAGCCTTTAAACATTGGATTAAATAATTAGAGGAATCAAGATGGGCCACTTTCCCCCCAAAAATAATCAAATGATTAATGAGTAATACAAAATTTGACATTAGGGACTGATATTTATGATTGTGAGCAATTTGGTCAAGATCCAAATGAAGCGCTGCATCCAGTGAATTGAAATTAAGTTAATGATTTAACTTAGGTTCAGGAGCAGGACCACGCCTCAACCACTCCTAATTACCCATCAACCCTTCCTATACCTGGTCAACCCATCCTGCTCCGTCAGTCTCAGATCTCTTGACCCACCCTCCCTCCCTCCCCCTCCCCTACCTACATCCCTTCATCCTCATCCCTACCTAGATACTCACCCCTAACTAAGTCCTCATCCCTGCATATATCCCTTCATCCTAGCGACTATATTCTCATCCCTACCAATTCAATCTGGTGCATATGTCTCTCGTGTCTCTCCCTAGCTCTTGAGGGGGGGGGGGGGGGGTCAGACATCAGCCCCACACTGAGTCGCCATCCACCCAGTCCATGACATATCCTCCCAGACCAGCCTGACAGAGACTTCCTTCATCCATCTTCATCCTTTCTCTTCAAATCCATTCATCCCTCCGCAAAAAATCCTATACAGCCTGGATTTCCATTCAAACGATACAGTGGTGTGGTCCATGCTGGTAAATGTGGTTTCATAAGAGGCTTGTTGTGCGTTGTGGGAGGTATGAGCTCACTCATGTACCCCCACACACACACACTCACAGACGGGCCTGGTCAATATCACGACGCACTCTTGAGGACGTTCACTGAGCAATTTGCTGGTGACATTTCCCTGCTGTGTAAATAGCGGTGGTTATTAACACACAGACACGACATGAATGGGAGTTTGAGGCAGTTGGGACCGAGACCAGGCAGACACACACACTAACAACAGTCCAAAGTGCATCGTCAATAAATCTTTATCCTCCTGTTTGTATGTCACCGTGCACGACCCCATGTTTAAAAAACACACACAACAAAATGCTGCTGTCGTTTGCACCCATTGGCTTTGAATAATTTATAATTAAAAAACACTTTTGTTTACATTTCTGACAATTATTTTCCAAAGCATGCAGCGGCTTTTTAATGAGTTTTCCACCTTCGGGGCAACAGCATTAAAAATCATTTACAACCTCCTTAATATTAACATACATCATCTTAAGTATTCTGGCAGTGTTGCATAATCGTGATTAGATGACGTAGCTGCAGGGACTGTTTCCAAACTTGGTTGTGGTGGATTCACTTGGACGTCGGCCCAACGCGTTTTTAGGTTTGTTTGATATCTTTATAAACAATGTCTCCTCTAGTCAAGTGCCCTATAAACCGGTGTCTGTAAAGAGGCCCACAACCGATGGGCTACTTTAGAATCCGAGCTGTTGTCCTGCTCTGCCCTCCTGAGAGAGTTAACCAAAATTAGATAATTCCTTTCTTTTGCAGACTTAGAATTGGTCACCCGAGCTTTGATCTTATGACTGCAATGTACTTTATGTATTAGCGACGAACACATACAAATATTACATCCCACATACAAAACCCTGCTGCCAGGCATTTAACACCCTGAGGCGCCTACCTATATATGGGATCTGCGACGGAAATTTCAGACGGGTAAATTAAGCATCTTCTTTCAAACATCTTTTCTTTTTTTTGTGTGTGTATTCTTAGCTACAGTATTTGTATGGTTGAAACTATTTGAACTGGTTACATTGCCTGTTTTGTATTCTATTACATGCATTTACTTTTTTATTGTTAAGCACTTGGTAACTTTGTTTTGAGGAGTTCTAGATAAATAAAGTTAGTATTGTTATTTTCTGACGACTAAGGGATTCAGCCACCTACCTCTTGAAATGTGAATGTCAGAGCTGCCCATCAGCTTAAACACAGCAACAGGGAAGTATTTTTTGTAGTAAAACTATCATTTTGACAAATTAAAAGCAGTTCCTGTAAATATTCTCTTTAATGGCTGATCCCGAACACGACTCAAGTGTCTGCAAGTTGATATGGATATTTTGCCGCCGTGAACTGAAGCCCGACGCTGCCCTAAGGATAGAAAAGCAATTAAGTGATGTTAAGCGTTCTCCGTTTGTAGTTAATGGACTAAAACAATGGCTCCATTATGGGCCTTTAATCTGTCTCGGTGTGTTCACATATGCTCCAATTAACCAGTCTTCATTGGAAAAAGCTAATAAAAGCCGTAATGGTGGCATTTGCCTATTGTCTTAGTTAAACTCGGTGTGGTTGGTGGAGCTGAGGCAGTGATTCAGGTGACTCTGTCCTGGTTCCATTCTGCTTTCAGAGAGCACTTCCACAAAGGTCAGGCTGACTCAGATTATTTATTAACAGCAGCTGCAGGAGCACACTACAGTTTCTGCTGCTTTCAGGAACAGAGAACAAGCATCTCTGCTTTTATTCAAAGGTGCAGTCGACCAGAGCTGGAGAAAACTTCTCCTGTAAGAAACCACCAAACGTTATTATAGTGAATAGAAACTATGAATATTGGTCTTGTTGCTAATCACATTTTGGCAGCGTAGATGAGTGTGATGAGTTCACAGGCAGAGTGCATGCAGGTTAGGCCTAATGAATTGAGTGGATGAGCTTTTTATATCCAGCTCCATCACATTGGCTCCTTCTTCACTGGTAAAAAACCCACTAACATCCATTGGTCTGCAATGGGAAGCCATACAATTCATTCCCGAGGCTATGCAGTCACCTCAGGTTTTCATTCGGCTGTGATTGAAATATGACACCCAGGGGAATGCGATCATTTCTTCTTTATTTTGGCAGTGGATCCTCATGCTGCAGTTTTTCTCACTGACGTTATGATGTGTATTGAACTTCTGGGCCTTGGTGCATCAACCAACATGAACGTTTGTGTACTTCTTGTTTTATGCATCTTGGGAAAACATGCAACAGTATTGTTTTTCTTCACATTGTGCAACACTGTTGTTTTCGGCACATTCATGACGTTGAACATGACTCACCAGGGGAAAAGAAAAAAAAAGGCAAACTCACTAATACTGGCAATGTGTAAGGCGTCAATTACCATACACACCCTTGACCCTACGGCGAGTCAGTCTCAGCTGTAACTCAAGACACTTCACCTTTTTAATATCAAATAAAACCAAACCTTGAACATACATCAGAAATACCTCAAATTGTATGTTGACGTGTACTTTCACTTTTTAGTTTGGCCACGTCCCGTCTTCTGACATGGAAGAGGTAGAGTTTATGAGCTATACTACAGCCAGCCACCAGGGGGCAATCAAGACGATTTGGCTTCACTTTGGGGAGCCGTCGTGTCTTTCATCTTCCCATGCAGTCTATGGATGACAGGTTTTTTGTCTCTTTTCAATTTTTTTCGTTATAAATCATAAGATTTCCTAGCTGGTTGATTTGGTTACTCTTGTGGTTACTGGTATTAAATGGTGTTTTAATCATTACAGGTTGTAAAATCTGGTTGCTAATTAACTGTTTGTTGTAACTGGGGGAAATAAAGACACTCCCTGAGAGGCTTTAATATAAAATGTGCAACGCAAGAGCAACTGTGTCTGTGCAACTATTTCAATTGTGCACATATAAAGAAGCCAAAAACCACTTATCCACAGAAACACAAATTAACCACTGACATAAAAATGACCGTCACAGACACCAGACTTTCTGTCACTGGGAGCAGCCTCGCGTCCTCTGAAAGGGTTGAACACAGGGAACAGACCCACTCCTGACCCCTGTCCCCCTGTCCCCCTGTCCTCCTGTCCCCCTGTCCCCCTGTCCCCCTGTCCTCCTGTCCCCCTGTCCTCCTGTCCCCCTGTCCTCCTGTCCCCCTGTCCCCCTGTCCCCCTGTCCCCCTGTCCTCCTGTCCTCCTGTCCTCCTGTCCCCCTGTCCTCCTGTCCTCCTGTCCCCCTGTCCTACTGTCCCCCTGTCCTCCTGTCCTCCTGTCCCCCTGTCCTCCTGTCCCCCTGTCCTCCTGTCCTCCTGTCCCCCTGTCCTCCTGTCCCCCTGTCCTCCTGTCCTCCTGTCCTCCTGTCCTCCTCTCCTCCTGTCCTCCTGTCCTCCTGTCCTCCTGTCCCCCTGTCCTCCTGTCCCCCTGTCCTCCTGTCCTCCTGTCCTCCTGACCCCTGTCCCCCTGTCCTCCTGTCCTCCTGTCCTCCTGCGCACACCTTCATGTGCAGCTCCCTCAGCCCACTCACACAACCTGCTCCACACAACCAGCCCTCATCACACTTCATTCAAACCAAAGCTGCCTGTCAATACCCACAGTAACACTTAATTGACAGTGTGTGTGTTGGACTGCTGGTGTGTATCATGTGTCTGTGTGTGATGAAAGTTGAGCACCAGAAAACATCACCAGCTGCTGTGCGTCGACACATAATGAGGCAACTGTGGTTTGTCCCCTAACCAGAAGGTCGGTGGTTTGATCCCCAAGGGTGGAAGTGTCCTTGGGCAAGATACTGATCCCCTCGAAGAAAGAAAGAGAGAGAAAGTGCTGCACTTAGGTGCTATGATGCACTCCATGAATGGGTGAATGGTAAAGTGCTGCATGACAGACCACTTACAAAACCCGAACATAGACTGTGATGCTGATTGCAAAGACAAGGAACACTGAGGTCTGGATTATAAAATGTTTACCTGCATCCGAGGGGAACATTTGCAGATAAAGAAAATACACTCCTCTGCTGTGATGAGAAAACCACAGAGTGTGAAGCAGCCGGAGTTGCAGAGCTCACGTGGACGTGCACAGAGATTAATGTTTTCAAACCGGAGCAGCACCACGCTCACTGTTCACATACAGTCATTTATTTTTGCTTTGTTCCCAAAACATCACCCGAAGCATGAACTCCCAACCATGAATCAGCGTCGCTGCGTTACGCCCACTGGCAGCAGGTGTTTATCACGGCGAAGCAGCAGAACGTGGCATGTGAGGTCATTTGCAGAGTGTTATTACGGATGGAGCTGACAGCAGTGGATCACAGGCTGTGGGAAAACAACTCGGCTGTAAATCAACTGTAAAAGTGTAAAAACATGTAAACATCCTGCATTTAAAATGTCAGTCAGGTCTAAATACATAAGAGCTGACCTTAAGTCAGTGTTTGCAGGGTGCTGATTGTGCACCAGAATGAGTCGTGGTGAGGTAAATACATATGGATCATTATATTCATGTGTGAGGAGAGTTTTAATTCTGACGATGATCAATATTATCAGATATCAACACTGCATACTCTTAAACCAATAAGTTGCGTATTGACATATTCACTGTCTTAGAACAAAGTCTTTCTACTGATCAAAGATAACAACCAATGAACTTGTAACTATAGATGTTAGAAATTAATGATTAAAATAAGTATACAAATATAAACCTCTGAAATTGAGTAGTGGCATTAAATGGAAATACTCACTTGCAAATTAATTAAAAATAATATTACTAACACAGTAAAGAGCTTATTCAGATTTAAGCAGTGGTAGACTACACATTAAATATATATGTATATTCATGTTTCAAAACAGTGGGCTGAAGAGCTGATGAAACAAGACGATGTAACACATTGAAGTAAAGTTTGTCTATTATCTATTTATAACTATTTATGTCTGTCCAGTCTATTACCGCTTCTTTGTGTTCACTCCAGTGTTCGAATTGGATTTCCGGAGCCACGCTTTTTCTATAAACTTTCCTCCAGTGAGAAAAACTCATTACTCAGATAAATGGTTTTAAGGCCAGGATACATAAACAAAAATGTGGGTCTCACTCAAGCAGTGATTACCTTGTTATATTATTATACCAGCCGTGTGAGCAGGTGTCGTGCGAGGAGGAAATGTATTTTTCTTGGTGTATGACAGGGAGACGTGTGTGTGAGTGAGTGTGTGTGCATGATTATCTCTAAAAGATTGTGTAGCTGTATGTGTGTGAGTCAGAGGGAGAAAAGGGAGGGGGAGGGGGGGGGGGGGGTAGCTTGTTCATATTCCAGTGGTGTTTGAGTCACCTGGCAGTCGAGGCTCTTCATCACCAAAAACGCTGCTCCTCCTCCCTCCCTCCACCTGCCCTTCGCTTTCTTCAAATTATTGTTGTGCTAATTGGCCTCTTTCAGCCCACTGCCCCTGAGAGAGGGTTTTTCTATTCTCATTATTCTATTATTTATATATTTATGTGTGTGTGTGTGTGTGTGTGTGTGTGTGTGTGTGAGTGTGTGAGTGGATTTAGCTCTCGCTGTGCCCTGTGGGGTGATGTGTAGAGTAAAGCTGGAACATACAGTAGAGTCAACTTATGCAAACTCTCTTTCTGTACTCTTCAGACTTCAGACCACATGAAATCATCTTACATTGAAATCCTACATAACTACTGTCTGTCTAACCACAGCATAAACCTAAACCTAACTTTATCTCAACCTTAACACATTGAAGGTCTTTCATTTCCTATGAATGACTAACATGTAAATTAATAATCTGTTACTGGTAAACATAAATTGGTTGATTGAATCTGAGAATGTCCCTATTATGATGTCTGGCTGGGACTGCAGTGATCTGGATGTAGAGCTTATTAAGTTATCCATTATAATAAACAAACAAACAAATGATATTCTATTTTTTATATTTTAATTTATTAGTATGTACATATGCATGTGAATTGTTTCTTTAAAATTACCATCTTGACCGGGGACCGGACAGGGGAAGGGGGTAGAATCCGATTCATGTTGATGACAGTATACATGTCTGTTTATTTTCAAGACGTCTTTAAAAAAAACTCATTCAACTAAATAAAATCAGATAATCCTTTATTAGAACCATCATGTGAAAATTTGCATAAAAATAAGTAAAAATAAACATGTCTTCATCGTAGAATGATGATTAACGTTGTCTGATTTGTAGGGGGCGTATTGTCAATGGAATTCTTTCCTCAAAACAAGAGAAATACCTGGATCACACACACGCAAACACACGCACACAAACACACACACACACACACAAAAACGCATGTGTTTAAGGCAGATGGAGCCATGAACTGAGATTAAAATAGAAAAAGATGGCATTTTTTTCTATGAGAGCTAAAGCAAAGAACAACCCTGTGGGCTTCAGAACGCACACACACACACATACAGACACACAAACACATCAGAAACACACTGTTGTGTATGGACGCTGGCCAAGTTTTGTTTTAGTCATTCTTTTATGCTAGAACTCCCACAATGTTTAAAATAATCCCATCCCGTTAGTCTGAATCTTGACAACGAGCCAGTGTGTATTCATGTCGGTCTATTTTCTGTCAGATGAAAGTGTGTGTTTGATATTGAGTGGTTGTGTTGTGTTATCATCTGCCACGAGTGTGTCCCTACTTACCGAAAAATACAAAAATAAAGACGTGTAAACTAAAGAAGAAGAAGTAAGTTCTGGCAATGCCTGAACTTGTGACTGTGTCGAAAATAAAAAGTGTCCTTTTTATGATTCACGTGCCCAAACCTCCCACAATGCAACTCCTTAGCATCTCCCTGCCTGGTAAAGAGAGAGAGAGAGGACCCTGAAGACATCAGAAAGGTTGGACATGATACTGTAGCACTGCATTAACCGACTGAACACTGAACTGACCTTCATGTATATTAACCTCGAGGGCCCTGGGGGAAATCATTGTTGTTGGTCCCCTACTGACCCCCCCCCCACACACACACACACACATGGCCCTTCAATTATTTCACCAGGCAACTGAAAGGTTGAGTGACAGAAAAAATAGCTGGCAACAATTCTTATTATTGATTAATATTTTCTGTCTTTTTAGCAAAATGCTAAAAGGTCGCTGATGCTTTCAAATATTATGTATCATATTATTACATTATTTTTTAGCAGTTTTATATATTTGGGGTTTTCGAATAAGTCAGTGGAGGTAATAGCGACAAGCTACCTTCATTCCTTTTTGACATTCTCTTAACAGTCACTTTATTTAAGAAAATAATTCAGAGTCAGATATATTCAGAGAGAATCCTCTGTAATGGAATACTAGTGCTCGGCCTGAGATTTCCTGTGTGTTCATGTGACATAAATACATAAATTAAAACACTACTTTAAAACAGGCATTCTCAGTTTGAACTAAAGTAATGAAACCTCTAAACTATTGCCAGTCATCACCACAAGGCTACAAGATCACAAAGGTTATATTATAACTGACATTATACAAACAATTGATATATTCTACCTTCATAAACATGAGCAGATTCCAATTCACAGTATTAATGTGAAGGGATGACAGCTTGCATAAGATGCTCTACTTGACCTTGTGTGTGGTGATGAGTCATAATGTGAAACATAAGACCAACAGCCTATAGAAACAAACAAACCTATAGAACAAACCTCAACAGTTGTCGTGAAATCATGGATCATATGGTGAAACTGTGACATGATTGATTCCGGAGGCCGGGAATAATTCTCTGAGTTGCTCTAATGTCCTCTGTCTCCGTTAAGCTGCTTTCAGACAAGCCCTGATATTCCCACGTGTGAGATAAACTCCAGAAACTGTCCCCGACCAAATTGTCAATTTAATTCATGTCTGAAAATGGCTTTGGTCTCCTATTGACGAGATTAACATGCAGATGATTCCTGTCAGGATTTGAGATTCCAACCGGGTCTGAGTGTTTGACATGAAGCCGTCATGGTGCTGAGTCACACGCAGGTCGGCCTGTGGCTGAATCCCAGCATCAGACATGCAGCGTTACTCCGTGTGATTCAATAGCTTCCCACATTAGGAGGAGAGCTGTGAAATAAAAGAGCTCGGTAACTCCCCAGTGACCCCGTTTCACAAAGCTGCCTTTTCATTAAGGAATAATGTTGGTATGAGAAACAAAAGGGAAAACAGCTGATATAAAGGCTGTGCGCTCCACCGCTGTTTGTTTACTTCTAAGTGAAACAGGTATGAGGCTGTTTACCTGCCAAATGTCAAACAGAAGGACGATGCAGGTCATTACTGTTTTTCAAATTGCTCATTATACTGGATGCCGCCATCTTGCACAGCCTGGGCACTAGTGAAGCCACCATATCAAAGTCCCACCGAAAGAACCTCTCAACCAATCACGAGTCATTTCCCCCCCCCCGTTTTTATCGCATCAAATAAATAATTGTCAACAAACTACTGCACATTGTTGCTAAGTGGTGCAGGTATAAAAACATTCATGCAGTCGAGGAAAATCGTTTATTTTTTTACAATACTGCCTCGTCAATTCAATGTACTGCTGTAGCCTCATAATGGATATGACATTTAGGAAATAAGCGCTTCCTGGAAAATGTCTATTTGCGTTTTGGCTTTTGAATCCGTGGAAAAAGAAGAAGACGTGGCCACTTTACAGTATGAGTCACACAGTCTACGATGCTGCGTAAGGAGGCGTGTGGAGGCAACACAATCCTTTTAATACATGGCAGCCTGGATTTGTGTGTCGATGTAAACACACTGTGGATATACAACACACATACTGTACATGTATAATCTGTTACCACTGTGAATGTCCACATCGGGGCTAAAATCAACAGACAAGGAGACAAGGATATTGGTTTTGAATCTCATATCCGGTTTTATTGTTCAATGTGGCAGAACATGATAAACCACACGGCACAAACAACACGCCCTCGCACTCAGACGTACACACGCGGACGAAAGGGGAAGACAAACAGAGAAGACAAATTTGTAAAGGCGTTCACACACTCCGAGTTGTCATGACTTATAGTGACAAGGTTTTTCTCTGGGGAACCACTGATCAAACAACCCCCAGCCACACACATACACACAAGGACTTACACACACATGTGCTCAGAGACAGATGAACAGTGTAATCACACAGACACACAGGACAAGTTGTGTATTAAAGGGGATTTTTAAGGAGATTAAGGATCTGGTGACAATAATAAGATCAAAACGAGAACGATCAAAGTCCACCTTAAGACAGAATTCAGCTTCTTCATCGATGGTTCAGTGGAGACAGGATTGAAGTGGATTTCAGGGATGAGAGGACACCTGTTTGCGCTGGAGGGAACTAAACCACAGACGGCTGAAACGCTGAGTCTCTCTGTCTGTGTGTCCCTGTGTCTGCACACACACAAATTGATAAATCCGACAATAGAAACAATATGAATTCTGTCTTTTGGCTGATAATTTTTAACATTTAACTCAAACATCTGACTCCTTAGCGGAGGTAAACATTTATCATCAATGTGTTGGATGAAATTTTACCGACGCGTTATCACCTTAAGCACGTACAGTCAAACAAAAATTCACATTGATTAGTTTCAGTGACTAAAGGCCACTTTGAACAGCATCTCTATATTCTATCTGGTAACGAGACGATGTAAAACAGAAAATCAGTATAAATGTTGTGCTTTTTTTTTTCCTCTTTAAAACCTTCAAATGCAAACTGGGCGCCAATTTTTTACAAATCAGCTCTTTTCATTTATTCACTTGAGAATCATTCTTCTAACATCAAAGAAAATAAATAAAACATTTAAAAAGAAGAATAAAATAACATTTAACGTCTTAGTCAACCACCTTTAATCGCCGTTATCGTGTCTGCATCAGCACCACACTGCTGTCAGTGGAAAACCATCTCCTTTGAGAGTTTCCTAATGGATTTCATGAGCTGTGGGGTGGACCGCATAACACCAAAGGCAAATATATGCGTATATATGTACGGATGGAAGACACTGGAATTAAGAGCTGGAGGGTTTTTCAGCTGACAGCAGCGATTGTCGGAGGTAACAACCGCCTCAAACTGTTTGGCCGCAATCGAGGACAGAAGCTCCTCTGATCAGCGCAAATACACCGAGACTCAAGGAGCCCGGTGTCCGTCTGTGGTGCAGAGGTTAGCACAAACAATTTATAGATGGATTTAAAAGACTAAACCGAAAACAAGCCATCTGTACGCTCTTTCGTCAGATTCATTCGACAGAAGAAAAAATAATTAACATTTATATATGATGATGAGAAAAGAAGTGGTGCTATGAAATGAATGCCTGTGTCTAATAGGAATAATGACAGCCTGTTACATAGAGGTCATTAATGTAATGAGAACAAATGCATTCTTGGCAGCTTGTAGTGTCTTTACGTAGTGGTATATTCTTTTTTAAGCAAATCCCCAATTTAGTGTCTCCCACTGGACCTGACGTGATTTGAAAAGGTGGCATCATTAGGAGATTATTGTGATTGAGAGATCACAGATTTATTCTGTTTGTGCAGACTGTAAACGGACCGGTCCAGATTGGGTTTTTTTATCGAGCCGCTATCACTTTAGCGGAATTTATCTCAACCAAATGATTGTCTTAGTGTCGCCTCGGCAGGAGGGTAGTCGTGGGTAATACTTAGAGCTGAGCTGGGGCCACTTTCCATAAACAACTTAGAGTGAAGACAGAACTGCACTTCGGTTTTGCAGACACACTCCTGAAGTGAAACGTAAAATAAGATGCTGGAAGTTTAAAGGAGATCCGTTCCTGAAGTGGATACAGAGAAAGTGCTTTGAACCGAGGCTCGCTGCAGAACACTACAAAAGGAACTCGCCTGGTCCAACATACATCTCACACTTAATGCTGGAAAGATCCAACCAGTCACAACTTCGTCCATCGCGGATTTTTTTTAAAGAAAATTATGCTCAAAGAAAAGTAGAATCCTTTTTCTTCCACCTGAAGCGATCCAGTGAAGGAGAAAGGAGGGTTGTCGTCAGAGGGGAGGAACGCGTATGGAGTGTTTTACATTTTTTTCTAAGTGCAGGTGCGATTCATCTTCTTCTACCAGGGCAGTTTGTGAGCGAGAGGTCACCGTGAACCCAACGTGTGTCTCTCTAGAGGAGGAGTGCTTCACATTTGTGTTGACCTGCAAACGCAGACCCACAGATGAGTGAGGGTCGAGGGGCAGCATCCTCACCGCTGTGGTGTGATCGGACCAAACGTGGAGCAAAGATTAGCCTAGTGTGCGATTATGGCCTCTGGAATGTTTTGGAGTGACTGGATAACTAACTAACTAGCAGGTGGCCATAGTTAGTTTGTGCTCTATTTCTGATTCAGACGTTTTGAACTTGCATGGACTCATATTGTCGTCTATTTGTATCGCGTAGTGCAATTTTGTTGGTACTTGCATCCTTTCATTGATTTTGTATGTAATCACATTGTAATATTCACCCCATGTTTGGTCTAAACACATAAATAGATAGTAGGACACCAGAGATAGAGTTCATTACCAGGCTTAGCTAGATGACCTGTTGTGATGGTCACCTAGTAGCACTGATGTTTAGCTACATTATCTAGTTAACTAGCACTGTGTCGAGCTAGATCAGGTGGGCAGGTAGCTAGCATGACTGGCTAGCCAGCGTGGTTGTCTAGCTGGTTTGGTTGGTCAGCAAACTGGGCTGACTGGTTGGCTGGTTCAGGCGTTCCTAACCAGGGCTCACTGACGCTTCTCCTCGTTAGCCAGACCCGGCTAATGCTTTGTGGGCGGCTGGTTTTTCAGTCTGTGTACCTCGGCCCTGATGATGTCACTTCCTGTTGTCTGCGGTGGAGTTGGATGTAGTGTCCGTCTTTGTAGCAGCTTCCTCAGTGTTCCCAGGGACCTGCGTGGCCGTGGCATTAGGCCCGCCCCCATTCTGAAGTGTTTCCTGTTTGTACTGTTGCAAGGCGCGATTGACGGCGTCCTCGACCAACTTCCTGCTGACCCTCAGAAGCTCTGCCTCGTCTGGCTCAGACCGGCTACACCCACCTGGGGAGAACGAGCACGACACAAGCACATATTACATCCAGTTTTTTCATTCAGTCACTTACTTAAAACAACCTTATAGTGGGAGATTAGTCACTTTCTATTGGATCTCGCTTTCTCACAAACACAATGTAGTCCTTAAACCTGCATCCTTTGCATTTTCCACAACTTGGAGTCAGTGAAATGTTTAAATCTCAACATTGACATATTATCCCTTTAAAAAACAATATAACAAACACATCCAGCAGACATAGAGCAATGTTTTTATTTGGAGATGAGTCTATGGTCTATATGGATTAGAAAAAAACCCTGATATATATACTATAGACAGCACACTTACTAAAAAAGCTATTTTGAGTGTTGATCTCTTGAAGTTGTACTTAAAGTACAACAATATACATTTTCATTTCGAGAGCCATCATCTAACTGTTGTTTATCTACTGAAGTCCGTGCCACTCGCTGGTCGTCTACTCTACTGTGTGTGACAGGAATGACATATCCAGATTCTTAGCTACTGTGACATTTAACGGTATGAACTCTACACTAGATTCGATTCCAGCTCTAATCTGCTTCCTGTGGCGTTGAGTTTCTTTTCATATAACGGGGACAATTTCATTTCCATTCCACTTTGCTCAGAATGAAAGAAGAGAGTATTAAGCTGACAATAGTGATTGACTATACGATCACTCATCGTGGGGTGAAGACAGCCAAAGAATATTGGATATGACAACAATAGAAAACATACGAGTGTGGATAATGACGGACGGGGTGAACTGCAGGCAGGCAGGCAGGCAGGGGACCAAGCGGCATAGTGGCGCACTGGTGAGCACCTGCTGTGTTTTTCTGTTTGAAGTTTGCATGTTCTCAGGATGTCTGCATGTGTTTATACTCTACTTTGCTCCCACCGGCCACAGAATTGCAGCGCAGGTTAAATGGTGCCTCTACACAGCCTGTAGGCGTGGATGCAGCATAGATGGTAATTTGTCTCTATGGCGACCTGCCCAGGGTCCTGTCCCCGCCTCCCGCCCAGCGTCTGCCGGGATTAGCTCCAGCTCCCAATCGACCTTCAAGGATAAGTGGCATTTTCGATGGACTGCTGCAAAACCGTGATCTATCAACTCTTCCATATGCATGATGATATTTAATCCACCTCCTGAGGCGTTATGGAGAGATAATTCATCAACAAGTAAAGCTCTTTAGCACGCTGCTGATTCTGCTTGTGCTATGGACAAGATGGCAGACAAAAATCGGACAGACATAGAGCCAGAGAGATAAAGAAAGGAAAAAAAAAGAAAGACAGGCAGAAAGTCAATAATTCATGTAGGAAGACGGGCGGGCGGGCAAGCTGTAAGATGGACAGCCAGCACCAAGCCATTCGGAGAGTAATAGAAACTCACTGAAGCATCCAGTCTGACAAACAAACAAACAAACAGACACACACACACAGTGAAAACATACAGTAACCACCTAAATGGTTGAATTCTAAGGCAAACATAAAATCCCCAGAGCTAATCTTCTGTACCACACTGTCCCACTGGGCTCAATGGTTTATTTGTATTTGAAAACATTGTGGTGCTCATTATATATTCATTACAGAAACAAGTCGTTTTAGGGCTGACTTGAGACGACGGTCAGAATCTCATCCATACGTGAATATGTAGATAGATTTTCCGTTCTCTTGTAGATCCTCTTCCAACCTGGTGTGACTGCAAATGTTTGCCCTTTATTTTTATATTGCTTTTGCATAACCCCACGAAGCACTCCACAGCGATGTGTCAGAGCTGGGTCTATGTTTGACTTGCACAAGCACACGGGAAAAGGACAGACATTCCTGTAGCAACACACACCAGGTGATTTGGTGACTAACACCGAGTATAAACAGCAACTTTGATGAACAGAAAACTTCCACATCTTTAAAACACGACTATTGAAGGTATTGTGGCAAATTAACTCTTAAACTAGAATGTAGAGCACATACAACAGTCCCTGGCCCAACAGGTCCATTCAATTCAATCAAGACAGATAGATATCGTCGCCTACATTTTTCAAGATCCATGAGTTATTCCCTAAGAAATCAATATAAATGCCCAAAAAATGTAAGAAACAATGTGAAAAAAAAATCCTGTGCGTCCGGATCCATGCCAAAATTTGTAAGCCCCCTATCCCGTCTTTCCACCAGTTGTGACAAACACACAAACAAACCAACCAACCATCCAACAAACAAACAAACACGGGTGAAAACCTCCTTGTCGAAGGTAGATTAGTATCCCCATGGTTATTAAGTTAAAAAAATAAAGCTTAGGATCATTCTTCACTGTATCCATTTGTATTTACGTCAGCCAAGGACGTTTCTTTGCCTCGGTAAGAAGGATGACCCAACAGCAACTCAACTGATTTACATGAAACCTTGTGGAGCTGTGGGACATGACCCTCGGATGAACCCATTCACAGGTTATTTTTCACAACATGCTGGTAAATTGTCCAGGTAGCTTTTGCAGAGGTATGCTCTCTCTCTGAATTGAATAGGCTGAAATAAAACTGTTCTGCAGGTGTCTCAGTCCAAGACATCTTGCTCTTCTCTCACCAGCCCACCCCTGTCTTCCTCCTCTGGTTGTTCTGCTGGTCTGACACCTGCTGAGCAGACCACGGGCTTCATCATTATCATCATTATTAATCAAAATCACTGTCGTATGCGTGTCGCTGCAACGTTTCCCCACCGCTGCCAGCTTGTTGTGTGCTGTGATGCATTATGCATCAATGGATTTGTGTTGTTTATGCCAAATATTCCGCCTGCAACCACAGCTTGACAAACAGGAATCAGCCCTCACCAGACCAGGGCACATGTGAACACTCATTCAGTGATGTTCACCATGTGCTCACATCATCTTATTTTTTGCTAAATTGATTTGTATCTAAAACAATGTTCTGTTGTAGGTGGTTTATTGAGTTTCTCTGCCTGTGAAGCCCCGCCGTGCTATTCCATTAGCCGTGGCCTGTGTCAGTTTAGGAGAATCACACGTTTAGCTGCTCTCTGATAAAGTATTTTACCCTCACCACTTCAGGTTCAGACCGAATTTATTCTCACCCTGCGTTTCTCAGTAAAGTGCAGACACTCACATGTGGGGCTCCTCACATGCTGGCCATTTCTGAGTAACTGGCGGTAATGATCAGATGTTCGGTCACATGATTAAAATCAAGTGAGCAGACCATTATACAGGCTTTGCATTGTTTGTTCACCGGTCTTTAAAAAAGTCTGTCTCGTCTGCAGGCACTAACCTTCATACCAGCTCTTAACTGGTGACTGTTCCCAAACAGTCATCATCCGGTGGTTGTCTTTTATGCAAACATAATCCTCCCATTAACTAACTTCAATATTTGCAGAGGCATTTTTTTCCACACCTGCAGCGATGTATGTGCAGACTAGATTTCATATTATGAATCAACTGTAAAATAAGTATTTTTATCTACAGCAAAACGCCTGAGTGCAACAGCAGCACAAATAAAGACTGTTTGGTGGAGGAAGTTATCACAGCATCAGTAATACAACTTTGGTGTGCAAATACTAAAAGGTAAATAAAAGCAAGTACAACTTTTATGGCTGTGGTCACAAGCTCATTAGTTCACCATAAAATGTATAAAGGAGATACTTAATGTTAGTAATAAATTTTCTTGTAATTCACAGTAAATAATCAGCTTCTGAAAAAGCCCCCTATGGTGTGCCTTGCTCAAGGAGTCTACAGCGGCGGGGGGGGCTGGTTGCTAACACAAGGGCGCCATGCATCCAGGCAGTGCGGCTAATGGACACTCTTGTTCATTACTTCCTGCTCTTATGCCTTTAACCGGACAGAAGCAGATTTTTGACAAGCAAGCAAAGCTTAATTTATAAAACACATGTCATTCCAGGTGGAAGCACAAGCTACCATAGCAGTTGTAACAACGCATACAGTATATGTGGAAGGTGTAAAGATAAACATAGGACACAGATGGAAACGAACACAGAAATTAAAAGCATGAATAAAATGTGATTACACAAAACAAGAATTATGCCAATGAAATATCCACGGTGAGTAAAGACCTCTTACATTGTTAATATATAATTTATCTTAGGTCCGAATCCGACACTGCACTTACTTGGAACGCAAACACTACACATGCAAAGTGTGGAGCTGATAAGATGAATGGTTCTTGAAATATGCGAACCACAATCAGAGAGACAGACAAATTATGGAATTACTAGATAGATTTGATAGATGAATTTGAACGGAGGTACATGAAGTGATCGCACATGAGAAACCTGATATCGGCAGAAAGAAGATAAAAGCAGATTTTGCTTTTCTCCGAGTGTTGATTTACAATTCATGGGTTCACGATTAAACGCGTACTGTACGAGTAAAAAAACTTACAATGATTCTACTTTAATTATACAGGCTCTAAGAGATCATTAATAAGGAGATTACACTGTGTTGTGTTGCCAATATGATTAGAGGTAGGTGCGGAAGTTCCTGAACTCAATCACATCATGACTCATCCTGAACCTGATTGGTCAAGGCGGGGCTCATATTATGGAGAGCAATTTCAGCCCATAATCAGATGGAGATTAGGTGTCAAATGAGCCTTCCTGACTCTCATACATACT
The DNA here is from genome assembly GCF_947347685.1 of Pleuronectes platessa. Taxonomy (NCBI): domain Eukaryota; kingdom Metazoa; phylum Chordata; class Actinopteri; order Pleuronectiformes; family Pleuronectidae; genus Pleuronectes; species Pleuronectes platessa. Next base: position 11,876,867 of record NC_070642.1, read on the forward strand.
TGAGCGTTTGGCATGGAGCGGACTCTGAACCAAATCTGCAAGACAAACACAAATATTAAAAATAAACAAACACACAAACGCACACAAACACCTCCTTACTTTAGTGTCTCGTGGATTTCACACACTAATGAAGCAGTAAAGTTCATGAAAGCCTGTTTGTCTCACTTACACAAGGGAGATACTTTTTTTGCATTTTGATTTTAAAAGATTGGTTTCGACCCCCGGGCTACTTGACAGCTTAAATGGATCCGCAAATATTCTGAAGAATTATTGTTGTCTGAACTCACTGACTCGGATGCTGCCAGGAGCTGCAAGACCCCGTGGCGCTTAAAATAGGGTACAAGAACCTTTTATTTCAAGGAGGGTAAGAAACTTAAGGGAAAAGCACCAACCAATGTGTGTTTTTCAGATGAGGCAACGGAGAGTAAGCTCTCAGTTGATTTGAAAATGAGAAGATTAATGGCATATGTGGACTAAATTAAATCCCTCATCTCATCTCCTCTCTTCATCAGATCAGTTCCTGCCTAGAAAATGATTAACATGTAATTCCGGGCCAATATCAACAGACTTCTCCTCGCTATATAACCTTGTGTGTTTCTGACTGTGAGAAAAGCCTTTTTATCCGCCTGTTTGATGCCTTTATGATGGCAGTAAAGCCGCCCTCTGTAACTATAACACACACACACACATACAAACACTCACTGATAAGCCTTTCTCACTGTGGACTGACAGAATCCACAGCAACAAGGTTGACAGACACAAAGATATCTCGTACTCAATTTATCTCTGTCACACACTCACAAACACACAAATCTGCAATCTTACAAACACTTTCATACAACCACACATTTTTCAAAGCCAAATCCTCAAACTCATTTATCTCTCCTCTGCTCCTCTTTCATACTCCTTCCATCTCTACCACTCTCTTCTACTCTTTACTTTTCCAAAGATCTCTCACTCTCTTTTTCTAAATATTTTCTCTCCTTTCCGTCTATCTCTCTCTACCTTTCATTCTTCTGTGCTGACTAATGTTGTCATGGTTACAGGACGAGAACCACTTCAACTTTTACCAAAACAGGAGGCTGAGCCGAATTCCATCGAATTTTTGGCAGGTTTAGCTCTCTCTGGTCTCTGAGTGTCCTCTTCTTATACTTTGTTCATCCTTTTCGCTTCTTTCTCTTTGTAGCTCATGTTTACCCTGATTTATCCAATGTCACGTCTTTGGACCTGTTACCAAACACGGTTTTTGAAGTTTGTCTGTCGACTGACGTGTTTATTTATGATAACTCATAAACAGACAGATTAAACCTCTTAGCCCATTTTGCAGTAAACCAAGCCAATTAGTCTCCCTAACTGGTAAGTTGTGGTAATGAGGACAGCTTAACGTGGACATTGTTATCTTGCCCGAGAGATTCTGGTAAAACCTTTAACGAAATGAGATTAGTTCAGGAAACGCTGTTGTCCGTCGGACGGTAAATGCCGTCCAGGTTGTGTTGACTTTCTTACATTTGTGGCCATGCTGAACAAATTTCAACAAAACTTGGTTGAGGGATGGCATCGGGGCCTCTGAAGAACCCACAAGATTTATGTGTGTAACCAGGAGTTTTCATCATTGCGGTTATCAAACCACTTTTTTCTTATACATTTCTTCTGCTTTCAGACATGCACTGAACTCCAGATAATCTCCCGAAACTATCCTGAGGGGCTTTATGACAGAATGCAAATGTCCTAAACCTATGTCATCCTATGTGAGAGAACACAAGGAGATTATCTGGAAGATTCAGCGCTAGCAGTTTGGCGCTTTGATGAAGTTTCTAACATTGGACAGATGCAAATCTGAGAAAATATAAAAATATTTTAGCATTAAGAAGAGGCGCCATACATGTAGAGGATGTCACAGAAGACGTTAACTTAGAAAGACAACGAGATGGGAAAGCATTTGGTGATAAATAAGAAAAACTCATGATCTCCCCAGTGGAATGAATACTCTACGTCCTGCCTCTCGCATGCCGTGCCACCGCCCTCCTGAACATTGGAGATTTCATATTGTGCGGACACTCTCTGAATTTCATTTCTGTAAAGAGGTTTAGGATTGTTCCGTGCAATTACTTTCTAGATTTATCAGATCGCTTGGTGCTCGGTTTTCTTGAAATCGAGGGGATGTAATCTGATCCAAGAACTGAAGACATTACATTATTAATGAAAACTGAAAAAAGCAGCAAACTCCCTAAAGTGAAAGTGAAGCTGGAAGAAGAGACCAGTTGAAAGTTACCTAAGAGATCTATAATTAAAATAGCATGACATTTTTTTACTTTAGCTTTTTATCTACCGCTGAACATTTTACTTTGTCCTGTGCTTTGGTTGATGATTAGCAAATGTTGGCATGCTATCTGCTAAACAAAGATGGCAAACATTAAAGTCAGCACATTAACGCTTTAATTGTGACCACGATGTTGATGTTGCCATAACTCAGAGCACAGCTGTGGCCTAATTTTGAAAATAGACTCAGACTACAAGTTAATAATCGTGAGTCAAAACCCTAATTCTAAAGAGTTACATTCATCAATAATTTCCCATAGTTCACTATATCTTATAGTTACGCTGCTGTGAGACATACGTGTCATATTTAAGCTCAAAGTGCAACAGCTGCTTTGTTCCTGTTTCACATGTCCCTTCTTGCCGGTTTGTAGTCATTCAGAAAAGTTAAAAGGCAGTCGCTGAACCTATGCTGTGTTTTGCATGATGACTTTACGGTATTACCGAGCTGCGAGGCTGCACAACTTCAAGTTACAGCTACCACGTGTCTGCTTTGCTTTCATTTCATTCCCAGCATCACCGCTGTGCCCTGTGCTTTCTGTTGTTTCTCCCGGGCGCCGCTCTGCTGTGATTACTTTTGTGCTGTGTGAGAACCTCTTAACACCATAACTTCAAACTTCCCTGTGCACCGATTCGTCTCGTTCTGTCACAACTCCTTCCTCCAAATAACTCAGAGGCACTTTTGATATACATCGCACTTTCTGTGATGGAGGGAGGACTTTCTGTTCCATGCTGATGGCAGCTTCTCCGGTGATATGTCCCAATCACAAGCGCTTCACATCTTCATGCGTTATCAAAGGGACTCAAAATAATCTCATTAAAAGGCCTGAATCAAATTCACTGGACAGAGCATCCTAACTGATTATGTTTAAATCCAGCCTAATAATCTGCTGCTATGACTAATTTTCTCTTGCTCCAAATCAAATGATTCCCTGAAAGCTCTCAGAGAGGCCTGAGCAGGAATTCACTGCAGCATATCTGGTGAGAGGAAGAGGATAAATGAAGACAGCAACGGGCAGATGAGGAGGAGGAGGGAAAGAGAATGACAAAGAGGAGGAGGACTACAGTACGTGATGTGAGGAAGAAGAGGGTTGAGGATGTTTGTGTTTCGCAAGAACCTCCTTAATGGTAATGCGAATGAGGAACGAAAACACAAAGAAAGGAGCGAGAAAAGAAAGGAGCGGGTGCAATCGAGGACAGCAGAGGAGGAGGAGAAGGAGGAGCGGGAACTGGGGAAGGACAGGCCTTGAAAAAGGAGAAGCGGACGAGGACAGCGGGGGTAAATCTGAGGCTGTGGAGCTGCGGGGTAGGTGGGAGTAAAACCCTGATGGTGGAATGGTTTCCTCAGGAAATACCGGAGACTCTCTCAGACATGAGAGACTGACTGCAGTGCAAATTCACTTTACAGGACAATAAATACTGCTGTATTTGACTTATTGATAGACCTGTTTATGGATTATTAATGTTCAACACCACATAGACAATGCTAACATATATGCACCCCATGAATAAATGCAGAACATTGGGGTTTTCTGCTGAAAAGTGAACTCAATGAAGATTATTCCAGTAAATTAAACATTCGGCTGGATGTAGGAAATTAAATCAATAAACCAAAGCTGTTTACTCTTGAAGACCGGCCGAGAGACACTAAAGTGCCTTATGTCCTCATCAAACGGCCTTTGAGTAAAGCACTTATGCCATAAATTCACTTAAACACTGCATTTAACTGTATTTAAAGTAAAATAAGACATTTTAAGCATAAGATAAACACTCAACGAAGATTCTAGGACAAAAATCCTGCAGCCCTGTCATCTCCGATACTCAACATTTCCCAAAGTGTGGCTTAATTCGCCTGCATTCCAGTTAATTCAGCAATTAATGAAGAACAATATCATCTCTGACAAGCTCTCCCATGTGCCGCAGCAATGAACCACAGCGTGTTGGTGCCCAGAAGTGTGTGAGTCTCAACCCCTCTTCCAGTGCACTGAGTGACAATTTCATGGCTGATAAATTCCCTCCAATGAGACGGGGAACGCCATCAGAGCTCTATTTTCCCACCTTTTCAAAACGACACAGTGAGGACGGACGGAGGTTGGATGTGAAATAGCGAGCGGTGGCGATGTGACCCTGACGCTGTGACTTCACAGACTGGCAACAACAACAGGGTAAACTCATTTGACAATAATGAAAACTGCAGATGGAAAGAGTTCATTCTAAATTGAACATGATGACAAAAAGCTGAACATTTCAGGCATAGAGAAACAGCATTAGGCCAGATTGTGCTCAATTTGGTGCAGCTTGATTGAATTGTAAGGGGACTTTGGGGAAGGTACACATTCTATTAATTGTCATTCTGGTTCAGCCTGGACTGAATGCCATTGACATCCAGACAGCCAAGTGGCTGGAATGGCTAAAAATAAGTCATTATTGATTTTCATAGCAATCAGTGGCACAGCATCTCTATGGATTTGGTCCACAGGTGTGAAAGGGGACGCAGACATTAAAGCCGTACAGCCGGACGTGTGTGTGGCGCCCTGTGAACGCTGCTTGACCGTAGATCCAACAAATAGCCTGGTCTTTCTAGCGTGACGGTACTTTGCTTTGATACGACACCTTTCAGTTCTGCAGCCTGGTGTCACAGCACAACTGATCACAACCCGCTCTGTTCGCCCAACACACCACATCATAAACACACCGTGACGGGGCTCTATCAGCTCAGCACGGCCCCATCATGACCGAATGTGATGTAGTGTGGTTCCTGCAGGGACGGGGGGGAGTTATAAATCATAACAGTTTCTAAATCGCTTCAAATGAAAACGTCACAGAGACTCATATGCCTCTGCCTCTTGGCATCACACCCTGGTTCAGCACATTGGCTGTGACACCAACGTGATGGATTTTTATCACTTAAATCCATAAATGTTGCCGACTTCTGCTTTTATAATGTGCTTAATATCGTCATAAAGAGCAGTGAGAGATTTAGCCTGTTCCTGCTTAAACAGACTGGCTGTGAACCAGTGAGACCCAGACACAATCAGACAGCGGGGAGACAGAGCAATGAGGATGTTAACATCTCTTATTGATTGCACCTTAAAAAAAAGCAGACACTGATCTGTTTCTATTTGCCTTCACAGAACAAAAGCTCAGTGGCTTATTCCCTCGGGCGAAGCTTCAGAGCATGTGTGCGTTGAAACGTGAACCCAGCTGTGCCTTCCCCTTCCCGCTGTGTCACAACCCGGGTGTGAGCAAATATCACTCAGTCACTGTTTTCAGGGATGTCTTTTTCTGCTCGCTGACCCGGCTCACTGAGCTGTCGCTGGCTGTCAGGCTCATTCTAATGCAAAGAAGGTGCACGGTGGCGGAGCGAGAAAGAGTTAACACGGAGAGGCACTGGAAGGAAAAGAAGAAAACTTGGCCGAGAGTAATGAATGGGAGACCAACAAAAAAAAGAAAAGGAATCAAGCACTGCTGCATGCAGCCCTTCCGCTCTCTCTCCCTGCGCCTTCTAATCCCCCGCCCGGTTCTCCTCTCATCTTGCTCCCCCTCTTCCTCACATGTGGTCTCTGCTGTCTTCAGCAGCACTCCCTTTCCTCTATGTGAGAAGCTCATGACAACAACCGCATGGCAGAATTTGTAACCATTTTGTGTTGGCAAACCTTGACAGCTATCAAGAGCAGAAAGGATGCAGGTGATCAGCTCATGCAGTGGCCGACTAGAGGCTTGTGTCCCTCTGTGAGGAGGAATGCTGCCTTTATTACCTCAATCCAGGAGGTTACATTTGGATCTGTGTTTGTACGTCAGTGAGCAGCATTGCTAGAATTCAGGTGAATGGGTGAGAAAAGAAGGCATTCAATTTGGTGCAGAGCCAGGATTTGTTTTCACTTTCTTTAGAATTGAAAGATAGGGAATTTTGTAATAGCTACATTGATTTCTCAGAGAATAATTCATGGATCTTGATTAAAAAAATAATCAGGCACTGATATCTATGAGTGTGTACAACTTGGTGTAGCTTGATTGAATATGGGACTTCGCCAATTCGTGCCTTGTTCTTGTTCGAGAATCATTTTCATTTCCCCACTAATGCTGAATCAGAAGAAGTGTGATAAGAGAAATAAACCTGAAGGAAGTTTGTGATTTGAGCCATTTTATGTATTTGTCTGACTTTCAGCAATATGTCTACAGGTATATCTCTCAATGGTAAATTACTGTATCTCAGAGGTCATCAAAGTTAATGCAATACATTTTGTTCAAGAAAGATACACACACACTTTCCCCCAGTTTCATTTTCTGCACGTTTAGGACACTTATATGTATAAGTGTGGGTGCGATTTTGTGCAAATGCAATTAAAATCCAGATCTAGTGAATTTAAATGTGGTTTCCTAAGGGGTCTGTTGGGCCTTGGTGGAGGTCTATACGGTCTGGCTGCCATTCAAGTCTGGCTGTGAAGTACAAACCAAACCAAAGCTATGAGGGCAGTGGTGCTGTTTGTGCTTAAAATATCACATTTGTGCAAACTTAAGAAAAAAGACAGGAAATATTTAATTTGTTCAGTCACCTCCAGCTCACTAAGTAAATATGAGCAGAGCTTAACAAGAAAAGAGAGGTGGCAAAAACAAGCATCACCTACTTATTACTGTACCAATTATGGACTCGTCTTTCTAATGCAGCTTCATGCTGGAACAGAATAACTATCATGCGTTGAGTCCTGTTTGTCACTTTGTCTGACGGTTGCCAGGAAATCTTAAAAAAACATTTAATCACTTCGATGGAATCTGGTGGAAACTTGGACCAATGCCTATAGGGAGGACTGACTCGATGCAGATCACACCCCCTTGTGGCCATTTGGAAAGTACGCTCTAGTTTCCTATTTAACTGCTTGACTTGGCCGACAGAAAATCAATCAGGAGAAAGTTTTTAAGTGGGATCAATCATTACAGCTGATAGATCAAGCATAACAGCAAATATCCCCTCAAATATGATAAATGTTGCTTTAACAGGCTCTTTATTTAACAATAATTGAATGTTTGTGGGTTTTTCAGCTTTTGGTGGGACAAAATAAGACAACTGAAGACAGAATATTGTCCTCAGAGCTTTTGATCAACTTTAAAGACAATTTTTCTGGCATTTTACAGATGTAATATTACCTGGAACAATCAACACAAAATAATCCATTATGGAAATAGGTGTTACTTCCTTTCGGGTTAGTTTAGTCCCTGGTCAAACCCTGCTGTCATCTAAACTGTGAAATATCTATAGATATGTCAAACAGCTAATTATTTATTTCTGAATTCATTTATTTTCTCTGTAACGTATTTGAAGTCAAAGATGAACTAATCCGATTTTGATGGTCAAAGATCAAAAGTCACTCTCGCTGTCACTACAGAATTAATGAGCTTAATATGATGGTGGTAATATGATGAAATGATGATATTTTAACAACACTGTGTGACGCCTTGTCGTATTAGTCAAGGTTAATTCACACGTAGGCGCACTGCAAGCTCACACGCGCACACGCACACACACACAGTACACACACAGGGCATGCACGTGTCTTGCTATGCTCACGAGGGAGACTGTCACCACATCACAGGGGTAGCATCTGACCTACAGTGCACACACCCCCTCTGCCTTTGTCTCAATATCAAGATTTCTCTTTAAGTCCATTCCGTGCTTTTCCCCTCATTAGTCTTCATTCCCCGCATCACTCTTTCCCCTTCTCCCAGCATCCCTCTCTCTCTGCTCAGAAGTAGGGCACAGTGGCCTTGACTGTTTATAGCAAAGCAGCTGCAAGCATGGAGAGAGAGAGAGAGAGAGACAGAGAGAGAGAGAGAGAGAGAGAGAGAGAGAGAGAGAGAGAGAGAGAGAGAAGCTGGAACAGAGAGCATGCAGTTAAGTGTGTAGATGACGCCCAAATATTCTTTATCTGTGCTGCAAATTACGTATGCATACACACACACACACACAGGCACAAACATTATCTTTATGAAATTGCCATTTCAGCCACAGTATCAAAGTCTGCATTTATGACAGGATCATCAGCAGGATCAAGATCTTACACAAAGTTCACACACACACAGTTTATGACTTTGTACTGCAATTTATATAATCATTAATCCAACCAACATGTTGGCAGCAATATAAATAAATGTAATTTCCACTATCCACATCATCCATCCGTTATCTATACCATGAGGATTGCATGGGGAGCTGGAGCCAATCATAGCTGAGCGAGAGGCAAGGTACATTCTAGTTTTTAGCTAAAAAACTGCAAAAGTGTTTGCCGACAGAATCTTTTAAGTATCCAAATAGTCAATTTCTTGCACTAGACTGAAAACGGGAACACACAAGTAATCAATCCAAATTACCGCTCTCGATATCCAAAGCTCCTTTAGTCAATCCCTATTTCAAGATGTATTCATTTTGTTTGTATGTGAAATCGTCTATTTATAAATAGCTGCCTGTTACTAGTCTGTTTATTCCACATGATGACCTTTCACCTGAGATCATCTGTAACCTGACCTAAGGTTGCAGCTGGACATTCAGGGAAATGTTGGGATTTTGTTTCACACGCTGACTTTCAGAAAATATTTTGAGTATCGGAGTTGAGCTTGAGACTTTTCAATGAAGGAGAATGTGTAAATTGAAGATTTTTTCTTTCTTTCTGACACTATTTCAGCTTTCAGGCCTCTGAGTTGAAGCAGTAAAGCAAGAACTCTCGAAAACAGAAGAAATGTTTTCCAAAAGATGAACAGAGGTATGCTTATGATGGTGACAAATAAAATGTAGAAACTACTACTACTACTATCATACACACAGTCAGACTAAGGAAATGCACAACACTGGATAGAAAGCTGCTTGTCAACGTCCCTTGAAACCAATTGGACATGTCCACTGTGTCCACTGATGCGTGATTTAGTTACCATCTGGATTTTTTCGGCCACTAGTGGTTCTGCAAAAGTGATTATATACACGAGCGACTTTGTAACGTTCACACGGGACAGTTGGTGGCAGTAATGCACACAGAGGCACAGCGATGAATCCAAAACAGCAGAAGAAGAAAACTGCAGAGCTAGCATACATTGGTTAAGAACATCTAAAATGATTGGCTCTGCAAATGTCTCATGAGGAACCATCCGGTTCTTTAGACCTCCAGGCTACCCAGTGTGTTTTAGTGATTAACACTGAATAATAACACGCAAGAAAACTCCACACAGCGCCTTTAAGTTTCTATTCTCTACAGGAATAAACCAAATCTAATCAGTGCAAAGTGTAAGAACATACTGTAACTTTGTTGCTCTCAGTTGATGTTGCACGTTGTACTTTCTTATCAGTATAGCTTAACTGTATAATCTTGTTGCAGAAGCCTTTAAATCTCCAGACCATTACTCCACAAACACCTAATACCAGACTGCACACAATGGGAATAGCACGGTCACGCTCTCTTACACACACACACACACATGTACTCCCTGTCCATCTCTAGGTTAAACACAATGGATGTAACCGTGTGCACAGACACACACACTTACACAGTGTATAGTATATTCAAACACTACAGGCACACAGTATCTGCCACAACACACACCCACGCATGGAGCCAGGAGACACTTACTGATTTTCTCCTCAGCTTGGGAGAAAGGGAAGCAGCACAGTTGACCCATGGCGCCTCCTTCCCTCTCCTCCTGTTCCCCTCTCCCTGCAGTTATCTCTCTTTCTCTCTTTCTCCCTTGTTCAGAGACAGATAGAAGGAACGAGGGTCCTGCTTCTTCCCGTCGTTCCCCACTCTTTATCTCCCTGGCTGTTCCCTTCTGTGTCACTCTTTATCCCCTCTCGAGCACTCAGACGTTCTCGGTGAGGATGGAGGTAACAAAAAAAAAGAAGAGACACCCTCCCTTTCCCTCTGTGCCGCCCCGGTGAAGACGGAGCAACGCAGGAGACGATGGGGAAAAAAATGAACGAGTGGCTCCTTGCTCTCGCTCTACTTTGCACTGACACAGGGAGGAGGGGTGTGTGTGTGTGTGTGCAGCAGAGAGGGACAGAAGGAGAGGGAGAAGAGTGGGAGAGGGAGGGAGGAAAGAGAGAATGGGAGGGTGTGTGCCTGCAGGAGACAATAAGAGAATTTTTTAACACGTGTAAATGTGTGCAGAGTGGAGGACTGCATGTGTGTAAGATAAAAAGTGTGTGTGTGAGATCGGATGCAGACCCAGGAGGAGGGGTGTGTGAGCGAGCTTGAAAAACTGATATATGTTCAGGAGAACAGACAGTGAGCCCCGTTAGAAGTGTGGCAAGTGTACGGATGGGGAAAAGCCAGCGGTGCACATGAGGAGACAGCAGACTCTACTGTGCGTGTGTGTGTGTGTATGTGGAGGGGGAGGGGGCTACAGGCTCCACCTACACTTGTCACTGTAGCTTGAATAATGGTTGTTGAATAGCTGGCCCGCTGCAGCCTCCTACTGCATGCATTTGTGTTATTTATGGGACCTTATGGTTTTTTAAGGGGCTAAACATCTTCCCAAATAAGGAAAAGAAAATATTTTACATCATCACTTCCAAGGTCAAGAATGGATTACAGTAAAGGATCAGTAGCAAAGACAGGGTCACAGGAATATGGGAAAGGGATGAGCAAATTATCAGCTATCTGCCGTATTACAATTATTTCATATCATCTTTGCTGCAGTCCTTCAAAATGAGAGCTCATGTGACGTAAAAGAGGCTGGATTTCTTTGAACCAATCTAAGCAGGACCTGATGGAGTCAGATGAAGTTATTTCTTTAATACCACCTGCCTTAGATGAGCTAACGCTTCGCTTTACTCACTTTACTCGCTTTCCTCATCTTTTTAAACTACTGAAACTCAATTCAAGTAGCATGAAATCACATTGCAAATCTATACATATATCTATATCTATTAGAGGCTGTATGCATCGATTTTCGTTTTTACAACGTCAAAACAGACGTCGCACAGAAGGTATTTTACAGTATTTTTAAACTACTAAATACAAAACACGTATTTTAACAGCAAAAATATGCATAAATTATAATCAAACCTATCAACTACAGCATATGCTAATTTGTATCATAAGTACTGCCCATCCCTGAACCAAAGGTCGTCTCTAGAGTCAGTGTTGGTTTTTTCTGTTCTGGGCAACTGTAGAAACATGGCAGTGAAGCAAGGTGAACTCAACCTGGCTAAAGGTTGCCCAGAACAAGGTTGGGTCTGACACACTGCGACACAGCAATAGAGAGTGAGCTATAAAAGGGAGAGTGAGGGAGTCCCTCTCTATTGGTTTGTACAAGTAATCCAACTTTGTATTATGGTCTGTCCTTGATATCTTGATGGCCTGTAGTACATTCTACCATAAGCCCCAAAGGCCTAATCCACACAAGTCCCTGAGGGTTTTCTATTGGCTATCCCAACTACGGGTTTGCCCACAGAAAACCCTCATAGGGGTCCCAAATTATCCACAAAAACAGTAACCATGTTGATTTTCTGCATTACAACCAGAAAAGCAACAAAAAAAAAAGAGTAAAAAGGAAAAGTTTCTTGGCCACACACAGGTACAATGAGAAGGAGAATGACTTGTACTGGCTGCACAAAGCCCGCTGGTCATCCTCAAACAAACCAGCACGTCGTCACCTGCAGCTCAAACTCCGGTAGCTCCTCAACATACTAAATGTGGTCAGTCCAGTTCCCAGTGTTGGATTTGACTGAAAACCCCCTTACTGTCAGTCTCCCTCATAACAGAGAGGAGGGGTCATGCCAAGCTGCAGCCGACTCGGGCAGGACTTTCTCAACAAATGTTACCTAACCATGTATCTGAAAATGTATCCATGTTCAATGTGTAGCAGGTGTGAGGACGCAGGTAGTGAGGGAATAAGAGGCACTGCCTTTCAACCACAAGGCCTCAGTTCAAGCCCTTTCAACTTCCCCTCCATCAGCTCGGCTGATGAGTCCTTGAGTAGAACAATTAATCTTAACCAGTCTCATGGCTGCATCTTTCTGTTGCTCCCCGAGCGAAAACCCACACGGAGGGTCAGTCAAAAGCATATCTCCACTCAAGGATTAACAGTGGGATTACAAACAAGAGGATGGGATTGTGAAGAGCAAGGAGGATGTTAAATAAACAAACACAAACACACATGCATACTACTGCATTGTAGTGCATGGTGCACTGAGCTCAGCTGTGTGAATAGACAGAGGAGCCCAGTCTTTAACAGTAGCATTCAGCTCACAGCTGCCACTTACAAAAAAAATGTGTTTACTAAATGAAGGGATAAATGATACATTTACAAGCAAAGAGATATGTATTTGATTTGAAAGGGTAAAAATCTAACTTCTGCTTCAAATTATATCATTATATCCACGATATCCTAATCGAGTATTAATTTATTAATTATTTAATATTAGGCATCTACTTATATTTAAGATCTACGTCCACTAGTTAGAAGTTAAGTGAAATTGCTCATAAAATATGAATGAAAGTTCAGTCGGGAGAATACGACCTCTGGTAATGATGTTACACGACTGACTAGAAAAAAAGGTGTCTCACTCTGTTGGAACTGCAGAAACACTCAGTTCACGCGTGGTTGTCCACCAGTGTCACAAAGTGGCAGCTCTTCTCTCACAAACTATCTTTGACAAGTACTGACAACAGCCAAGTTCATTTAGTGAGAGCTGATATGAAGTACCGCCGGCAACATTTGTTATTTTAACCCGAGACATTTTCATTGGAACTCGTTGAACTTGTGAATCTTTCCAACCTCTGGCTCTGATATCAGTCAAACACCACTGTGCCGAAACAATATTTCACGGTTACGCTCATTTTCAGTGGAGTGTGCAGAATATTCTGTATAAACAGTATGAACAGCAATATAATAAAGTTATTGTTGTTTCTTAACACCAAAAAGTCTGCTCAGATCAAAGAAGGTCATCTGGTTTGTTTTGAGCTCAGCCAGAGTCCACGTGAAATCAAGTGATTGCGGGTTCAACGGATAATGGTAGATTGCAGTGACTGTGTCATCATCAACACCGTGTTATCAACTTTCTGTGGAATAATAAAAGATGTGGTGCCTCAGTACTTAGTCAGCCGTGCTACCAGGTGAGGTAGCGGCGCACCACATACGGAGGCTTAAGCACTCCTGCAGCAGCCACAGGTTCGGCTCCGACCCGGAGCTTTGCTGTGGGTCTCGCCTGCTCTCTTTCCCCATTTCACATCCATTGACCAAAAGGCAAAATGCTCAAAAATACCTGGGGGGAAAAAGTAGCGTCTTAAATTTTTAATACATTTTATGCAAACACAAGCTCCTAAGTACATGTTACATTTTGGACACATCTATTTTAAATCGCAAAGGTAAGTGAGAGCTCTCACTGTCGAGCCCTGGGTCAGGTTCAGAATTTGTTCACTGAGAGTTCAACTACACAACAGCTTTGGGATTATAATAGTACCTGTTTAAATGCCACAATAAATATGCTTCCTAATATGCCTTCCAGTGCAGAGAGAGAGAGAGAGAGACAGAGAGTGCAAAAGAACACACAGCAACAGTGCTGACTTTGTTTAGCTGAGGGTTGGCTCATGGTGCCTCAGTGCTCAGTCACAAGACGGGTGAGACACACAGAGAAAACCACTGCTTGCTGCAGATAACAGGGACTCTGTGAAAATGGCTGCTTACTGTTTATCTTAACACTTATTTGAATAATTAACGCAAGACAAGCTTACTTGAACAGACAAAAATAAAATCCAGCAACAACTGGACGACCTGGTGTGGGACAACAAAAACAAGCATCTGCTGAGAATACTGTCGAGCTTGTGTGTGACATGTCTGGTATTTTTGCGTTTCCACGAGAAATTCTCCTCAGACATGACACGGTGCGAGGGCCAATTTAATCAGGTGTAGCCACAGAGTACTGCAAGTCCAAAGGTCGCCTGTTATGTTTGCTACATTAAATATGTACTTAGCGCTTTTATCAACATCTGGTTATATATTTCAGCGGAAGTGTTGGATGAGGGCTGAAGAAGAACCTGTCAACTACTGCAGCAGATTTGATTGAAGGGCTGAATCCTGGCTATTTCTTTAACTTTATCATTGTGAGATAGGTTGTGTGCCTTGGCAGAGGAGGGATGGACTCTACCAGTTGTCAGCTGAGTTCTGACTAGTTGTAGTTGTTGTAACACGGAGCAGAAACCCTTTGAAGTGACAAAGAATTTTTTATTTATTTAATGCATCACATAGTCCGAAATGTGCATGTGGTTCCATACCCCTGCAGCTTGTCGGACATGTTGGCTGCATAATCCAAACATTTACAGTGTAGGTTGAAAAAAGGTATGTGGACCCTGAATCTAATGACATCAACAACAGCTAACTGGAGTCAAGAGCTGGTAAACATGGAGTCCGATCGATGAAACAAGAGTGTAGGTGTGGGTTATATTTATGAGAAGAAAAAAAAAAATCGAACATTTTCCGTTGATTAGTCACAAGAGAAACCAACGAAAAAAAGATCTCAGTGGATTTACGAGGTTGATTTGCATAAAGCTGAAAAGAGTTAAAGAGGCATGTGAAAGAGTTTAAATATTCATCAGTCCACAGCTGGACCATCCGTCTCTAAATGGAGACAATTTGGTTCTGTGGGCATCCAGCTAAGAGGACTCCAGAGGCATAATGGAGATACTCAGTGAGGTAAATAAAACAAGCCTGGAGTAACAGATAGCAGCGTAGAGGAATAAAAGGAGCTCATGAGCATTACACTGTATTACTGGTTGCATGGAGGGGCCCCTTAGGACTCCAAGAGATGCGAGAACACAAATGTCAGAGTCATTTGTTTATATGACATTTTCTGGAACTTTTCCATCCAGACCCCAAGACAAAAATCTGAAGGGAAAAGTCTGAGTGAGCTGAAGCAGCTCTGTAGCAAATTTGGACTCTTTAACATTCTGCAGGCCTGAGCCATAGCTACCACAAGTGCTTATTTGATGTTATAGATGCCAATATCATTAAATCCAAGGGCCACAAATGGCTGCTATTTGAAGTGTTGACATTAATGAGGCAATCATTTCCAGAAAGTTTGGATTTAATTAGTTAATTTTCTGCTTAAAAAATTGGTCGAGCAGGTATTTTGGCAGGACTTCAAAGCCCTATCATCATAATTACTACTGTGCAGACTCTCATCCAAATAAAGTCAAAATGGCAAGATGTCGGCAACCATATCTGGATGTTTTATCTTTGTTTTTGTACAAAAGGAGGAAATGGAAAGGTGTCGTACATATTTATATACAGTCTTGATCTAAAGTAATTCTGCAGGTTGTGCTTTCACAAACAAACTGAAAAGATACGAGGTGTGGTGCAGTATATTTAGTATGTGAGAACCTGTTTAACTACCAGATTAAATACGGTTTCTTTAGAGCCTTTCAATACGCCGAGAGGTCGTGACGCCAAAAGAAAAACACTGCAACAGTGTTGACTTTGTGTCGCTCAAGGTCGACACGTTGCCTCAGTCACAAAAGCCAACAAAGCGATAAAGACAACTGCATGCTACGAATAACTCTGTGATATGGCTGTCTACCACAGAGCGTCTTTGAATAATTAACATACGACATGTTAACATGCATTGCCTGTGTGCTGTCAGTGAAGTGTCATGCTGAAAACCCCAGGCTCACCAGCTTAACGTGTCGAATCAGTTCGGTGAAGTTAATATAAAGCTGCATTTGTCACATGCACTCATGCCACATTAGCCTTCCCTCACGCTCCAAATAGACAAAAGCACCAGTCGTTCACCTTGGGTTGAAAATGGCTGCTCTCTGGTATTTTCAATAGCCCATCCAGACTGTTGAGGTTGTAAAAGCTTTTCTGACTCACTCACATCTTAAATGGCGATGGTATTTTTCAGCTACTTTCTTTGCATTGCGTAATTTACAAAACCTACTTAGTTTTAAAACTTGATGTTATCAAGTGTGGCAGTTCGGTTTGTTATTATTACATTTTAACTACTTTGCGGGACTAAGACAACAGTTTTTTAAAGATGCAGTGATCTTCTGAACTCAAATGAAATGTGAAATAAAATGTATGTTACAGAAACAGATGGAAATATTTTAATTGGTTGTAGCCGACCCATCACATCTGTTCATATCTGATGCAGAAATCTTAAGGGACTCCATTAATATCTAACTCTAGCTGGCACATCTGTTTAATGTCACCTTCATGTCTTGTTTCTTCTTCCTCTTCTCCTCATCATTCATCATTTTTGTTTAATCTCCTTTATTCCTTGCTTCATCCTCTTCTATCGGCTACACTTGTCCTTCTGTCCGCCTGTCTACTCACTCACTGCTTTTATTTGCCTCCTTTCTCCTCGGTCTCCAGACCACCTCTATCTCTGCTTAATCTCACTCAATCCCGTCTTCTATCCTCTTAACATTCACTATGGCAAGCTCTAGGTTTCAGGTCCTGATTGTTTGGTGCACTCAATCCAGATTTAGATACCAAGGTGAGATATTATGTACAAGCTTTAATGTTCTTGCTTTAGCAAGATTTGAAAAGCACTAGCAGAGTATTGTTTCTACTTCCTGCATCTTTAGAACTCTATGTATGCTGTTTGCAGTTACTCGATCCAAAAGTCCAGTGGTCCTATACCTTTTCAAGGTAGCACCCACCAGTATAATCACTGGTATGCATCCCTCCATCCCCCACTCTGCAAACACACTTTACGACATCCATACTTTAGCAGATTGGAACAGACTTATCAATGTAAAACAATTCCCTGTCTATGATATCTTGTTTTCTTATATATTGAGTCCTTTTTCTCCACAAACATCCTAGGACCCCTAAAAATAACATCAGGACATCCATATTGAGAATCTCTGCTAACTAGAACTAGCATACCTATCCCATGGCCGATGCCCTATGTCGCCAAGTTAAAGAAGGTGGAAAGAAATATCCTGATTAGCCGAATAATGTTTCAACATTTATCGGGTTCTTCCTTGGTTCATTTCCCACCCCTTGACAAAAGGTCATGGAAATCAGTCCATAAGAATTTGAGTAATCTTCATGGTTGAGAATTTTCTCTTTTCACCATGTTGAAGACATCTATGACTCTAAAAACACTGAAAATTACGTTAAAGTTTTTTCCGAATCTGTTGCTTGTATTTCAATAAAAAATGTATGACGCGATTGTGACTAGGCAATCCACA
The DNA here is from genome assembly GCF_947347685.1 of Pleuronectes platessa. NCBI lineage: Eukaryota > Metazoa > Chordata > Actinopteri > Pleuronectiformes > Pleuronectidae > Pleuronectes > Pleuronectes platessa. Next base: position 11,894,362 of record NC_070642.1, read on the forward strand.
TCAGACCCTCCCATACCGCTCGTGAGAGGCCTTTTGTTACGATGCACATTTAATTAAGGATTTTTTATTACGGTCTATAAATAGCTTTCTTGCTGATGGATAACCATTATCATCACCTCCCCGCAAAGAGTATTGTGTTAAGTGTATAATTGGGTCCTGTGGTGCCTTTCAGTACATGAAATTACTTGAGCCTCAGACGTGTCATAATGAAACGCAGCTATCATCAAACAACTTTGGCAATGCTCCTGTGGAATGAGATGGAAGGACAAAACACAACCCTTATTCAGATGCTTTCTCATTCTGATGAATCAGAGGGGAGGGATGTGTGTGTGAGAACGATGACAGATAACGTGTTCATGGTTTTTAGTTTTTACTCGTTATGTTCCAATGTGAATGAGCTTCCTGCTGCTAGAAAAATTGGTACAAAATCCGTATGAGCTGCTGAGTCTCATGAAACAATAAACTGTGACACCACAAGGGCCTGAAGTTAAAATGGTCTCATACAAATATTTTTTCCCCCACTGATTGGTTAATTTACTTTTATTTAAATGTTCTGCTGTTGTGGGGGAAAAGATGTGAAATGCATTAACATCAAAGGGATTGTAATTTTTTTCTATGATTAAGAACGGAGCAAATCTATTTAGTTGCGGCCTAGAAGGTGCACACTGCTGTTCCGATTCAAGACATCAAATATCCCAGAGTACAGTTTAACAAAGGCTTAACTCATCATTCAAATGTTGCACTTCCCTGATTCAGTATTTCTGCAGAAACATTAGCCCACTTACATGCAAATTAGCAGACTCCATCATCTGGCACACATGGCTGGCAAATGAGCACAGCCAGTGGCTCCTTTTATTGGAAAACAGTAGCAGCACAGACTGAAGAGTGAGGTACCTCATCTCAATGAAATGCCAGAAGGTCACAGAGCAATGATCCACCGTCACGTGTCCATGAGCATGTGCTGTTTTGAGTGCTTTGCATTTGGATTACGCATAATTGTGTTGGAGGGCATCTCTAAATTGGTGTATTTACATACTGCAAATGTGTTTCTGGATGCAACGCTGTTGGTGGGAGTTTTTAAACTGTAAACACAAACAGGTCGAGGCAGGAGCTGCAGACAAGTCTCCTGAAATAATTATTTTTATTTTTTATTTTTCACTTAACACTGAGCATAAGTGTGCACACATAAGAACGTAACCATGTAAAGATCTGTTTCTAAGAGCACGACAGTTTGGAATTCAACCCATGCAAAACTATTTCCAGGCAAACTTAAAGGAAAAAGATTTAAGCGCTCCTCACGATCATCTATCTCGCACACTTCTTGAACTGTCTACACTCCTATGCAAACATCTATGTCAGATTCCAACAGGGCTGAGAGAGACTCAAATATATGTGTGTGTTTGACAACTGTTTTGGAATCACTGAACTTTCGCCTAAAAATCATTTCAGTGAAAGATATCAAACAATAACCATAGAACTAAATGTGTTGCACATGGTGCACCTGCACCTGAATCCGCCGCTCCCCTTGACTTTATGGAGATTTGTGAGTTTTTAGATTTGCAGATTTGAGCTGCTCTCACTGTGTCAGCGCCGGTGCAGCTGTTTTCAGCCCTGCTGAGCACGCAGCAGCACACAGACCCAGTTAACAAAGAGCTGGCAGACATGATGGAGTTTTTAAATCAGCTACAGAACTAGATCTTTTTCAATAGAGTTGGCTGGGACATAAAAAAGAAGCTATAAGAGAAAAACAATTTAACTTTCTCGGTATGGTTCCTTGTAAATAATAATTATGTCAATATATTGCGAACAACCTGTTACCGAGCCCCCCCCCCCCCCACTGTCTGTATTTTCTGGCCTCACTCCTCATCTTCACACACAATCTCCCCCCTATTGGGTTGTGTATCGGTGGGGATTATGTTGTGCTGTGGATTATGGGATTAACGTAAACAAACCAGACAATCACTGACCAACACAAGGAGCACACTGTAGCTCAGCTGCACCATGTGTATGTGTAGCAGGGATGTAGACGATCATAAACCAGCCGCCAATGTTTTCTCTGGTGTAACTTACACAGCACGACAGGATGATGTCATGTGAACAGCAGCATAAAAAATCAGAGGTGAAAAATATGACTTTCCAAACCACAATTGGTCTTGTGAAGAAAATGGCCGACATGTGATGTGAATAAGGTGTCGGAACACATGGAAATTGAACATCATGTGATCAAACCACTTCTGATTTTAATGATTTATTTGATTTCTATGTCAGAACTGGTCAAATTACAGAAACTACAGCTGGGTCGACGACGACGACAGGAATTTTGGCCCCATTTACCTCAACCTCGATCAGCATCAGTGTTTGATTGAGGTTATCTGGGGGCGTGTGAGGTGTTACAGAGCCATTCTTAAACCTCAGTACTTTCCCGAGCGGAAAACTACAACAGCTAATAAGAGAGACAGAGAGGCCAGAGCAGCTGGTGGTGCTGCAAAGCAACGGTAAAGGTCAGCTCGCCTGCCACTGTTGACAGTTATTAGAACTGACTGTTAAAATCTCACCTGAAGAATGGATAACCTGTGTTGACCGGATCTCTCTGACTTGTTAAGTCTTTTGCGTCTGTTCATGAACATTGGAGCAAGTGATCTAAACTACAAGGTTTCAAGAAGAAGAGAAGAATATCCTTGAAGATTTTCCTTATGTATGTGATACAACATAAATATCGCCTTGATGAAAACATAAGCTTCTTGATGATGAGAGTGTGAGGTAAACATCCCCTTGCTCCGTCTCTGACTCCCACACACACACACTGTCAGTCTTTGTCTCTCTCAGAGGACTCAGTGACATTGTGACAGTCGAGTTCAACTCGAGCTGACAGCTCTCTCACTGACACACACACACACACGCACACGCACACGCACACACACACAGTAGCTGCTTCACAGTGGGACTAGGGGAGTCCCTGTCAATCCATTATATACTGCATATTGTAAATGTGCTTATGAGTACCACATATCGTTATCCGGTCCTTGTAAAAATGTCATTGTTGTCATTGACTGTTTCTATGGTTGTTATCTTTATAACAATGGTTTAGATATAACTTCAGACTACACTAGTTAGTAGTTCGAAGCAGGAATTCAGAAAGTTGGAGGTTTTGTTTTGAGCCTAGACACATTTACTGAATTCATGCCATTACATTCATTTTAAATAGACGGCATGGATTCTATTAAATAACTGCCAATCATTTTTTGCTCATGAAGCTTAATAACTGTTGCTTCTCTAATCTGTGGTGGCATATCTGAATCTGATCACAGACAGAGAAATATGATTACGACAATTAGTTGTATCTGTGGACTTCAAAATTGATGCGATCATAAAATAATCCTCCAAACGTTTGTTTGAAGTAGAAATCCAATTCCCTGTTAGCTTCGGGCATGTTGCTTTGAGGCCCCACCCATAACTAGACACTGGGAGCACAAATGTATTGCTAGATCTCGAGTCCGACAATATTCAACAGCGCCAACTATGGTCCGTATGGGGACATGCAGTAAACTGCTCAACGACAAGGCAGCGCAAAAGACACAACACAGAAATCTGATCTAATTATGCAACATATACTGACCTGATGTATATGCAAACTAACAATGTTCATTTAAAATAAATCTACTGTATCAAACAGACATAATAAACCCTTTTAAACCCACTTCTCAACCTCATGCCATGAAATGTATTCTGTGTACATGTATGCATGTGTTCCACATAAATCAACGGTTAAACATTTCAACCCATTACTGTAACCTTTCATCTATCAGCAGTGTGTTTACTCAGAAGCCATTCGTGCTTCTTTTCCAGCGTTTCAGAGAGCTGCCACAGTGTTTAAGTCTAAAATGGAAATGAGCTCTCGAGAGTTCATCGAGTGTTTTATGAGGTTTCTCTTTAACTCCTGCGAAGCACATTAAGTTAGATGGTGTTACATGAACCTGCATAAAAAAATGAACTCTCAGTTACCAAACCTGCACTCTAATCTCTTTTAACTGTTATAAAATATACCATTTATACCAATATACACGATGGAACAGCCTAGCGAATGTCCCTTGTAAATCCACATTGGTTTCAGAAATCCTACAACATAACAAAGACACAAAGTAATGGAATGAATACATAACTCTGCCACAACTTCAACAACAAAGACTAAAACTACAGTTATTTCAATTTATTTCCCTAAAAATAAGACTGCTGCCCATTTGCCAAACTGCCTCATTAAAACTCCTTATCCTGTGTGCAGACAGCTCCCCCCAGTGGCTTGATATTGCTTGTGTGTGTGTGCGCTAACCAAGTTGTAGTGATGTCTCGGTGTGGTAATATCCGTCTTGCTGCTTCTTTTTCAACATGGAGCAAAGGTCCACCCGTTCCACCGTCTGATCTCCGAAAAACCTGTGTGGCATTGACACGGACAAAGTAAGTGAGGATGAGAAAAGTATAAGACAGAAAACAGATGGTTGATGAGAGGAATTAGAGGAATAATATGGATTTAATTATAAATCTATAAGTTCATGTTCAATTTTAAAAACACAGGTGAAGCACAATATTAGAAAGAATTTGATTTGTAGTATTATAATATTATTATGCATACACTATATTGGCTAAAGTCTTGTGCTTACATCTTTATGAAGCCTGAGGTGTGGAAAAATATTACAGCATGTGTCACTGCGCTTATTGTAAAGTACAGACACTGAAACATTTGTCACTGTCAGTAAGTTGCTAAAATACTTTATGAAAACCAAGCACCTACTTGTTATTGTAGTTGGAGTAAAGGGTGGGGTCCACACGCTTGATACCCTAAGAGACACAGGAAAGATGCTGTTTATGTCACACACACACACACACACACACACACACACACTCAAAGACTGGGGGACAAGAATGCCGCCCAGTAGGCACCAGGCAGGATGCCGTCAGGTGTTGAAAAAAATTTAAGACAGATGCTCTCCTTCCTCTGACTCTCCCCTCCTGACGTCTACTCTTCTCTCCTTATCTTTCTCTCCTCTCCACCCTTCACCCCCACTTCCCTCTCATTCATATATTCTATATTATTACTTATTTTCTTGCTCCTTCATACTTTATTATTAGCTGTAAAACTTTAACATTGTCACCTCTGTAATTACATTCCCTCATTTTTCGTTTAAAATACCATAGCAAGAGAGTTATTCCCACTAGTGGTTCTGGCTGGAGCAATAATGTGGCTTTTAACGGCTAGTTAGAGGTGAGGGGAAATAAAAATGATGGCTGAGGACAGAGGAGCAACACTGCAGCTCTCTGGGATTTCTCTCAAGTCATGTTGTAATGAGAAATCAAACTAAAGTGGGACTGTGTATGAGAGCAAAAATATACACCATGTATATACTTCAGCAAAGAATAATAATGTGATAGGTTTTCTTTATTTGAGAAAATGAAACGTCTGAAACTTTGTTTGTTAAAAGCAAAATGGATATTAACTACTTTAGATAGTCACAAATGGTGAATATGATGTGAGTGTGAGACATTTCTTCATACATGTGTCTCTACAATGCAGAGGCCTCATGTCAGTGTACATTCCTGACATTAGTGTGGAGTCACATACTGTATTTCTCTTTACACAGGAAATCTGGAGCTCTGCAGAACGTTAGCACTCAGCAGTCTTAGTACAAATGACAGTAATGCATGGGTTAAGATATTTTATAAAACTAGAGCCCAACTAATATGGATATTTTGGGCGCTGATGCAGAATGATACTATATCTTCGCCCGTATATACATAACAAAATTGGACTCCTAGACTAGGTTGTCATTATCACACCCTTATGACAAAGAGATTCAATTGGGGATCGATGTTTTACAGTTTAAGCATAAACTTTATGATAAATAGCTATAAAAAATATATATAAGTAACTTGAATTAAGAACATTTATATCTGTGAAAGGCTCATATTGGCTGATATTATGGGCCAACTGATAAATACTACCATTCTCTATAAACCTTTTCACAACATAGCTGTACGGATAATGTGTTAAAACCTGAGCTCGTAGTTTTGATGCTCTGGCCAGCTTCATAATGGTGAGGTGAGGTTCAAACCCACGACTGTCTCCTTGCAGCAGTCCCTGCTCTTCGAAACGTCTGCGCAGCAACCCTGCAACAAACATACACAATGATAAGCACTAATGGAAAAAGCCAAAGAGGAAGGCTGTAAGTTGACATAATGTAAAGTGCTATCATACATAGGAAGTGGCTGCATTAGATTGATTCAAACCCACAACAGCATGAGTATCCTGTAACTCCACCCCTACTTCCTCCCAATCAACCATCTCAATCTGCTTGATGCACTTTTTCTTAAGAGCCGTAATGGACGACACAGACAGTTCGACGCAGATGGACGAGAATCTGCGTCAGAGAAACGGAAAAAGGCTTTTTGCTGGTGTATCATTTGACCCTGCAGACAGAGACTGACACACAAAAACGAATACACAGCCGAGCTCCAGGGACAGACACGCATGGACGGAGACACACACACCCAGCGATGAGGTTCAGTGGGAAACAATAGAGGTATTTTTAGAAGAGGAGCTGAACAGGGAGGGAAAGGTTAGAAGATAATCAATAACAGTGACAGAGAGCCCAGACGAGAGGACACGAGAGTAGGACTCCAGGCCTCTCGTTATTTCGCTCTTACAACAACAACAAGAAGTGGATTTCCTCGCGATCCTAAGATTTGGATTGTAAATGGAAAATTGATGAATCATCAGTGATGAAGGATTAACTGTCTCGACAACAGCAGTTGATTATGATACTAATATTGGAAATGTTAAGACTTCATATGCTTTTCTTGAAAGCCACAATCGTCATTTATTTTAGATTACTAAATTAGGAGTATGTAATCCTCTAAAGAGTTTAAGAACAATACATTTAACAATAATGGATCTCAGTAGAGAGCATACTTCTGCCAAGACACAACATTCCCTTTTTGAAGCAACATTTTAATTCTCTAGATTCCAATTTTAATTTGGATTTGCACCTCATTTCAAACTCACGGGACTTTTATATTAGATCAAGATGAATGAATTTTTATCTGACAAATTAAAGGAAAATGTCAAATAAAGCCCTATCTGTTAATAACATTTGCTGGTTTTGCTCCCTGAGCCATAACACACACTTCAACCAAGTTTTGTGGAAATCCGTCCAGTTGTTTATGTGTAATATTGAAAAAACAAAACTAAACATGACAGTTAGAAAAATGTGTTTGATTAAATATTTTATCATGTAAGAGCAGGTAAATACATTTTATACTGAAGTACAGAGACATGATTTGTCATGGGACGTATTTTGTAGTAGTTTGGATGAGCTTTATTAATTTTTTCAAACACACATATTGCCAGTTCCCTGTTGCATGTGTTCAGCTGTTCAAAGAGGTGTTCAGACCAAACAAAGGGGTCTCTTTGATTTTGCTGATTTGCCATTTTTTAAATGAGCACCTGAGCAAACAGTATAACAGTTTCTATTAATACTTTCCGCACACTTCAGGCTCGCTGCTGCACACACTTAATCACTCCAGGGGGAAGCTTTGTTATGTCTGACTGCGCTAATTATGGAGGGTCTGCCTCTTATGTCTGCTGAGGGGCATGGGAGGTTCGATGTTGGAATTGAAATCTAATCAGATGCTGCAAAAAATCCTCTTCTTTAAGTGGGAGGACCTACCCACCTCTACTTCAGCCCTCTCTGGCAATTTGGAATGAAAGTTAATAACAGTCATGAAAGCAGATGGAACATTTCCATGCCGCTGATGACTTTAAGATGTTTCCAAGAGAAAGACCGGATGGGATTAAAAACAAAACCGCCCAACTCCGATTACAGACATCTTTGTGTAGAACCTCAGGGCTTACATCTCAATTTCTCTGAAAGATTAATTCATTGCATGTTGCGTCAAACAGAAATGAAATGTGTTTTGGGATTTGTCTCAGCTTGTCGGTTACTAATATGCCAAATGTAGAATTTGCTTGGATCTGGACGGTTAATACAGTGGATGAGCAGCTAGGATATCTGCACTAAACCAAGCTTGCTGCTCCAGATCCTGAGAATTGAATTAATATTTATGAACAACCTTCAAACACCTTGTGGATCAGAAGCATATTAATGAAGCCCCTTAAATCCTGTTGTGGTTGTCTGCACGGGTGCATATTTTTGGATTTAGGAACATTTTCATCTGCAGATGGACACTATTGAAGGTTCACTGTGTAGATTGTAGAACTTAGTGGTGAATTTGCATGTTGCACCTGAACACCCCTCACCTCACCCTCCCCTACCAAACATAAAAGAGAATTTGTGGAAACCTTCAGTTGTCATAAAGACTCAAAAGGTGTTTAGTTTGTCCAGTCTGGGCTACTGTAAAGGAAAAAACATGGTGGTTTAATTACTGCCAATAGATAATTTTCACCTAAATCTTACACACTGGACCTTTAATCAAATGCAAGCTCATTTACTGTCAATGTGTGTGTGCTTGTGTGTGCGTGTGTGTTGGTGTCACAAGAGCAACGAGGGCGAGAATCCTCTTAGAAATGTTGGCTTAATGTTGTTGCCTGAGGGGACAACACCAGAACATACACGCAAACGCTTCTGTATTCCCACCCAGCCAAGTATGATGTAAAGAGACAAATCTAAGAAGTACACAAATCTCTCTTGCATGCACGCAGAGACAGACAGACAGACAGACACACACACAAACACACTTACATACACACACATACGTGAAGTGAAAATAAATTGAATGCTGTGACAGAGAGAGAGACTGCATATACCACATTATTTCAGCAAATCAACTTTAAAAAAGAAAGTGTACTTGCACAGAATAACAAATTAGTGCATGTTGTTGACTTACTTACGTAAATGTGTTTTTAAATAAACTCTTCGACTGGAAACATTTTCTCTAGTTGCTTGTTTCAAGACTTCTACTGTTAAACCTGATCTCCAGGTCACTCCAGGACAAGAGTCAGACTTAGGTCACCTATTGACCACGAATGGGAAAGCGTGTGGAAGTTCACCTCACAGTTTAAAGGTTTCTAATCTTTGACCACCCGTAGCAAAGGCCCCCCCCCCACAAACAGTGAGCATCCACCCAGTTGAAGTGTCCTAAAGAAAGATACTACACACTCCTACCAGCTGTGGGTCTCCTGAGCTTCAACTCAAACTTCCCTCAAACAGACAAAAACGGCACATTAACAAATGTCCATGATATTATTTATCTTAAAACCAAAACATAGCACGATAACAACCAATTAAACTAAATCTAATTTAGAATTTTAAGCTGGTTAATGAATTTAACAGACTTACAGATGCAGTTGAGTTCAAAACATTTGTTACTGACCTGCCAGGCTATCCAGTGTGTGTCTGTGTTGTCCCGGGGCCAGCATAACAAACACCACCTCCTTCCTGAAGTGACCGATGCCTGAGAAGGGCAGCACCAGATCACGCCCATCCAGCAGCTCAGCCAATGACGGCTTGACCCGGGCCAGCACGGTTGTGGCTCTGAATGGAAATATACACATGAATATACACAACACACACACACACACACACACACACACACACACACACACACACACACACACACACACACACACACACACACACACACACACACACACACACACACACACACACACACACACACACACACACAAGTCACAATTTAATCCTCTTCCTCCCTCCCACTCATATTACATAGCGAGAGAATCAAGTGATTACTAATGACACAATCTTTTACTTCATGTAGATTAAGCATCTATCATCCAATGAATAACACAAAATAATGTCTGCGTCATTTTCAGCACTCCATTAGGAAATGTAATAACTGCACTCACTGAGATGTGAGTTTTACTGCAGCATGTATTAGCACTCAGTGTAGGTACGGTTTATTTCAGTTGCCTTAAACCACAGATATTAGAGGGATTTTTCCACTTTGCTGGCACCAGTTTCGTTAGAGATGTGTGGGGAAATTAGAGAAATTACCACAACACTCTGATTAATTCAAATGGAAAAAGTGTAAATATCCAGAACATGAATTTAGATGAAAAAACGTTTTTTGAGTCTAATGTGAACATAAATGTGCATCTCTTCTACATTGTTTATCATAGAAAATAAAAGTTTTTCATAGTTGTGCATATTGACAAACATAAACACGCCAACGATTTAATGCGTCAGCTATAGTGTGCATCACTTATGATCTGCATCCTATTGGATAATAGTTAGTATCAGGTTGTGGTTAATGGCTCACATGACTTCACAATATAGGAAAGAAGCAATCATTGGTGTCACACGTGTGTTTTTCACTCATTTATTGTTTTGTGGCTTGTAACGCTTGAACTTTCACCAGTTAGCTTCACAAATGTTGAGACTACATCACTATCTGCAGTCATTGTCCTGTTCTGCATTTCTACAGTAGCACAGCCAACAGGGGACTGGCCTGTGTATATAACACACTATTTGTCTGCTGGGTTAGTTTGTATGTTTGTGCATATGCTTGCATGTGCATCCACTCACAGGTCTATTTGCTCCTGATTGGCGAGATGCGTGACCAACAGCGTGATGTGCAGAGTTGGGACGGGGATCATGGCTTTGGCCAATAGGGGCTCCTGCTGAAGCACTGCCTCTTGGAACTCCGCCACAGCTGAGCTTATCTGTCATTGGACACGTTTACTTTCAATCGTCAGCAGTTACAAAGAGGTAGATATTGTCACATATGATAATAACTCATTCCCACTATGTTCCTCTCTGATACAGCTTGTTTAGCTTCTCTACTACTGCTAACCAATGAGGAGAGAGCAACGTCCGCTTCTAAGGAATAAGGAAAGAAATTGATTTCATTAGCTTAAAAAAAACAGCATCTCTCACTCATATTACTGCATGAAAAATGCAGGAACTAGATGATGATTTATACAAGTTTAAAGCAAATTTAGTCCTCATTGGTTTTTAATAATAACTCGTGCACACTCCAACATGATCTTCAAACACTAAAGTATGTAAACAATACAGTAAATCCTTACCTGTGTGTTAGTAATGGGGATGGAGACAAAGTAGTTGGGTCGTTGATTCTCCTTCTTCTTTTTCTTCTTGTCTCCATCCTCTTCACTGTCCACTCGCCCTCCAATGCCTCCTCCTCTCTTCCTCTTATTCTTGGTTGACTCTGGGTTGGGGACTACAGACGATGTGCATGAATTGAAACTGAGCAAAGTCAGGGAGTCAATAATACAAGCAGCACAACTTTTGTTGGTCAGTAAGTCAGACTTACTAGCCTATATCCTTGTATTGGTTAAAAATAGCTTTTTAATCGAAGATAAATAAATAAATAATATTCATGATGTACATACATTCTAGCTCTTTCCACGTGGTGGGACTGGACAAAGCAAATGGGAGCTCCGACATGGGATTGTCCACAGTATGGGCGGGCTTGAGTTTTTTCTTCATGAACTTCTTCTTCTCCCTCTTTATCTTCCCCTTTGTATTCTTCTCATTTGATTTAGTAGCAGCTGCCAAGAAAACTTTTAATAACAATATGACAAACACAACTACTGTACATGTATAAACATGAATATAAAAAGCCTAGTTTAACCGGTGCTGTCTGGCAACCTTTGGCAACCATGATTGGATTTTTTTATTTAAATATGGAATTATGACAGATTCTTATATTCTATAAATATTTTAGTTGTTTGCTCACATTAGTTGTATTGTTTTAAAACATTTGTAATGTGTTGTTGAGCCTTGCTAAAAGCATTATAAATACATCAATAACAATTATTGTTGTTGTTATTATTATCTCAGACAGTCACGTCTACTCACCAGACACAGTGGAGGCTCCGGTGTAAGGCGTCCCTGCTTTCTCCTGGACTCCTGCGGTCATCAATACTTTGATCGATCCCTCATCTCCTCTCCCACTCTGCTGTCCCACCACCCCTTCATCGCCTCCCTCATCATCATCACCACCACCATTTGAGCCAATCGCAGGGGCCTCTTTGCCACAGGAGACACCGACTACCGGCTGCATGTCGCACACTGTGAGTGGACACAGGCAGGTGTTTGGCAGCGGGGTCTTGACCAGAGATGGGAAAGACGTCCCGTTATCTGTACTGGGCACTCAGGTGAGAACAGATGTCACTTATCTCACATTACCTCAGCGCTTCCCAGCCGCGGTGCAGAGGATCGAAACCCGCCGACGTGTTGACAGTGAGCGGAGGAGACGAGGTGCAGCCTCCGCGACGACTCCTCATTGACGAAACTCCTCAGCAAATCGACACTTAGTGAACACGTCCACCTGAGGCTCAGCAGGACGCGGCCGAGGAGCATGACACGCGTCACAAACTTTGGCTAACGAGCAAAACTGACGTTAACAGACATGACGAGCTAACACAGGCCCACACACATTAGCTAGTATCCTTGACTCTCTCCGGGAGAGTTGCCAATGGAGACGCTTTCTCTGCCCGTGGCTGACACCTGTTGAGATGAGTCAAACTGCCATGCAGCGAACTGCGCTGTTGGGTTAGCTAACTATAAGCTAACGGAGTTCTGCTGCCAATTAGCTAAACCAACCAAAACATAATCAAATAACTAAGCATAATGTTGCTGCTGTATTAAGCTTGCTAGTGGACATATTTCTCATAAAGAATAGTCCAAACAAACGACTCAATTTCACATAAAGGAGTTCTGCGCTAATTTGGAATCCCAACCGGAAGCAGCATGCTAGTAAACAATGCCAACTTCCGGTATGGTTTTTCAGGGTAAAAAAAAGTTTTCTCTTTTCGCAATAAAAGCACATGGCGCTGGAGTTATTGATTTAGTGTAAATTAATTGTTTTGTATCATCATTATTATAATTATAATGCTGTATTGTTGCATTGTACTCTGCTGGTGTATTCTGACTCATTTGTAAAGCTTCTGATATTGCAACTTTGCAGTAAATGTGCCAGATAAATATAGTCTGGTTTGATTGGATGAAATGAACGATAGATTTATAATTATTTAAATTTAGTGAATTAGAAATTCAACATGATACACTTCAAAAAAGCTATCCTGCACTATGATGTACTGATTGGCTTCATTTAAGGGCACTGCTGTAAATGTCTGTGTCATTGTTTTTTGTGTCTTATTGCTCCAATATAGTTCTATTTTATTATTATTACCTCTATTTATTTTGTACTTGTGCTGCCAAATAACTGATAATTTTATATTTTTCTTGCACCGTTTTCACTTTTTTTTGTAACTACACTTCCATCTGCTGTACCATAGTTTGACAGGCTGTTAGTCTAAACACAACTTTGTATAGCTTTAGTTATTTATCTTGAAATCTGTATTTATATTTTACTCAGTACTCTGCCTTGGTTACTTGTGTGTTTCAATCACCTTTTACTTAAAATATTTGTTTTGTCAGTATCTCCATTAGCACGTACTTCTTTACCGTGACAGCTTTGTAGAAGTTCTGCTGGTGAGACTTTCATCTCACCGCAGTGGACCTATTCTTGATTCATTTTGAACTTTATTATTCTTATGCTCTTGTGTGTGCTACTGGATGACTAAATTTCCCTCGGGATCAACAAAGCATCCATCCATCCTTATATAATTTAATCTAATCTTATATAATTTGGAGCCTAGTGGTGTAAATCCAATTGAAGGCACTAGTAATCCCCAATACAGAAAGAAATTTGCTACACATGCATATTACCACACAGTAATGCAGTATGCATGTCTTTAAGTACATTTATTAAACATTATGTCAGGTGAACTTCTTCAAAGCCTTAAGTGAGTTGCACGTAATATGAAACAAATACATTCTGAAGATAAACACTAAAGAATCATTCAGCCATTATGGTCATACCCATACTTGAAGTTTATTTGTGTAATCATGTACAGTAATTACACATCATGCATTCTGAGGCATTCCATTGTAAGCAGTTACAGCAAAATGTACATTAAAACAACCTTCATTTGCGAATCTATTCATTGTTTTTTCTCTCGTAGGTCAATACACAAAGTTGTCTGATTACTGAATGTGTAGCCTCTGCACTGTTAATCTCTTACTTAAAAACCATGACTGGTACAAAGACACAACACACTAAATGATGACAGCTTTAGAAAATTAACAGCTGACATGGAAGAAAAACTCATCATTTAATGTCATCTTCTCCTCTGTGATTTCTGATGTTGGAGCTGATACCATCCAATGCAATTTTTTTTTTTACCTCCATCAAATGGGTTATGTATTCACCTTGTTGTTTGTAAACAAGATTGTTATCTTAACCCAGTGGTTCTCAAACTTTCATGCCCCACTTTGGAGCTAGAATTTTTTTCATGAATTCCATTACAATCACTTGTTACAAAGATGATAAAGCTCAGCCAAAAATAACACATGCATGTGACTGGGGTGTAATGTTTCTAAGGGTCTTCACAATTAGTTGGGTCTTATAGAGTTTTCAGGCATAAAATACACACTGGTCTCTCCTCATGTCCTACCACATTGACCCTGATTTTTTTACTGCTCCGCCGTTAAAGTGATGTGGACGTCAAAACATTAGTTCTGCTATAATATTAGTTCCGCCTCACATTCGCCCCCTCCAGGCCACTCGTCCCACCTTTTGTGCCTCCACGCCCCAGCTATTCTGCCTCTGAGCCCCACGTCCAGGGACGAAGCCAACTTGAAGGACCCTGACCAGAAGTACTTGCCCTGGTATCTGTACTTCTATGATCACTGTGCTTCAGTAATTCTTGTTGGATCTCATCAACAGCATTTTCATTTAGTTTGCACTCCAGTAACCCACGTAAGTTCTCATGGTAGAAAACATTGACCTGCAACACAATATTTCTGTCATCAATCGATGAATTGAAACACAGTGAGGACTTGGACTCACATACATGGTGCATTTTCACCAGAATGACGGGTTTGTCACCTGTTGGGGGGGAAAAAAGGATATATATTTTATGTACACAGTATATAATCAAAACATTTATATTTCTTTGAATTCTGAATTAAAAAGGCTGTGTTAGTAATATATCAATATCTTAGCAACTAAATGTTGATTGCGTACATCTCACATTTCAAAGAAATTATATTGAGCTTCTTGTTCAAACAAAACTTGCTGAAAAAAGGCCCTTACCTGGGACACCAGTCATTGCTGCCTTCAAGTCGGAGTCAACGCGTGAAGTGATTGGACAGAAGACAATAATAATCTTGCTGTCCTGAGAGTTTTCCAAAAGCTCAACGTCGCCCTTAGTGACGTGCTTCACTTGATCCATCAGCTGTGTATGGGCGCCAAAGGTTTGACCTCCGACAACCATCTTGTACTTCACTGTGACTATAGGAAGAAAAAAGGTTGTGAAGCTGACACGTGTACAATTACAAGAATCAGGTGATCTTGCTATGAGAGCAGTATAAATTGTAAGCTCCCATTTTTATATATAAGACCCAGTTAATCAGACCTTTTCACTGCTTCTACTACAAGTAGTACTGTGCTGCTACTGCTGATTGTTTAATTATTCAACTTACCTTCCTGGGATGGTGACATCCCGGCATTTGTGTCTCCTAATTGGAAAAACAGAACCACAGTTGGTTGTATTCTTTTTACCAATTGGAGTCAAGTTTGTTTATATTAAACAAATGCTCCCAAGATGTTGAATTTGAGGTTCTGAAATAATACCCCCCCCCCCCCCCCCCCCCACACACACACACACACACACACACCAACACCATTTTGTCTCCTATTCACTTTCTTGAATTCCCCGGATTTGGCCACAAGTGAAGGAGTTTAAGAATCTCAGGGTGTCGTTCACAGGTGACGGTAAGGTGGGGCATGAGATTTACAGGTGGGTCGGTGTAGCATCAGCAGTAGTGCAGTCGGTGTACAGGACTGTTTGTGGTGAAGAAGGAGCTGAGCCGCAGGGCAAAGCTTTTGATTTACCAGTCGATCTACATTTCAACCTTCACCTGCGCTCACAAGCTCTGACCAGTGACCCTAACCCAGAGATATAGGATGAAGAGTTTAGACATCTGGAGCTCAGAGTTGAACTGCAGCTGCAGGGGACAGTTGATGTGGTTCAGACATCTGGTCAGGAGGCCTACTGGGCACCTTCCACTGGAGGTTTACTGGGCACGGCCAACTGGGAGCATAACCTAGAATAGATCCAGAACTCACTGGAGGAATTGCATGTCCCATGTGACTTGGGATCACTTTGGTATCCATCCAAACCAGGGCTAGAGCCCATGGCTGGGGAGGGGGACGTCTCAGATTCCTCAATTATGACAAAATCTCCTTTAAGGTAAAGAGATGGGATGGATGGATGAATTCATAGTATCAAAAAGTCAGCCAGACAACTGCAGTGCTCAATCAATCAAATGATGCACATCGACTAGTTAGGCCTGCACGACTCATTTACAACACCACAAGAGTGGGTCACGGAATAGACAGAGATGTACCTTGTGCTCCCTGTGGATGGTCCTCTCTTGTTGACAAAGAACCTTTTGGGTACAAACTTAACTGTGATATAGTATAGCTATAATACACATTATATATTAAAATAATAATGTTTATAAACATGAAACGGAAATAATGCTTCTTCCTGTTAATGATGAGGTTTCTCACGCACTTAAGATACAATGACACCAAAATAAAACAGAAGTATTACCTTTGTCAGCTTTTGAGTCCTGCTGCATTTTTACCAATAGTTCAATAATTAAATTGAGTTTGTCCATTAAGACCTTCAGGTCAATTTGGGCAGCTGGAGGGAGAGTAACAGGTTGAGGGCGTTAGAAATTGAAAGGCAGCATAGTTACTTTACACACCACACAGGCCAACCAAATAGTGAGAGTGTTAGAAATACCACGTATACTTACAGCTGGCCAATTTTTTTTGCAGCTCTCCCAGTTCTTCTAGTGGCATATTTGGTGGCCTCTGAAACGCGAACAATACAACAGATATAATACTAATCGAGCAT
The DNA here is from genome assembly GCF_947347685.1 of Pleuronectes platessa. NCBI lineage: Eukaryota > Metazoa > Chordata > Actinopteri > Pleuronectiformes > Pleuronectidae > Pleuronectes > Pleuronectes platessa. The sequence goes on from NC_070642.1 coordinate 11,911,352, forward strand.
TCTACTCATCATTATTATTCCTGGTTACTAGTTTCCAAGTCATGTATCTGTACTTAGCTCTTCTTCATTACAACTTCTTATAACCTGTTAACTCACCGATTTTTGAATCATCTCAAACACGTTCTTTCTCAGTTTGAAATCCCCGGCTCTGGGTAACAGCTGGGTCAGATCCTCTCGAGTCAGTGACTGGATGTCACTGTCGGTTTCAAAACCTGCTTCTATATATAAATACAGTACGCAGGTGTTGAGCAGGTAGTTTTGTTGATAATGTTACAAAATCAGTCCATTTGAATTTCCCTTTCAGGTGTTCAAATGTCTCTGTGGGAGGACTAAACCCTGACTGGTGCTTGAACAATAAAGCTAAAGTGAGGGAGCTGCTTCCAGCTTCACTATATACTGTGGTCAAGTTCTGACTATAAGTTGGAGCTGTTCTACCTTTAATTACCATGATTGCCATGTTAACCTGTATTAGTTTTGTGTCTTAAAAATGTGGCAGAAGAAGCAGCAGGCTATTTAATGTACCGTCTTCAGCATTAGCATAATCTTCAGAAGTGACTTCCTTAGCAAGCTCAAGTCTACACTATTAAATATTAATTTAGCACGTGTGTTGTTATATGGTGCTATGTCATTTTTACTTCTAATAAATATATTGGGTTACTTGCATCTGCTACAATTTCTGGACTTATTAACAAAATATTGATAATATCATTTTGGTCGGTATGGTGGTGGTGCGTGTCTTTCCTGTGGATATGCATGTTAGAAAAGTTCACTCACGTTTCAGGACGTCAGCTGCCTCTGTGGACATGATCTGTATTTCCTTCAGTAAATCTCCCATGACTGCACCTGAAGAAAAAACAAACAAAAAACAAACAGATAAATAACAAGAACAGGACTTTTAGAACAATGAACCTCTCTGTTCACGTCTTCCTCCCTCCCTATTTCTCTCTGACTTTCTCTTCTACCTCAACCTACCCCATCTCTTCCTCCCTCCCCCTAACCACTCCCTTTTGCTCTCTTTTCCTCCCTCCTTCTCTCTCCCTCTTTCCTTACTTTCTCCCCCTCTTCCTCCCTTCATTAATCCCCCCTCTGTCTTCCCCCCTTTCTCTTTCTCCCTCTTTCCCCCTTCTCCAACCCTCTTCCTCTCTCTTTTTCTCTCCCCCTGTATCTTTCTCTCTCTATGTCTTTCTACCCCCCCTACCGTTCCTCCCTGTTTTTCTGTCCCGCTTACCCATCTGCCTATCTCTTTGACTCGATGTTTTTTATAACATATTACAAAAAAAAAGACATAAACCAGTTGTGACGACATCCCATCTGACCTGGGAACACATTGGGATCCCCCCCAGTACGAGCTAGAGACCCTGGCTGGGGAGGGGGACGTCTGGGATGCCTCACTTGCGACCCAACCTCCCATAAGGTAAAGACATTGGATGGATGGATGAATTCATAGTATCAAAAAGTCAGCCAGACAACTACAGTGCTCAATCAAATGACGCACATCGACTAGTAGGGCCTGCACGACTCATTTACCACATCACAAGAGTGGGTCACGGAATAAATAGATGTACCTTGTGCTCCTTGTTGATGGCCACCTCTTGTTTCTGACAAATAACCTATTGGGTACAACTTAAGTGTGATATAGTAATAACTATAGTACACATTATATATTAAAAACATAATGTTTATAAACATGAAACTGAAATATTACTTCTTCCTGTTGATGATGAGGTTTCTCACGCACTTAAGATACAATGACACCAAATTAAAACAGAAGTATGACCTTTTTCAGCTTTTGAGTCAAGCTGCCTTGTGTTGTTGTTCTTCAGTGGGTCAACATTATCATTAGGGACGATCTCCCAACTTTTCAATTGTGACTTCAAAACAAAAGCGAAAGTGTTAGAAATGCTATGTGTACTTACAGCTGTCCAAATTATTTTGCAGATCTCCCTGTTCTTCTAGTGGCATATTTGGTGGCCTCTGAAACGCAAACAATACAACAGATATAATACTAATCGAGCATTCTACTCATCATTATTATTCCTGGTTACTAGTTCCCAAGTCATGTATCTCTACTTAGCTCTTCTTCATCACAACTTCTTTTAACCTGTTAACTCACCGATTTTTTAATCATCTCAAACACGTTCTTTCTCAGTTTGAAATCCCCGGCTCTGGGTAACAGCTGGGTCAGATCCTCTCGAGTCAGTGACTGGATGTCACTGTCGGTTTCAAAACCTGCTTCTATATATAAATACAGTACGCAGGTGTTGAGCAGGTTGTTTTGTTGATAATGTTACAAAATCAGTCCATTTGAATTTCCCTTTCAGGTGTTCAAGTATCTCTGAGGGAGGACTAAACCCTGACTGGTGCTTGTACAATAAAGCTAAAGTGAGGGAGCTGCTTCCAGCTTCACTATATACTGTGGTCAAGTTCTGACTATAAGGTGGAGCTGTTCTACCTTTAATTACCATGATTGCCGTGTTAACCTGTATTAGTTTTGTGTCTTAAAAATGTGGCAGAAGAAGCAGCAGGCTATTTAATGTACCGTCTTCAGCATTAGCATAATCTTCAGAAGTGACTTCCTTAGCAAGCTCAAGTCTACACTATTAAATATTAATTTAGCACGTGTGTTGTTATATGGTGCTATGTCATTTTTACTTCTAATAAATATATTGGGTTACTTGCATCTGCTACAATTTCTGGACTTATTAACAAAATATTGATAATATCATTTTGGTCAGTATGGTGGTGGTGCGTGTGTTTCCTGTGGATATGCATGTTAGAAAAGTTCACTCACGTTTCAGGACGTCTGCTGCCTCTGGGGACATGATCTGTATTTCCTTCAGTAAATCTCCCATGACTGCACCTGAAGAAAAAACAAACAAAAAACAAACGGATAAATAACAAGAACAGGACTTTTAGAATAATGAACCTCTCTGTTCACGTCTTCCTCCCTCCCTATTTCTCTCTGACTTTCTCTTCTACCTCAACCTACCCCATCTCTTCCTCCCTCCCCCTAACCACTCCCTTTTGCTCTCTTTTCCTCCCTCCTTCTCTCTCTCCCTCTTTCCTTACTTTCTCCCCCTCTTCCTCCCTTCATTAATCCCCCCTCTGTCTTCCCACCTTTCTCTTTCTCCCTCTTTCCCCCTTCTCCAACCCTCTTCCTCTCTCTTTTTGTCTCCCCCTGTATCTTTCTCTCTCTATGTCTTTCTACCCCCCCTACCATTCCTCCCTGTTTTTCTGTCCCGCTTACCCATCTGCCTATCTCTTTGACTCGATGTTTTTTATAACATATTACAAAAAAAAAGACATAAACCAGTTGTGACGACATCCCATCTGACCTGGGAACACATTGGGATCCCCCCCAGTACGAGCTAGAGACCCTGGCTGGGGAGGAGGATATCTCGGATGCCTCAATTGCGACCCAACCTCCCATAAGGTAAAGACATAGGATGGATGGATGAATTCATATTATCAAAAAGTCAATCAGACAACTGCAGTGATCAATCAAATGACGCACATCGACTAGTTGGGCCTGCATGACTCATTTACCACATCACAAGAGTGGGTCACAGAATAAACAGAGATGTATCTTGTTCTCCTTGTTGATGGCGACCTCTTGTTGACAAAGATCATATTGGGTACAAACTTAACTGTGACATAGTAATAACTATAATACACATTATATATTAAAAACATAATGTTTATAAACATGAAACTGACATATTGCTTCTTCCTGTTAATGATGAGGTTTCTCACGCACTTAAGATACAATGACACCAAAATAAAACAGAAGTATGACCTTCGTCAGCTTTTGAGTACGGCTGCCTTGTGTTGATGTTCTTCAGTCGGTTCTTATCATTAAGGAGGAGCTGCACATTTTCCAATCGATCAAGAATGAGGCAGATTTGGGCAGCTGGAGGGAGAGTAACATGTTGAGGATGTTAGAATTTGAAAGGCAACATTGTTATTTTAAACACCACACAAGCCAAAACTATAGTGAGAGTGTTAGAAATGCCATGTATACTTACAGCTGGCCAAATCATTTAGCAGCTCTCCCAATTCTTTTAGCAGCATATTTGGTGGCCTCTGAAACGCAGACAATATAACTGATCTAATACTAATCGAGCATTCTACTCATCATTATTATTCCTGGTTACTAGTTCCCAAGTCATGTATCTCTACTTAGCTCTTCTTCATCACAACTTCTTATAACCTGTTAACTCACCGATTTTTTAATCGTCTCAAACACGTTCTTTCTCAGTTTGAAATCCCCGGCTCTGGGTAACAGCTGGGTCAGATCCTCTCGAGTCAGTGACTGGATGTCACTGTCGGTTTCAAAACCTGCTTCTATATATAAATACAGTACGCAGGTGTTGAGCAGGTAGTTTTGTTGATAATGTTACAAAATCAGTCCATTTGAATTTCCCTTTCAGGTGTTCAAGTGTCTCTGTGGGAGGACTAAACCCTGACTGGTGCTTGAACAATAAAGCTAAAGCGAGGGAGCTGCTTCCAGCTTCACTATATACTGTGGTCAAGTTCTGACTATAAGTTGGAGCTGTTCTACCTTTAATTACCATGATTGCCGTGGAAACCTGTATTAGTTTAGTGTCTTAAAAATGTGGCAGAAGAAGCAGCAGGCTATTTAATGTACCGTCTTCAGCATTAGCATAATCTTCAGAAGTGACTTCCTTAGCAAGCTCAAGTCTACACTCTTAAATGTTAATTTAGCATGTATGTTGTTATATGGTGCTATGTAATTTTTACTTCTAATAAATATATTGGGTTACTTGCATCTGCTACATTTTCTGGACTTATTAACAAAATATTGATCATATCATTTTGGTCAGTATGTGCGTGTGTTTCCTGTGGATATGCATGTTAGAAAAGTTCACTCACGTTTCAGGGCGTCTGCTGCCTCTGGGGACATGATCTGTATTTCCTTCAGTAAATCTCCCATGACTGCACCTGGAGAAAAAACAAACAAAAAACAAACGGGTAAATAACAAGAACAGGACTTTTAGAATAATGAACCTCTCTGTTCACGTCTTCCTCCCTCTCTCTTTCTCTCTCCCTCTTACTCTGTCTTTCTATCTCAACCTCCCCCATCTCTTATCTCTTCCTCCCTCCCCCTCACCCCTCCCCTTCTCTCTCCCTTCCTCCCTCCTTCTCTCTCTCCCTCTCCCTCCCTCCTTACTTTCTCCCCCTCTTCCTCCCTTCATTTATCCCCTCTCTCTCTTTCTACCCCCTCCCTTTCTCTTTCTCCCTCTTTCCCCTTTCTCCAACCCTCTGCCTCTCTCTTTGACTTGATGTTTTTTATAACATGTTACAAAAACAAGACATAAACCAGTTGTGACGACAGAATGAACCTCACGTAGTAACATTTTAGAAAACGGTGGAAGGAAAAGAAAAAGAAACACAGACCTTTTTGATCCGAGTCACTCGACTGATTATTGACTTCCATAATCAATATATACATATATATGTGTATATATATATATAATATGTCAATAACAAGAATAATCAATAACTGTTCGTCTCGTTGGCGATCAAGTGTTTCAGCAGAATGATAGTCTGATCATGACAGTCAAGACAGAAGAGAAAGTGAAAGTTATAATTTCGACTTGCGTCATGTGTTAACGACGCTGCGAACGATCATTGGTCATTGGGGCAGAGATCAGCTGCGTTCACTCTTTTTATTTATTTGATGTTTGTATTAATATGTCTATTATGTGTGTTTGTGTGTGTGTGTTTGTGTATATATCCTATCGTAGTGAACTCCCGGTGACATCATTATTACTAATAATTAATTATTATGATTATTATTATTATTATAAACACTGTCATTGTTTACCCAGATGTGCGTCACAGACTTAATGCGGCATCATATATAATCTTCAGTAACAAGTTTATGGTCCCATGTCGAGTGTAACCAGCAGAGGACAGCACTGCGCAACTTTTCAAGTCAGAGGCCAAGTCAACTTTATTGTCAATTCTGCCAAATGTACACGATGTATATACCGCCTCTCTCTGATCCCCGGTGTACAGAACATATAAGCTAGTACATAGTACAACAATGTATGGAGTCATACGGCAAATGGTGGATTATAGGATGAAAGAAATGCAAACAGGAATAGTGCAACAACTGAAAAAAATACTTCATGGGAAGTATTGCAATCTTATTAGGCTTATATCCTTCTTTCTCTATACAGACTGTCAGTGTGTGGATGCAGTGACAAAAACAAGACATAAACCATTTGTGACGACCGAATGAACCTCACGACGTTACACTGGAGAAAATGGTGGACGGAAAAGAAAAGGAAAAAGAAACACTGACCTTTCTGATCCGAGTCACCAGACGGATGATCGACTTCCATAATCAATATATATACAATATAAGAATAATCAATAACTGTCCAATAATTTTAAAGCGTCAAGGGCTCGTCTCGTTGGCGATCAAGTGTTTCAGCAGAATGTGAGTCTGACCATGACAGTCAAGACAGAAGAGAAAGTGAAAGTTAGAATGTCGACTTGCGTCATGTGTTCACGACGCTGCGAATATGGGTCAATGACTTTTTAATTACTTATTATGATTATTGTTATTATAAACAGTGTCAGTGTTTACCCAGATGTGCATCACAGAGTTAATGTGGCATCATATATAATCTTCAGTAACACGTTTATGTTCCCATGTCGAGTGTAACCAGCAGAGGGCAGCACTGCACAACTTTTCAAGTCAAAGGCAAAGGAAACTTGATTGTCAGTTCTGCCAAATGTACACGATGTATATACCGCCTCTCTCTGATCCCCGGTGTACAGAACATATAAGCTAGTACATAGTACAACAATGTATGGAGTCATACGGCACATGGTGGATTATAGGATGAGAGAAGTGCAAACAGGAATAGTGTATAACTGAAAAAATACTTCATGGGAAGTAACTTGGTATTATTAATAATATTGCACTGCTGCAGTTTGTTCAGCTTATGGAAAAATTATATACTTTTTTCTCTCAAAAAACTCTCAGTGTGTGGATGCAGTGATAAACTACTGCAAGACTTAATATTTATATTATATATTATTTATCATATTAAATAATGACTTACTCTCCGCTCTATTAACTTTGTGCTGCTATAAAATCTGAATAAATGATTGGTTGTAAAAAAAAAGGGATCACATGCTGGTTTTACTGGTTAGTACAGATTAAAGCTTCTGGTTCCAAACCTGCTGGCCGATCAGGGTCTTTCTGTGTGGAGTGCAGACATGGGGAGAACATCCATTAATTGGAGATTCAAAATTGCCCATAGGTGTGAATCTGAGTTTGTCTCATATGTCCTTCCTGTCATGGGTGTACCCTGTCTCTTGTGTGTGCACTGTGTGTATTTATCTGTTTCTCCCTGAAATGAGTGAGTCTATAGTTCAGTCAGTTCCTCTTCTCAGACGAGCTTTCTGTTCTTTCCAAACACACAGCATCGCAGATGACGATGCAGAAGAATAAAGAAAAGCGAGGAGCGATGTAGAATCCAAGTCTAATGTCACTCAGCGGTTTGTCTGCAAGTGTTGGAAGCAGAGTGTTTTTTTTCCTCTCAGCTGTGACACTGTCAGTGAGTGAGGGGCTTTTCTCTCCTGTGTCAGACTTTCCTCAGGGGGCCAGGCAGCTCCCGGTGGTGCTTCTTAGTCTCCGTCATGTATGTTGATGGAATATGAGACAGTTTTGTGCAGATCGCTCTGCGTCGCTTGCTCTGTACGTGATGACATGCACCACTGAACATGTGCGACTGCTCCTTTAACGGCTTAGCGTTGGTCCTGTGCAGCTCACATGGTTTTGATATTTCACTTCAGTCTTTGAATCCTCTCCAGTGGAACAAAACACAAACGTTAATTGTGTCAAAAGAAGAGATTAATGCTTTATTTACAACGAGAACAACAGAAGCTCTTTGATATTCTCCGTCCTTTTTGGGAATACATGCATACAAAAAGAAGGTTACTTAGTCAAACATTTAACTGCAAAGCTTGTTCAGCAGAGTGGTTTCTTTTTTACAAGCAGTGGCAATCTTTGGCTGGAAGATGATAATTGGGTACCAGGAGTCTATGTGTTGGATCCAGTGGGCCATTTATGACCCATTTATCAAACATTATGTCAGGTGAACTTCTTCAAAGTCTTAAATGAGTTGCACGTAATAAGAAACAAATACATTCTGAAGATAAACACTAAAGACTCATTCAGCCATTATTGCATACCCATACTTGAAGTTTATTATGTGTTATCATGTACAGTTATTACACATCATGCATTCTGAGGCATTCCATTATAAGCAGTTACAGCAAAATGTACATTAAAACAAACTTTATTTGCGAATACATTGTTTTGTCCCTCGTTGGCTGATCACTGAATGTGTAGCCTCTGCATTGTTAATCTCTTACTTAAAAACCATGACTGGTACAAAGACACAACACATTAAATGATGGCAGCTTTAGAAAATTAACAGTAGACATGGAAAAAAAAATCATCAATTAATGTCATCTCCTTCTCTGTGATTTTAAAGTTATTCCAATGTTTAACATACTTATAATATATATTTAGCTCAAGATCCATTAATAATAATTGTTTTCATTTTGTTTCTGATGTTGGAGCTCATACCATCCATTGCATTGTTTTTTTTTTACCTCCATAAAAGGGGTTATGTATTCACCCTGTTGTTTGTTAGTGAAAAAGATTGTTATCTTTGCCCAAAAAAGTCCATTACGTGTTTTTTTTTAGCTTTTTTTGCCTGATTTTCAGGAACCTGACCAGAAGTACTTGGACTGATATCTTTACTTCTATGATCACTGTGCTTCAGTAATTCTTGTTGGATCTCATCGACAGCAGTTTCATTTAGTTTGCACTTCAGTAACCCACGTAAGTTCTCATGGTAGAAAACATTGACCTGCACCACGTCATTCCTGTCATCAATCAATGTATTGAAACACAGTGAGGACTTGGACTCACATACATGGTGCATTTTCACCAGAATGATGGGTTTGTCACCTGTTGGGGGGGGGGGGGGATGATACATATTTTATGTACACAGTATATAATCATGACATTTATATTTCTTTGAATTCTGTATTAAAAAGACTATGTTAGTAATATATCAATATCTTAGCAATTAAATGTTGATTGCGTACATCTCACATTTCAAACATATTATATTGAGCTTCTTGTTCAAATGAATTTGGCTGCAAAAAGGCCCTCACCTGGGACACCAGTCATCGCTGCCTTCACGTCTGACTCAACGCGTGACGTGATTGGACAGAAGACAATAATAATCTGGCTGTCCTGAGAGTTTTCCAAAAGCCGAACGTTGCCCTTAGTGGCGCGCTTCACTTGATCCATCAGCTGTGTATGGGCGCCAAAGGTTTGACCTCCGACAACCATCTTGTACTTCACTGTGACTATAGGAAGAAAAAAGGTTGTGAAGCTGACACGTGTACAATTACAAGAATCGAGTGATTTTGCTATGAGGGAAGTAAAAATTGTAAGCTCCCATTTTATAAATAAGACCCAGTTAATCAGACCTTTTTTACTGCTTCTACTACAAGTAATACTGTGCTGCTACTGCTGATTGTTTAATTATTCAACGTACCTTCCTGAAAGTAGTGTGGTGACGTCCCAGCGTTTGAGTCTCCTAATTAGAAAGACAGAACCACAATTGGTTGTATTCTTTTACCAATTGGAGTCAGGTTTGTTTATATTAAACAAATGCTCCCAAGATGTTGAATTTGAGGTTCTGAAATAATACCACACACACACACACACACACTCACACACTCTTTAACCCCATTTTTCGTCGCCTTTTCACTTTCTTGAATTCTCCGGATTTGGAGCTGAGCCGCAGGGCAAAGCTTTTGATTTACCAGTCGATCTACATTCCAACCTTCACCTGCGCTCACAAGCTCTGGGGTCTCATTTATAACCGTTGCGTATGCACAAAATGGGGCCTGAAACATGCATGCGCCACTTCTCACGCAAACGTTGGGATTTCTAAAAACTTTTTATTTCCACGCAAACTCTGACCAATGCATACAAACGTTTTGGAGACGGGAAAGTGGCGACGCAGACGTGAGGTGGTGAACTGCAGCCAGATTATTGATCCAGTTCATCATTTGCATTAAAACCAACAGCTTAGTTTTGCTCGCTCGACATTTTAAAATATATAAAACAACTTACAGCAAATTACGTTCAGACTCTATTTAACAGCGGAGTTACAGAGCCGAGTCTTTAATGGGTTTTATTAATAATATCTTCTGGCAGTGTGCGTGTATCATTAAATCACTGCAGTGAACTTGACTGTGTCATCAGGCGCACAGTACGGTGGCCCTGAGAGCTCAACGAACAGCAACTTAAGAAAAGTTGACAAAACACAAGCAAAGTAAGAAAACATCTTCATCAATTTCACAACACAACACAACACATTACAGAAACGCGCAGCAAATAGACAAACGCCCTGCAAATAGACAAACGCGCTGCAAATAGACAAACGCGCAGCAAATAGAGAAACGCGCAGCAAGTAGAGGAGAAAACACAACGGAAGTGTTTCCAGAGGACAGCTAAAAGTGATGGACACTGCTGCCACAAAAACGTCCAATACACCATACAAATTCGGTTCCACACAGGGTTCGGCCACCCGCGGCTCTGGAGCCGAACGCGGCTCTTCGGCCCCTCTGCAGTGCCTGTACAGTTCAGTGTTGTGCATATGTTTCGCGAACGCTGAACTTAACGAATCAGTTTTCATATTATTAACGTGAACGTAACGATGAACGTAAGTGAACGTCACGTACATTTTTTAAATCATCACCGTATCAGGCCATCATGAAATACCAGGAGCGGGCGAGTGTGTGTGTGTGTGTGTGTGTGTGTCTGTGTGTGCACACAGAAATGAATACGTGCGCAAAAAAGATCCACAAATACATTTTCAATGCACACACAAATATGTTTCATTCCATAAGTAAAAAAAATTCACATGTAAAATATAAGATTCATAAACATATTTCCGATGCACACACAAACGAAGCTACACAGAGGCAGCTAGCTTCCCCCCCCAGCTTCCACACACAGTCAGCACGGACACCCGATACTAGCTACTACCAAGTGTTTGCTTCTAACCTGACGGTGTTTGAGAAACAGTGCCATGAGAGCCGTGGGATTAAGTCAGCGGGTTTTTGCGCTGTTCCCACCGCAGTTAGCATGGTGGCTAGCCCGCTATCCCCGTTATCAAAGTTCGTTATAACCGTATGTGACCGTACACACATGCTGTAAGTGCTCTAACCAGCCACCGTCAGCCGGACAACGCCGCTGGCTGTTTTTAGTGGACCAATCACAGCCAAGTGCTATCCGTGGGCTGTCCGCCATTTCGACGTGTAGTTAGAAAAAATGTGTTAAGCCAGCGGCGTTGTCTGGCTGACGGTGGCTGGTTAGAGCACTTACAGCATGTGTGTACGGTCACATACGGTTATAACGAACTTTGATAACGGGGATAGCGGGCTAGCCACCATGCCAACTGCGGTGGGAACAGCGCAAAAACCCGCTGACTTAATCCCACGGCTCTCATGACACTGTTTCTCAAACACCGTCAGGTTAGAAGCAAACACTTGGTAGTAGCTAGTATCGGGTGTCCGTGCTGACTGTGTGTGGAAGCTAGCTGCCTCCGTGTAGCTTCAAGCTGTTGCAGCTGTAGAATTAGCAACGCAGTTTGGAAACAATACCGGGGAACCGCTGCGTTAAGACACGATAAAATTAGCATTTTGACCCGCTGGGTGTCATTTTATTTCAGCAAAACTGTCGCGTCATCAACATCCTTTTCTGTTGTCATCGTTCACTGTGTGTGAGGAGCCGGGGATCAGCGTCTACTAATTCTATGTCTATTGGCTGGCGGGCTAAAAACCTCCAGGCTGCCTGCGCGCGTTTTAATGACGTCGTGTAATGGCACTCACGTGATTGGCTGTACAGGAGTGAGACATCTGATTGGCTACAGACGATCCCCTCTTAGAAAAAACGCATTTGTGAAACAGAGACACGTCAGGGGAGTCTCAAAAGTCTCAAAAGTCTCACACACAAATGCAGCGAGGTTTACAAATTAAAAGCACTTTGTAAATGCAGGTCCAACAGTTTATATATGAATGTAACAAGCTCCAAATATGTATTTGATGAAGATTGCAAATACTTTTACATGCATATATTTGTGAATTTTTTTTCTATTTGTGTGTGCATCGGAAATATGTTTATGAATCTTATATTTTACATGTGAATTTTTTTTACTTATATATGGAATGAAACATATTAGTGTGTGCATTGAAAATGTATTTGTGGATCTTTTTTGCCCATGTATTCATTTCTGTGTGCATTTAATCCTATTGAGACTGTTCTGGCTCCATAGTATTGGGCGTTTTTGTGGCAGCAGTGTCCATCACTTTTAACTGTCCTCTGGAAACACTTCCGTTGTGTTTTCTCCTCTACTTGCTGTGCGTTTGTCTATTTGCTGTGCGTTTGTCTATTTGCAGCGCGTTTGTCTATTTGCTGCGCGTTTTTGTAATGTGTTGTGTTGTGTTGTGAAATTGATGAAGATGTTTTCTTACTTTGCTTGTGTTTTGTCAACTTGCAAGTGTTTTCTTAAGTTGCTGTTCGTTGAGCTCTCAGGGCCACCGTAGGGCACAGAGCGCACAGAAGATCACTTGAAAAAAACAAATAATATCCCAGAGTGGAGGTGAGGATCCACTGATATAAGGGAATTGGTCCGATGCTCTGATAAATACTGCCGTGACACTGGTGCAGGGTTCTGCGTGATGTGTGCATGCGAATGGAAGGACGAGGAAGAAGCGGGGTTCAGCGATTTCTGATCTCACACATTGTGTTATCCACAGCAGCGGCAGAGTGTCAGTGTATTTTCTTTATTAGTGACATCACTGCTGTCCCATGAAGTTGTTCTTCACCTCACTAACGAACACCCCGATGTCAGTGTCAGAAAGTTTCACTTCCTCTTCACATCGCTTGATGCCGTGACTCCGTCAGGACTCACGGTGGAAACTCATTGGTCAGCAGCATAATTTGATATTCCCGCCGTGCTTTGCATTGACCATTTATGGTTGAAAGTGGGCGTGTGGAGGGCGGATTTGGAGGAAGATCCACTTACGAACGTCTCCAGGTGGACTGTGATCTATAAAGCGAACATTGCGTTCAGGTGAGCGTGCGCACAGTTTTATAAATCAGAATTTTCTTTTGTGTAAGCCATTTCCGGCTTTTGTACGTACGTACATTTTTAGTATGAATCCTACGCACTCTTTTATAAATGAGACCCCTGAGCAGTGACTGAAAAATGTAGGTTGTGACTGCAAGAATCCAAAATTAGTTTCCCCGGTAGGTTAGCTGCGGTTCAGCCATAGAGATATAGTATGAAGAGTTTAGACATCTGGGGCCTCATGTACTAAGGTTGCGTACGCAGAAAACGTGGCGTGCGTCCTTTTCCACGCTCACGTTCAGATGTACAAAACGTGAAATGACCGTAAAAATGTGCGGTCCCCACGCCAGCTCCAGAGCTGTCGTACGCACGTTTCTACAGCTATTGTTCCTTTGGCGACACTTAGCGGTGACGCTGGAGACGCCGGGGCCGACGGAGGAGACGCCGGGGCCGACGGAGCAATCCGTGCCCTCTCCTTGCTTGTCTATTCAAAAATAAAAAATTTAAGTTAATAAACACGAGTCAAAGTCTTTAATATCCTGGCATCTTTACGCACGACTTATGTGTATTGTAAGCAGCCAATTGTATGACCAGTATAATTACAGCATTTATGAATTCAGCATATTTACCTTGGGGATGATCGGTGTCCCCTTCATGGGCTCCCACCACTCCGGTGAGAGCTGTGTCACCGATCAAAGCGGCCACTCTCAAATCGAAGGGGGAGAGTTCCCCCACTCCCGTCCCCCCACCTGTTGCGGTCACGCTTCGGCGGTGGGCAGAAACCCTCCGCTTCACCTCCACCTTGAGGTCTGACCACTTTTTTTTTATTTCAGAGTTTGTGCGCTGCTGAGACCCCACTGCATTGACGGCCTCGCAAACACGCTCCCACTCATTTGTCTTTTGTTTAGCATTTATCCCTGTTGACAGGGTACCAAATAACATATGCTTGCGCATTTCTACCTCGTGGAGCAAAATCTCGAGCTCGGACTCCGTGAAGTTGCGTTTTTTAACTCTGTTCATGGTGCCAGGTGATCGGATTAAGAGGTGGATCTCAGGTCCAGGGGCCTATTTAAATGAAATTGCATATTTAAATGAGGGCGTGGACAGGGAGGAGTTTGGCACGTCGGCATGTGCGCTCAATTCCACGTTGAATGAGATGTACAAAAGAAACGTGCTTGGATCCATGCGTTCGCATACTTTGATACATCTGAATTTATTTGTGCATAAGACAGTTTCTGGGTTTTGGCGTACGCCAAGTTTCAGTATGAAATCCACGCAAGTCTTAGTACATGAGGCCCCTGGAGTTTAGAGTAGAACTGCAGTCACAGGGGACAATTGAGGTGGTTCAGACATCTGGTCAGGATTCCTCCTGGGCACCTTCCACTGGAGGTTTACTGGGCACAGCCAACTGGGAGGATAAGCTAGGGTAGATCCATATTTCACTGGAGGAATTGCATAGCCCATCTGACCTGGGAAGACCTTTGGATCCCCGTCAGTAAGAGCTAGAGACCGTGGCTTGAGACGGGGACGTCTGGAATACCCCATTTCCGACCCAACCTCCAATAAGGTAAAGACATTGGATGGATGGATGAATTCAAAGTATCAAAAGGTCAGTCAGACAACTACACTACTCAATCAAATGACGCACATCGATTAGTTTAGGATACAATGACACCAAAATAAAGCAGAAGTATGACCTTTTTCAGCTATTGAGTCCAGCTTCCTTTTGTTATTGTTCTTCAGTGGGTCCTTATTATCATTAGGGAGGTCCTCCGAACTTGTCAATTGTGACTGCAAAACAAAAGTGAAAGTGTTAGAAATGCCATGTTTACTTACAGCTGGCCAAATTATTTTGCAGCTCTCCCAGTTCTTTTTGCGGCATATTTGGTGGCCTCTGAAATGCAAACAATATAACAGAAATAATTCTAATTGAGCATTCTACTCATTATTATTATTCCTGGTTACTAGTTCCCAAGTCATGTATCTCTACTTAGCTCTTCTTTATCACAACTTCTTATAACCTGTTAACTCACCGATTTGTGAATCGTATCAAACACGTTCTTTCTCAGTCTGAGATCCTTGCGTCCGGGTAACAGCTCGTGCAGGTCCTGTCGAGTCAGTGACTGGATGTCACTATCTGTTTCAAAACCTGCTTCTATATATAAATACAGTACGCAGATGTTGAGCAGGTTGTTTTGTTGATAATGTTACAAAATCCGTCCATTTGAATTTCCCTTTCATGTGGTCAAGTGTCTCTGAGGGAGGACTAAACCCTGACTGGTGCTTGTACAATAAAGCTACAGCGAGGGAGCTGCTTCCAGCTTCACTATATACTGTGGTCAAGTTCTGACTATAAGGTGGAGCTGTTCTACCTTTAATTACCATGATTGCCGTGGCAACCTGCATTAGTTTTGTGTCTTAAAAATGTGGCAGAAGAAGCAGCAGGCTATTTAATATACCGTCTTCATCATTAGCATAATCTACAGAAGTGACTTCCTTAGCAAGCTCAAGTCTACACTCTTAAATGTTAATTTAGCACGTGTTGTTATATGGTGCTATGTTATTATACTTTTAATAAATATATTGGGTTACTTGCATCTGCTACATTTTCTGGACTTATTAACAAAATATTGATCATATCATTTTGGTCAGTATAGTGGTGGTGCGTGTGTTTCCTGTGGATATGCATGTTAGAAAAGTTCACTCACGTTTCAGGGCGTCTGCTGCCTCTGGGGACATGATCTGTATTTCCTTCAGTAAATCTCCCATGGCTGCACCTGAAGAAAAAACAAACAAAAAACAAACAGAAAAGTAACAAGAACAGGACTTTTAGAATAATGAACCTCTCTGTTCACGTCTTCCTCCCTCTCTCTTTCTCTCTCCCTCTTTCTCTCCCTCTTTCTCTTCCTCCCTCCCCCTAACCCCTGCCTTTCTCTCTCTCTTCCTCCCTCCTTTTCTCTCTCCCTCTTCCTCCCTCCTATCCCCCCCTCTTCCTCCCTTCATTAATCCCCCCTCTCTCTTTCCCACCCCCCTTTCTATTTCTCCCTCTTCCCCCCTTCTTTATCTCTCTCTCTTTTTCTCTCCCCCTGTATCTTTCTCTCTCAAAGTCCTATTCCCCCTCTCTATCCCCCCGTTCCTCCCTGTCCTTCTGCCCCCCTTCCCCCTCTGCCTCTCTCTTTGACTTGATGATTTTGATAACATATTACAAAAACAAGACATAAACTAGTTGTGACGACAGAATGAACCTCACGACGTTACACTGGAGAAAATGGTGGACGGAAAAGAAAAGGAAAAAGGAACTCTGACCTTTATTGATCCGAGTCACGCGACAGATGATTGACTTCAATAATCAATATATATATCTGTTATATGAATAATCAATAACTGTCCAATATTTTTAAGCCATCAAGGGCTCGCCTCGTTGGCGATCAAGTGTTTCAGCAGAATGTGAGTCTGACCATGACAGTTAAGAAAGAAGAGAAAGTGAAAGTTAGAATGTCGACTTGCGTCATGTGTTAACGACGCTGCGAACGATCATTGGTCAATGGGGGTGCGTTCACTTCATAGTGAACCTCGGTGATATATTATTATAATTATTACTTACAATTAATTATTTTGATTATGATTATTATTGTTATTATAAACACTGTCAGTGTTTAGCCAGATATATATCATCTTCAGTAACATGTTTATGTTCCCATGTCGAGTGTAACCAGCAGAGGGCAGCACTGCACAACTTTTCAAGGCAAAGTCAACTTTATTGTCAATTCTGCCAAATGTACACGATGTATATACCGCCTCTCTCTGATCCCCGGTGTACAGAACATTAAAGCTAGTACATAGTAAAGCAAAGTATGCAGTCATACAGCAGATGGTGGATTATAGGATGAGAGAAGTGCAAACAGGAATAGTGCAACAACTGAAAAAATACTTCATGGCAAGTATTGTAATATTAATAATATTGCACCGCTGCATTTGTTAGGCTTTTGTAAATTATATCGTTCTCTCTATACAGACTGTGTGGATACAGTGATAAACTACTGCAAGACTTAATATTTATAATATACAGTGGGTACGGAAAGTATTCAGACTGTTAAGGTTGAGTGAAGGTTTGGACACCAAAGCAGACACGGACGAGTTGTTGGTGGTAAACGAACAGAGTTTATTTGTAGGAGAGGTAGATGAAGGCTGGAGCGGCAGGGTGCTGGCTGGCTTGGAGATCCTGGTTGAGAAGAGGATGAGGAGCCGAGCGGTGAGGCACACAAAGGTTCTGGGTTGAAGGAAAGCACAAAGGTTAGAAGACATCCAAAGAACATGAGGGTCGAGAGTTCTGCAGCACAACAGCTTCCGGGGTAGATGGAATAATCTGGCGTCGAAGTGGTGAGACGACCAGGCTTTTATGGAGGGGATGATTAGATTAATTGCGAGCAGGTGTGCCTCGTCCGCTGCAGCCAAGAAGCCAGCCACGCCCCCTGCCACACACAGGGAGAAAACAGAAGGGGAGGAGACACAGCAAAATAACACAACACCAAAACACAATCCCCACACAGACCCCTTTAAATATTTCACTCTTTGTTTCATTGCAGGCATTTGCTAAAATCAAAAAAGTTCATTTTAACTCTCATTAATGTACCCTCAGCACTCCATCCTGACAGAAAAAAAAAAACAGAAATGTAGACATTTTTGCAAATTTATTAAAAAAGAAAAACTGAAATATCACATGGTCATAAGTATTCAGACAGTTTGCTCAGTATTGAGTAGAAGCAGCCTTTTGAGCTAGTACAGCCATGAGTCTTCTTGGGAATGATGCAACACGTTTTTCACATCTGGATTTGGGGATCCTCTGCCATTCTTCCTTGCAGATCCTCTCCAGTTCCGTCAGGTTGGATGGTGAACAGCCATTTTCAGGTCTCTCCAGAGATGCTCAATTGGGTTTAGGTCAGGGCTCTGGCAGGGCCAGTCAAGAATGGTCACAGAGTTGTTTTCCGAAGCCACTCCTGTTATTTTAGCTGTGTGCTTAGGGTCATTGTCTTATTGGAAGGTGAACCTTCGGCCCAGTCTGAGGTCCAGAGCATTCTGGAAGAGGTTGTCTTCCAGGATATCTCTGTACTTGGCCGAATTCATCTTTCCTTCAATATTAACCAGTCGTCCTATCCCTGCAGCTGAAAAACACCCCCATAGCATGATGCTGCCACCACCGTGTTTCACTGTTGGGATTGTATTATAGATAGATTACTTTATTCATCCCCGAGGGGAAATTAAATCGTCATAGCAGCCGGTATATTTGAATACAATAAAATAAAATACAAATGTAGTGATTAAAAATGGTTCAGAGATGACAGTTAATGTCAATTCGGTTCAACAAGTATCCAGAATAAGACGGGACGGGAGGCTGAGATATCAATACAAAATACAATTTATTTAATAGATGCAAATGATTTAAAACAGACTGCTCAAACAGTAAAGTGACATGTGCAAAGGTTGGAAAGGCTGGCCTGGACTTGATATAAATGACAGTTTAAAATAGAGAGAAATTAGAGGCTCCAGACCCAATTGTACAATGCTAAAATATCATGCATTAAAAAACAAACACAACACACTTTAAGAAAATCACTGCAAACGATATACAACAACAAAATGACAAAAGAGGGCCTCTACTTTATGGAGCCAATAATTCACCACCATTCAAGTCACTACCACTGAATTGCACAGTCCCAGTCAACCATATATATTGCACCTTGCAATAGAACAAAACAAAACACAAAGAAACAAATAATCAAACCAAATAATCTAAATGAAATCTAAAGTGGGAAAAAACAGTGACCGTAACTATTTAGCTGGAGGCAGCCCTATAAAACAAACATGTTATAGTTAGGTCACACAATTTAAACACATTTATAATATTTAAAAACATTTACAAACATAAAAACACATCCTTATCTCATACCTTTAATTCATTAAAATAAAGCAGGGACATCGTGCATCCACGGTGACGCCGACACAGTCGCACACAGACACAGCTTCACGCTGGGCTCTAAGGACAAACTTCAGTTACAATTTGCGGACACTTTCTCTGTGATCGCCGTTAACATTATATAACTTCCAGCAACTTACTGCGACAAACAATTGCGACCACACGTGCTGCGCTCACGATAAATTTCCGCACACACCCACAGGACCGGTGTTCCAGTTTAACTGGCGGGCATGGCTTCTGGCGACATTCCAGATGTTGAGGCTGTTTTTTAAGAGCCGGTGGCAGATTCGTCATTTTCACAAAGCGCCTGTGTGTGAAGTGCGGTGATCTACTGAAGGTCTTGCTAAAATAAAAATCCTACAAAAACCCTTCACGAGTTCATGTGTCCGTGTCAGCATCACGTTGAGACCGCAATATACATTTAAATGGTAAAAAAAAAAATAGTAAAAAATCCTTGATCGGGATTCGAAACAACAAACTAAACACTATGAGCTTCTAGCCTGATGACGATCTCACTACGCCACCGAGTCGCTGAAATGTACACCGCGCGTTAGATAAATGTCTCGTTCTTTGCTTTGTCAGATGTATATCACCAGATGTGCTTTAAGGTAACGCCCATGTCATCTGGTGATAGTCCGAACACAGAATAAACGCTTTAAACGTAATACCAGGCTTTACAAATCTGACGCTCCTCTTCATAGGAGACACAGGGAGCATTGAAGAACACACACGCGTCACCAGCTCCACTCGAAGTGCTTTTGTTTGTCGCTGGTGATCACTACAAAGCGCACACACCAAACAACAGGTACATGTAAACATCCCTCACATCAACAAGGCGGAAGCTCGAGCGGTGTTTTCATGAGTTAAGTTGGTGAACGTGCTTCTAATGGACGTGTGGAGCCTCACGTGTCCTCCTGTGGCTGCTGGTTAAAGTCAGCGGACGGGATTTTAAAAGATGTTCTCGTTGTTGTCGATGATCAGGTTCTGCCATCGGAGAATGAAAACAACCCAACCGCTCATCACAGAACGGGGGTGTTGGTTTGTCGTAGCTTCTGTAAGTCAAGTGTTGTTTATCTGTGTGAAATCAACAGATGATCTGTCCGAAGTGTGTCGAGTGTGTTGTCAACATGACACATGTGTGACGAGGCTAAATATAAATGTGAAAAAATCCCACCACGGGAATCGTTCTGCTGTGGTCCACATAAAAATAAACGTAGTGACAATGGCACTGTCCACTGTACCACTGATCAGAGTGATAAATAGATTCACCTGTATGCTTTTATCACTGTGAAGCCTGTGCACAACTTAACATGAGTTGTTGTTTCAGGGAACACGCCCAGGTTAACTTGTGACAGTCAAAATGTAACCGTAAACTCAGAGTTATCGGTCACACGTCACACATTTGGACACCGCTGCGCCCGTGTGCTTAGCACACGCACGGAATCATGAAAAACGGCTGTATCCTGCACTCATACAAAGCAGAAGCCACAAAAGAGTTTGCGTGCTTACTATAAGTCTGCGTTTCATGTGCTTCACACATCACAAACATTTTAATTTAATACAAATGCCATCCATTTCAGTGGCGGTTTGGGGCACGGGCGAAACGGGCAGCCGCCCGCGGCGGCACATTCATCATCTGGCCCGCTTCGCGGTTCTCTCTGGCCCGCGAAGCGGTTCTCTATTATCTATCATATGATATGATAGATATCAGTGGCCCCAAACCGCCACTGAAATGGATGGCATTTGCATTAAATTAAAATGTTTGTGATGTGCTAATATGTTAACTGGTGAACATAAGCTGGGGAGCCTTTATAAAACCTCTTGGCCATGTATTCCTTACTTACAGTTTAATTTAATAGTATTTGTATTGTGTTGGAATTTCCACCTGTGTCTGATGAGGAAACGGAGATAAGTAACAGATGACCCAAACAAATCTTAAAAGGTGTGGCTATTACTTACCATAAAGGTTATCTGGACATACATGGGTAGTCTCTACAGCGACTTTTGAAGTGCCATGGTAGTTTGAACTTCGTGAAGATGAAGTGCGCAGATGTCTATGTGTTGCATTTAGACACTCAATAAAAGACCTTACCCCAAACCATGATACTAGTATTTTTTCCCGACTACAAGCTCTTACGAGCCTCTCATTACTCGTGTTTGTATACTTGCTTCATACCAACCATGATATCAACGAGCACATGAAACGCAGACTTATAGTAAGCACGCAAACTCTTTTGTGGCTTCTGCTTTGTATGAGTGCAGGATACAGCCGTTTTTCATGATTCCGTGCGTGTGCTAAGCACACGGGCGCAGCGGTGTCCAAATGTGTGACGTGTGACCGATAACTCTGAGTTTACGGTTACATTTTGACTGTCACAAGTTAACCTGGGCGTGTTCCCTGAAACAACAACTCATGTTAAGTTGTGCACAGGCTTCACAGTGATAAAAGCATACAGGTGAATCTATTTATCACTCTGATCAGTGGTACAGTGGACAGTGCCATTGTCACTACGTTTATTTTTATGTGGACCACAGCAGAACGATTCCCGTGGTGGGATTTTTTCACATTTATATTTAGCCTCGTCACACATGTGTCATGTTGACAACACACTCGACACACTTCGGACAGATCATCTGTTGATTTCACACAGATAAACAACACTTGACTTACAGAAGCTACGACAAACCAACACCCCCGTTCTGTGATGAGCGGTTGGGTTGTTTTCATTCTCCGATGGCAGAACCTGATCATCGACAACAACGAGAACATCTTTTAAAATCCCGTCCGCTGACTTTAACCAGCAGCCACAGGAGGACACGTGAGGCTCCACACGTCCATTAGAAGCACGTTCACCAACTTAACTCATGAAAACACCGCTCGAGCTTCCGCCTTGTTGATGTGAGGGATGTTTACATGTACCTGTTGTTTGGTGTGTGCGCTTTGTAGTGATCACCAGCGACAAACAAAAGCACTTCGAGTGGAGCTGGTGACGCGTGTGTGTTCTTCAATGCTCCCTGTGTCTCCTATGAAGAGGAGCGTCAGATTTGTAAAGCCTGGTATTACGTTTAAAGCGTTTATTCTGTGTTCGGACTATCACCAGATGACATGGGCGTTACCTTAAAGCACATCTGGTGATATACATCTGACAAAGCAAAGAACGAGACATTTATCTAACGCGCGGTGTACATTTCAGCGACTCGGTGGCGTAGTGAGATCGTCATCAGGCTAGAAGCTCATAGTGTTTAGCTTGTTGTTTCGAATCCCGATCAAGGATTTTTTACTATTTTTTTTTTTTACCATTTAAATGTATATTGCGGTCTCAACGTGATGCTGACACGGACACATGAACTCGTGAAGGGTTTTTGTAGGATTTTTATTTCAGCAAGACCTTCAGTAGATCACCGCACTTCACACACAGGCGCTTTGTGAAAATGACGAATCTGCCACCGGCTCTTAAAAAACAGCCTCAACATCTGGAATGTCGCCAGAAGCCATGCCCGCCAGTTAAACTGGAACACCGGCAGTGGGGAGAGAGAGAGAGAGTGCTAAGGTGTCCCTAAATAAACTCCTCCGCCTCCCTGCAGCCTATAGGAGTTGCCGTCCTGTCAGGTTAATTAACACATCCAGAGCGGGGAAAATGACACTGCTAAAAGTATAAAACTTTATTAAGAACTGACCCGCTACACAAGTATTGAGGTAGAAAGAATAAAAAACAGAAACACAGATAAATAGGTAGATAAGGTGCAGTGGCAAGATGATGGTAATAGTACTGATGATATGATGGTAATGTTATTGTTAGACAGTGATAATATGATATGATATATGGTAGAGGTATAAATATAAGAATTTGACTATACAATAGATAATATAATATACTATGAGTGTAAGAATATGTAGACAGAGTGTGCAAAAGACATTATTGTATAAATGATATAAATATCAATATGGTTTATATTAACACATATCACATATGATGTGAAGTAAGTGTTCCAGTATATGGAGCGGAGTGTTGCTCACATTGAGCAGGTGATGAGCAGTGCCTGGTTTTCTCCACACATACCACTTAGAATTAACGCGAAAAAGTTCAATCTTGGTCTCATCAGACCAGATAATCTTATTTATCATAGTCCGGGAGTCCTTCATGTGTTTTTTGACAAACTCTATGCAGGCTTTCATATGTCTTGCACTGAGGAGAGGCTTCCGTCGGGCCCCTCTGCCATAAAGCCCCGACTGGTGGAGGGCTGCAGTTGACTTTGTGGAACTTTCTCTCATCTTCCTACTGCATCTCTGGAGCTAAGCCACAGTGATCTTTGGGTTCTTCTTTACCTCCCTCACCAAGGCTCTTCTCCCACAATTACTCAGATGGCTGGACGGTCAGGTCTAGGAAGAGTTCTGGTCGTCCCAAACTTCAAATAAATTTGCAAAAATGTCTACATTTCAGTTTTTTTCTGTCAGGATGGGGTGCTGAGTGTACTTTAATGAGAAATAAAATGAACTTTTTTGATTTCAGCAAATGGCTGCAATGAAACAAAGAGTGAGAAATGTAAAGGGGTCTGAATACTTTCCGTACCCACCTTATATTATGTATCATATTATATAATGACTTACTTTCCACTCTATTAACTTTGTGCTGCTTTAAAATGTGATCATATATGATTGGTTGTAAAAATCAAGATCATAAATGGGAGCATGACAAAGACCAAACTGTGTGTTGGAGACATTTTCTGCAAAGGGATCACATGCTGGTTTTACAGGTTAGTACAAATTAAAGCTTCTGGTTCCAAACCTGCTGGCCGATCAGGGTCTTTCTGTGTGGAGTGCAGACATGGGGAGAACATCCATTAATTGGAGTCAGTTCCTCTTCTCAGACGAGCTTTCTGTTCTTTCCAAACACACAGCATCGCAGATGACGATGCTGAAGAATAAAGAAAAGCGAGGAGCGATGTAGAATCCAAGTCTAATGTCACTCAGCGGTTTGTCTGCAAGTGTTGGAAGCTGAGTTTATTTTTTTCCTCTCAGCTGTGACACTGTCAGTGAGTGAAGGGCTTTTCTCTCCTGTGTCAGACTTTCCTCAGGGGGCCAGACAGCTCCCGGTGGTGCTTCTTGCTACTTGTTCAGCATAGTGGTTTCTTTTTTACAAGCAGTGGCAATCTTTAGCTGGAAGATGATAATTGGGTACCAGGAGTCTATGTGTTGGATCCAGTGGGCAGGAATCTCAACAGGCTGGTTTGGCCTCCAGTCTAACTGTTCACTGCAGATTTAAGGCTGGAGTCAGGATTTAAAACAAACATGTGTCAGTCTTACTAGCTGGTCTTGTTTATGAGTGACAGGATCACATGACTGGTTGGGCAGCATTGTGAAGTGGTGGCTGGCACTGTTGCCTTACAGCTAGATGGTTCCTGGTCCGAATCCCAGTGTCTTATACTTTGTGGAGTTTGCATGTTCTCCTTGTGTCTGAGTGGAATTTCTCCCAGTACACTACCTTCATGCCACAGTTCAAAGGTATGAATGTGATGGTAGATTGTTGGGCTGGCAACCTGCTCAGGGTGATTTATTTATCGAGTACAAATGTCACATTTATAATAATTAAAATGTAGTGAATTACAAATTCAACATGATACACTTCAAAAAAGCTATCCTGCAGTTTGATGTACTGATTGGCTTCATTTAAGGTCACTGCTGTAAATATCTGTGTCATTGTTTTTGTGTCTAATTGCTCCAATATAGATCTATTTTATTATTATTATTATTACCTCTATTTATTTTGTACTAGTGCTGCCAAATACTCGAATGGGTATCAATAACTGATCATTTAATATTTTTCTTGCACTGTTTTCACTTTTTTTTTTAAATACACTTCCATCTGCTGTACCACAATTTTGCAGGCTGTTAGTCTTATCTGCATAACTTTGTATAGCTGTCGTTATTTATCTTGAAATCTGTATTTATATTTTACTTAATACTCTGCCTTGTCTACTTGTGTCTTTGATTCGGCTTTTAAATAAAATATTTGTATCTCCATTAGCACATGCACCTTTGTAGTAGTTCTGGTAGCGAGACTTTCATCTCACCACAGTGGACCTTCTTGACTAATTTTCAACTTTAATTATTCTTATGCTCTTGTGTGTGCTACTGGATGATTCCATTTCCCTCGGGATCAACAAAGCATCCACCCATCCTTATTTTATCTTATCTTATAATCTTATATAATTCGGAGCCTAGTGGTGTAAATCCAATTGAAGGCCCTAATCATCCCCAATACTGAAAAACATTAGCTACACATATGCATATAACCACATAGTAATGTAAGTATGCATTTACTTAAGTACATTTATTAAACATTATGTCAGGTGAACTTCTTCAAAGTCTTAAATGAGTTGCATATAATACGAAACAAAT
Organism: Pleuronectes platessa; assembly: GCF_947347685.1. Classification (NCBI taxonomy): domain Eukaryota; kingdom Metazoa; phylum Chordata; class Actinopteri; order Pleuronectiformes; family Pleuronectidae; genus Pleuronectes; species Pleuronectes platessa. The sequence goes on from NC_070642.1 coordinate 11,936,934, forward strand.
ACATTCTGAAGATAAACACTGAAGAATCATTCAGCCATTATGGTCATACCCATACTTGAAGTTTATTTTGTTTTATCATGTACAGTAATTATACATCATGTATTCTGAAGCATTCCATTATAAGCAGTTACAGCAAAATGTACATTAAAACAACCTTCATTTGCGAATCTATTCATAGTTTTGTCTCTCGTAGGTCAATACACAAAGTTGTCTGATCACTGAATGTGTAGCCTCTGCACTGTTAATCTCTTACTTAAAAACCATGACTGGTACAAAGACACAACACATTAAATGATGGCAACTTTAGAAAATTAACAGCAGACATGGAAAAAAAACTAAATTAATGTCATCTCCTTCTCTGTGATTTTAAAGTTATAACAATGTTCAACATACCTCTAATATATATTTAGCTCAAGATCCATTAATAATAATTGTTTTCATTTTGTTTCTGATGTTGGAGCTCATACCATCCATTGCATTATTTATTTTTTTACCTCCATCAAAGTGGTTATGTTGTTTGTTTGTAAACAAGATTGTTATCCAGCCATGTGGTTCTCCAACTTTTTCTGTCATGCCCCACTTTGGAGCTAGAATTTTTTTCATGAATTCAATCATCATCACTTTGTTACAAAGATGATAAAGCTCAGCCAAAAAGTACACATGCATGTGACTGGGGTGTAATGTTTCTAAGGATCTTCTTAATTTGTTGGGTCTTATAGAGTTTTCAGACATAAATACACACTGGTCTCTCCTCATGTCCTACCGCCTTGACTGTGATTTGTTTACTGCTCCGCCGTTAATATTAGTTCCGCCTCACATTTTCCCCTCGTGGCCGCGCGCCCCACCTGTTGTGCCTCCACGCCCATCCTCCACGCCCGACTTCTTCAGGCTAGGAAGTTTTGGCATACTAATACCCCAACGAGAAGTACTTGCCCTGGTATCTGTACTTCTATGAACACTGTGCTTCAGTAATTCTTGTTTTATCCCAGAGACACCCTTTTCATTTAGTTTGCACTCCAGTAACCCACGTAAGTTCTCATGGTAGAAAACATTGACCTGCAAGACAATATTCCTGTCATCAATCGATGTATTTGAACACAGTGAGGACTTGGACTCACATACATGGTGCATTTTCACCAGAATGACGGGTTTGTCACCTGTGGAGGAGAAAAAAGGATATATATTTCATGTAGACAGGATATAATCAAGACATTTATATTTTATATTATATGTTAGTAATATATCAATATCTTAGCAACTAAATGTTGATAGCGTACATCTCACATTTCATTTATTGAGCTTCTTGTTCAAATGAATTTGGCTGCAAAAAGGCCCTCACCTGGGACACCATTCATCGCTGCCTTCACGTCTGACTCAACGCGTGACGTGATTGGACAGAAGACAATAATAATCTGGCTGTCCTGAGAGTTTTCCAAAAGCCGAACGTCGCCCTTAGCGGCGCGCTTCACTTGATCCATCAGCTGTGTATGGGCGCCAAAGGTTTCACCTCTGACATCCATCTTGTACTTCACTGTGACTATAGGAAGAAAAAAGGTTGTGAAGCTGACACGTGTACAATTACAAGAATCGAGTGATCTTGCTATGAGACAAGTATCAATTCTAAGCTCCCATTTTTTTATGAATAAAACCCAGTTAATCAGACCTTTTTTACTGCTTCTACTACAAGTAATACTGTGCTGCTACTGCTGATTGTTTAATTATTCAACTTACCTTCCTGAGGGTAGTGTAATGACATCCTGGCGTTTGAGCCTCCTAATTGGAAAGACAGAACCACAGTTGGCTGTATTCTTTTTACCAATTGTACTAAGGTTTGTTTATATTACAAATGCTCCCAAGATGTTGAATTTGAGGTTCTGAAATAATACCATAGTACACACACACACACACACACACACACACACACACACACACACACACACACACACACACTTTAACCCCATTTTGTCGCCTATTCACTTTCTTGAATTCTCCAGATTTGGCCACAAGTGAAGGAGTTTAAGTGTCTCAGGGTCTGGTTCAGGAGTGAGGGTGAGGTGGGGCATGAGATTGACAGGTGGGTCGGTGTAGCATCAGCAGTAGTGCAGCCGGTGTACAGGACTGCTTGTGGTGAAGAAGGAGCTGAGCCGCAGGGCAAAGCTTTTGATTTACCAGTCGATCTACATTCCAACCTTCACCTGCGCCCACAAGCTCTGAGCAGTGATTGAAAAATGTAGGTTGTGAATACAAGAAGCCAAATTTAGTTTCCCCGGTAGGTTAGCTGTGGTTCAGCCATAGAGATATAGGGTGAAGAGTTTAGACATCTGGAGCTCAGAGTTGAACTGCAGCTGCAAAGGGACAGTGGAGGTGGTTCAGACATCTGGTCAGGATGCATCCCGGGCACCTTCCACTGGAGTTTACTGGGCACAGCCAACTGGGAGTATAACCTAGGGTAGATCCAGAACTCACTGGAGGAAATTTATATCCCATCTGACCTGGGAACACCTTGGGATCCCCCCCAGTACGAGCTAGACCCCATGGCTGGGGAGGGGGACGTCTGGAATGCCTCAATTGCGACCCAACCTCCCATAAGGTAAAGACTTTGGATGGATGGATGAATTCATAGTATCAAAAAGTCAGTCAGACAACTACAGTGCTCAATCAAATGAAGCACATCGACTAGTTGGGCCTGCACGACTCAGTTACCACGTCACAAGAGTGGGTCACGGAATAAATAGATGTACCTTGTGCTCCTTGTGGATGGCGACCTCTTGTTGATAAAGATCATATTGGGTACAAACTTAACTGTGACATAGTAATAACTATAATACACATTATATATTAAATACATAATGTTTATAAACATGAAAATTAAATATTGCTTCTTCCTGTTAATGATGACGTTTCTCACGCACTTAAGATACAATGACACCAAAATAAAACAGAAGTATGACCTTCGTCAGCTTTTGAGTACGGCTGCCTTGTGTTGATGTTCTTCAGTCGGTTCTCATCATTAAGGAGGCGCTGCACATATTCCAATTGTTCATGAATGAGGCCGATTTGTTCCATAATGACCCCAGGGTCAATTTGGGCAGCTGAAGGGAGAGTAACAGGTTGAGGATGTTAGAATTTGAAAGGCAACATAGTTACTTTACAAACCACACAGGCCAACACAATAGTGAGAGTGTTAGAAATGCCATGTGTACTTACAGCTGGCCAAATTATTTTGCAGCTCCCCCTGTTCTTCTAGTGGCATATTTGGTGGCCTCTGAAACGCAAACAATAAAGCAGAAATAATACTAATCGAGCATTCTACTCATCATTATTATTCCTGGTTACTAGTTCCCAAGTCATGTATCTCTACTTAGCTCTTCTTCATCACAACTTCTTATAACCTGATAACTCACCGATTTTTTTATCTTATCAAACAAGTCCTTTCTCAGTCTGAGATCCTTGAGTCCGGGTAACACCTCGTGCAGATCCTCTCGAGTCAGTGACTGGATGTCACTGTCGGTTTCAAAACCTGCTTCTATATATAAATACAGTACGCAGGTGTTGAGCAGGTTGTTTTGTTGATAATGTTACAAAATCAGTCCATTTGAATTTCCCTTTCAGGTGTTCAAGTGTCTCTGAGGGAGGACTAAACCCTGACTGGTGCTTGTACAATAAAGCTAAAGTGAGGGAGCTGCTTCCAGCTTCACTATATACTGTGGTCAAGTTCTGACTATAAGGTGGAGCTGTTCTACCTTTAATTACCATGATTGCCGTGGCAACCTGTATTAGTTTTGTGTCTTAAAAATGTGGCAGAAGAAGCAGCAGGCTATTTAATGTACCGTCTTCATCATTAGCATAATCTTCAGAAGTGACTTCCTTAGCAAGCTCAAGTCTACACTCTTAAATGTTAATTTAGCACGTGTGTTGTTATATGGTGCTATGTTATTATACTTCTAATAAATATATTGGGTTACTTGCATCTGCTACATATTCTGGACCTACTAACAAAATATTGATCTTAACATTTTGGTCAGTATGGTGGTGGTGTGTGTGTTTCCTGTGGATATGCATGTTAGAAAAGTTCACTCACGTTTCAGGACGTCTGCTGCCTCTGGGGACATGATCTGTATTTCTTTCAGTAAATCTCCCATGGCTGCACCTGAAGAAAAAACAAACAAAAAACAAACGGATAAATAACAAGAACAGGTCTTTTGGAACAATGAACCTCTCTGTTCACGTCTTCCTCCCTCTCTCTTTCTCTCTTTCTCTCTCCCTCACCCCTCCCTTTCTCTCTCTCTTCCTCCTTCCTTCTCTCTCTCCCTCCCCCTCCCCCTCCCTTTCTCTCTCCCTCTTCCACCCTTCTTACTTTCTCCCCCACTTCCTCCCTTCATTAATCTCCCCTCTCTCTTTCCAACCCCCCTTTCTCTTTCTCCATCTTTCCCCCTTCTCCAACCCTTTTCCTCTCTCATTTTCTCTCCCCCTGTATCTTTCTCTCTCTACATCTTTCTGAAAAAATACCATAGTACACACACACACACTCTTTAACCCCATTTTTGTCGCCTATTCACTTTCTTGAATTCTCCAGATTTGGCCACAAGTGAAGGAGTTTAATTATCTCAGGGTCTCGTTCACGAGTGAGGGTGAGGTGGAGCATGAGATTGACAGGTGGGTCGGTGTAGCATCAGCAGTAGTGCAGCTGGTGTACAGGACTGTTTGTGGTGAAGAAGGAGCTGAGCCGCAGGGCAAAGCTTTTAATTTACCAGTTGATCTACATTCCAACCTTCACCAGCGCTCACAAGCTCGGAGCAGTGATGAAAAATTTAGGTTGTGAATACAAGAAGCCAAAATTAGTTTCCCCAGTAGGTTAGCTGTGGTTCAGCCATAGAGATATAGGGTGAAGAGTTTAGACATCTGGAGCTCAGAGTAGAACTGCAGCTGCAAAGGGACAGTGGAGGTGGTTCAGACATCTGGTAAGGATGCATCCCGGGCACCTTCCACTGGAGGTTTACTCGGCACAGACAACTGGGAGTATAACCTAGAGTAGATCCAGAACTCACTGGAGGAATTGCATGTCCCATCTGACCCGGGAGCATCTTGGGATCCCTCCAATTGAGGGCTAGAGTCCATGGCTGGGGAGGGGGACGTCTGCGGTGCCTCAACTTTTTCCCAATCTCCTATAAGGTAAAGACATTGGATGGATGGATGAATTCATAGTATCAACAAGTCAGTCAGACAACTGCAGAGCTATAGTTGGGCTAGTTGGGTCTGCACGAATCATTTACCACATCACAAGAGTGGGTCACGGAATAAGTAGGTGTACCTTGTTCTCCTTGTGGATGGTCTTCTCTTGTTGACAAAGATCTTATTGGGTACAAACTAAATAAACTTACATATCACAAAAACAAGACATAAACCAGTTGTGACTACCAAATGAACCTCACGACGTTACACTGGAGAAAATGGTGGACGGAAAAGAAAAGGAAAAAGAAACACTTACCTTTTTGATCCGAGTCACGAGACAGATGATTGACTCTAATAATCAATATATATTTAATATAAGAATAATCAATAACTGTCCAATAATTTTAAGGCATCAAGGGTTCGTCTCGTTGGCGATCAAGTGTTTCAGCAGAATGTGAGTCTGACCATGACTGTCAAGACAGAAGAGAAAGTGAAAGTTAGAATGTCGCCCTGCGTCATGTGTTAACGACGCTGCGAACGATCGTTGGTCAATGTGGCAGAGCTCAGCTGCGTTCACTCTCTTTATGACTTCGATATGTGTGTGTGTGTGTGTGTGTGTGTGTGTGTGTGTGTGTGTGTGTTTTGTGTTTTTTTCATATAATAAACCTCCAATGACATATTAGTATCATTATTACTACTAATTTATTATTGTTATTATTATTATTATTATTATTATTAACATTATTATTATAAACACTGTCATTGTTTACCAAGATGTGCGTCACAGACTTAATGTGGCATTATATATCATCTTCAGTAACACGTTTATGTTCCCATGTCGAGTGTAACCAGCAGAGAGCAGCACTGCACAACCTTTCAAGTCAAAGGGAAAGTTAACTTTATTGTCATTTCTTTCAAATGCACACGATGTATATACCGATGTGTGGATGCAGTGATACACTACTGCAAGACTTAATATTTATGTTATATATTATTTATCATATTATTTAATGACTTACTCTCCACTCTATTAACTTTGTGCTGCTTTAAAATGTGATTATATGATTGCTTGTAAAAATCAAGATCATAAATGGGAGGATGACAAAAACCAAACTGTGTGTTGGAGACATTTTCTGCAAAGGGATCATATGCTGGTTTTACTGGTTAGTACAGATTAAAGCTTCTGGTTCCAAACCTGCTGGCCGATCAGGGTCTTTCTGTGTGGAGTGCAGACATGGGGAGAGCGTCCATTAATTGGAGATCCAAAATTGCCCATAGGTGTGAATCTGAGTTTGTCTCATATGTCCTTCCTGTCATGGGTGTACCCTTTCTCTTTTGTGTGCACTGTGTGTATAAATCTGTTTCTCCCTGAAATGAGTGAGTCTAGAGTTCAGTCAGTTCCTCTTCTCAGACGAGCTTTCTGTTCTTTCCAAACACACAGCATCGCAGATGACGATGCTGAAGAATAAAGAAAAGCGAGGAGCGATGTAGAATCCAAGTCTAATGTCACTCAGCAGTTTGTCTGCAAGTGTTGGAAGCTGAGTGTTTTTTTTCCTCTCAGCTGTGACACTGTCAGTGAGTGAAGGGCTTTTCTCTCCTGTGTCAGACTTTCCTCAGGGGGCCAGGCAGCTCCCGGTGGTGCTTCTTAGTCTCCGTCATGTATGTTGATGGAATATGAGACAGTTTTGTGCAGATCGCTCTGCGTCGCTTGCTCTCTACGTGATGACATGCACCACTGAACATGTGCGACTGCTCCTTCATTGGCTTAGCGTTGGTCCTGTGCAGCTCACATGCTTTTGATATTTCACTTCAGTCTTTGAACCCTCTATAGTGGAACAAAACACAAACGTGGATTGTGTCAAAAGAAGAGATTAATGCTTTATTTACAACAGGAACAAAAGAAGCTCTTTGATATTCTCCTTCCTCTTTGGGAATACATGCATACAAAAAGAAGGTTACTTAGTCAAACATTTAACTGCAAAGCTTGTTCAGCAGAGTGGTTTCTTTTTTACAAGCAGTGGCAATCTTTAGCTGGAAGATGATAATTGGGTACCAGGAGTCTATGTGTTGGATCCAGTGGGCAGGAATCTCAACAGGCTGGTTTGGCCTCCGGTCTAACTGTTCACTGCAGATTTAAGGCTGGAGCCAGGATTTAAAACATACATGTGTCATTCTTCTTTGCTGGTCTTGTTTATGAGTGACAGGATTACAAGACTGGTTGGTCAGCATGGTGAAGTGGTGGCTGGCACTGTTGCCTTACAGCTAGATGGTTCCTGGTCCGAATCCCAGTGTCTTATACATTGTGGAGTTTGCATATTCTCCTTGTGTCTGAGTGGAATTTCTCCCAGTACACTAGCTTCATCCCACAGTTCAAAGGTGTGAATGTGATTGTGATGGTAGTTTGTTGGACTGGCAACCTGCTCAGGGTGATTTTTAATTATTGAAATTTAGTGAATTAGAAATTCAACATGATACACTTCGAAAAAGCTATCCTGCACTCTGATCTACTGGCTTCGTTTAAGGTCACTGCTGTAAATTTCTGTGCCAATGTTTTTTTGTGTCTAATTGCTCCAATATATTTCTGTCATTATATTTTATTTTGTACTTGTGCTGCCAAATACTTTGAATAACAGATAATTTTATATTTTTCTTCCACTGTTTTCACTTAAAAAAATATATATACACTTCTATCTGCTGTACCATAATTATAAAGGCTGTTAGTCTAATGCACTACTTTGTATAGCTGTCGTTATTTATCTTGAAATCTGTATTTATATTTTACTTAATACTCTGCCTTGGCTACTTGTGTCTTTCAATCACCTTTTACTTAAAATATTTGTATTGTCAGTTTATCACGTACTTCTCTACAGTGACAGCTTTGTAGTAGTTCTGGTGGCGAGACTTCCATCTCACCGCAGTGGACCTTCTTGACTAATTTTCAACTTTAATTATTCTTATGCTCTTGTGTGTGCTACTGGATGATTACATTTCCCTCGGGATCAACAAAGCATCCACCCATCCTTATTTTATCTTATCTTATAATCTTATATAATTCGGAGCCTAGTGGTGTAAATCCAATTGAAGGCCCTAATCATCCCCAATACTGAAAAACATTAGCTACACATATGCATATAACCACATAGTAATGTAAGTATGCATTTACTTAAGTACATTTATTAAACATTATGTCAGGTGAACTTCTTCAAAGTCTTAAATGAGTTGCATATAATATGAAACAAATACATTCTGAAGATAAACACTGAAGAATCATTCAGCCATTATGGTCATACCCATACTTGAAGTTTATTTTGTTTTATCATGTACAGTAATTATACATCATGTATTCTGAAGCATTCCATTATAAGCAGTTACAGCAAAATGTACATTAAAACAACCTTCATTTGCGAATCTATTCATTGTTTTGTCTCTCGTAGGTCAATACACAAAGTTGTCTGATCACTGAATGTGTAGCCTCTGCACTGTTAATCTCTTACTTAAAAACCATGACTGGTACAAAGACACAACACATTAAATGATGGCAACTTTAGAAAATTAACAGCAGACATGGAAAAAAAACTCAATTAATGTCATCTTCTCCTCTGTGATTTTAAAGTTATAACAATGTTCAACATACCTCTAATATATATTTAGCTCAAGATCTCATCTCATTTTCGTCCGCTTATCCGGGGTCGGGTCGCGGGGGGAGCAGCTCAAGCAGGGGGCCCCAGACTTCCCTTTCCCGGGCCACATTGGCTCAAGATCCATTAATAATAATTGTTTTCATTTTGTTTCTGATGTTGGAGCTCATACCATCCATTGCATTATTTATTTTTTTACCTCCATCAAAGTGGTTATGTTGTTTGTTTGTAAACAAGATTGTTATCCAGCCATGTGGTTCTCCAACTTTTTCTGTCATGCCCCACTTTGGAGCTAGAATTTTTTTCATGAATTCAATCATCATCACTTTGTTACAAAGATGATAAAGCTCAGCCAAAAAGTACACATGCATGTGACTGGGGTGTAATGTTTCTAAGGATCTTCTTAATTTGTTGGGTCTTATAGAGTTTTCAGACATAAATACACACTGGTCTCTCCTCATGTCCTACCGCCTTGACTGTGATTTGTTTACTGCTCCGCCGTTAATATTAGTTCCGCCTCACATTTTCCCCTCGTGGCCGCGCGCCCCACCTGTTGTGCCTCCACGCCCATCCTCCACGCCCGACTTCTTCAGGCTAGGAAGTTTTGGCATACTAATACCCCAACGAGAAGTACTTGCACTGGTAACTGAACTTCTATGATCACTGTGCTTCAGTAATTCTTGTTTTATCCCAGAGACAGCAGTTTCATTTAGTTTGCACTCCAGTAACCCACGTAAGTTCTCATGGTAGAAAACACTGACCTGCAAGACAATATTCCTGTCATCAATCGATGTATTTGAACACAGTGAGGACCTGGACTCACATACGTGGTGCATTTTCACCAGAATGACGGGTTTGTCACCTGTGGAGGAGAAAAAAGGATATATATTTCATGTAGACAGGATATAATCAAGACATTTATATTTCTTTGAATTCTGAATTTAAAAGACTATGTTAGTAATATATCAATATCCTAGCAACTAAATGTTGATTGCGTACATCTTACATTTCATTTATTGAGCTTCCTGTTCAAATGAATTTGGCTGCAAAAAGGCCCTCACCTGGGACACCACTCATCGCTGCCTTCACGTCCCACTCAATGCGTGACGTGATTGGACAGAAGACAATAATAATCTGGCTGTCCTGAGAGTTTTCCAAAAGCCGAACGTCGCCCTTAGTGGCGCGCTTCACTTGATCCATCAGCTGTGTATGGGCGCCAAAGGTTTGACCTCTGACAACCATCTTGTACTTCACTGTGATTATAGGAAGAAAAAAGGTTGTGAAGCTGACACGTGTACAATTACAAGAATCGAGTGATCTTGCTATGAGTGAAGTATAAATTGTAAGCTCCCATTTTTATAAATAAGACCCAGTTAATCAGACCTTTTTTACTACTTCTACTACAAGTAATACTGTGCTGCTACTGCTGATTGTTTAATTATTCAACGTACCTTCCTGAAAGTAGTGTGGTGACGTCCTGGCGTTTGAGTCTCCTAATTAGAAAAACAGAACCACAGTTGTTTGTATTCTTTTTACCAATTGGAGTCAGGTTTGTTTATATTAAACAAATGCTCCCAAGATGTTGAATTTGAGGTTCTGAAATAATATCATACACACACACTTACATACTTTAACACCATTTTGTCGCCTATTCACTTTCTTGAATTCTCCAGATTTGGCCACAAGTAAAGGAGTTTAAGTGTCCCAGGGTCTCGTTCAGGAGTGAGGGTGAGGTGGGGCATGAGATTGACAGGTGGGTCGGTGTAGCATCAGCAGTAGTGCAGCCGGTGTACCGGACTGTTTGTGGTGAAGAAGGAGCTGAGCCGCAGGGCAAAGCTTTTGATTTACCAGTCGATCTACATTCCAACCTTCACCTGCGCTCACAAGCTCTGAGCAGTGATTGAAAAATGTAGGTTGTGAATACAAGAAGCCAAAATTAGTTTCCCCGGTAGGTTAGCTGTGGTTCAGCCATAGAGATATAGGATGAAGAGTTTAGACATCTGGAGCTCAGAGTTGAACTGCAGCTGCAAAGGGACAGTGGAGGTGGTTCAGACATCTGGTCAGGATGCATCCCGGGCAACTTCCACTGGAGGTTTACTGGGCACAGCCAACTGGGAGTATAACCTAGGGTAGATCCAGAACTCACTGGAGGAAATTTATATCCCATCTGACCTGGGAACACCTTGGGATCCCCCCCAGTACGAGCTAGACCCCATGGCTGGGGAGGGGGACGTCTGGAATGCCTCAATTGCGACCCAACCTCCCATAAGGTAAAGACATTGGATGGATGGATGAATTCATAGTATCAAAAAGTCAGTCAGACAACTGCAGTGATCAATCAAATGACGCACATCGACTAGTTGGGTCTGCACGACTCAGTTACCACGTCACAAGAGTGGGTCACGGAATAAATAGATGTACCTTGTGCTCCTTGTGGATGGCGACCTCTTGTTGATAAAGATCATATTGGGTACAAACTTAACTGTGACATAGTAATAACTATAATACACATTATATATTAAATACATAATGTTTATAAACATGAAAATTAAATATTGCTTCTTCCTGTTAATGATGACGTTTCTCACGCACTTAAGATACAATGACACCAAAATAAAACAGAAGTATAACCTTTGTAGCCCTCTCACTCGAATCTGGTTTGACTAAATTACTTTTATAGAATGTCCCTTTAACGTATAAAAGTTACTGCATGGGTTGTGAAATGGTGAGAGCTACGAAATATATTTTCTGGAATGGTGTACACTAAACACAACTCAAAGATGACTCTGGCTAAGATGCCAAGAGGCCTGGTTAGTCTATTAATGTAACTATACTGGCAATGAGCATTGATTTCCCATGCAGTATATTTCAACTGTAACTATAGCCCTTATTCAATATGAAACAATACAATCAACATGAAAAAACATTGGAAAGACAAGATTTGAGAGCAATATTAATCCGTTTTATTTCTAAACAATATAACTCAGCTCTCTTTTTCATTTTACCTTAGATTGACCCATGAACACATGAAAACACAGATTTATAACCCTATACTAATACCCCGGGGTTTTTTGAAAGATTCAGTTACTGGTACCAGTGTTGGCGCGCTTGTTGGAGCTCATACAGAAATCCTCTTCAAAAGAAAAGTCCATATACTCACACCCGAATCAGGCAAAAAAAATGAGACACGGTAAACTCCTTGAAAAGGCAACCTCTTCCAAGAGGCAGCAACACGATCAGGAACCCGTCTAGATGCTCGGTCCAACACCAACTCCTCTGCTGCAGCACGTGGCAAAGTCCGTCCTTATCCTGGCCTCTCCCGTACACGCAGTTGGTTATGCTCACCGCTAGCAAAACAGTCCCGTACTCGTGGTCAGCTTGCGTTAGCCCCTTAGCAAAAAGCCACAGTTCTAAAGCACGCTCGTTTACACTCTTAAGCAAAATAAACAAACCCTCACGCAAACGCCCGGTTGCAAACGGTTAATAGTATAACTGTTCTTCAAGTTAACTTTAAGTTTTCTTCCATATAACATAGTCTCTTCAGCATCTTTCCGCAGCTTCTTTCTCTCCCGCCCCCCTGACCATCCGACAGGTTAATCCCCAATGGCAAATACAATGATTGACACCTGCCTGAACAAATCCAACCCATAAAAATAAACTGAGGGGTTCAAAGGCTCTTTAAAACATAGGACGTTTCTATATCTAACACAAACTTCCCCAAATTAAACAGATACATGTCAACAACATCATTACCATTTCAGGCCCACATTAGTGACAATTTAGCATAAACTGTACATGTAGGAAAACCTAATTTAATCAAATTAGAAGGGCGCTACACCTTCATCAGCTTTTGAGTACGGCTGCCTTGTGTTGATGTTCTTCAGTCGGTTCTCATCATTAAGGAGGAGCTGCACATATTCCAATTGTTCATGAATGAGGCCGATGTGTTTCATAATGACCCCAGGGTCAATTTGGGCAGCTGAAGGGAGAGTAACAGGTTGAGGATGTTAGAATTTGAAAGGCAACATAGTTACTTTACAAACCACACAGGCCAACACAATAGTGAGAGTGTTAGAAATGCCATGTGTACTTACAGCTGGCCAAATTATTTTGCAGCTCCCCCTGTTTTTCTAGTGGCATATTTGGTGGCCTCTGAAACGCAAACAATAAAGCAAAAATAATACTAATTGAGCATTCTACTCATCATTATTATTCCTGGTTACTAGTTCCCAAGTCATGTATCTCTACTTAGCTCTTCTTCATCACAACTTCTTATAACCTGATAACTCACCGATTTTTTTTATCTTATCAAACAAGTCCTTTCTCAGTTTGAAATACTTGCGTCCGGGTAACAGCTCGTGCAGGTCCTCTCGAGTCAGTGACTGGATGTCACTGTCGGTTTCCAAACCTGCTTCTATATATAAATACAGTACGCAGGTGTTGAGCAGGTAGTTTTGTTGATAATGTTACAAATGCAGTCCATTTGAATTTCCCTTTCAGGTGTTCAAGTGTCTCTGAGGGAGGACTAAACCCTGACTGGTGCTTGTACAATAAAGCTAAAGTGAGGGAGCTGCTTCCAGCTTCACTATATACTGTGTTCAAGTTCTGACTATAAGGTGGAGCTGTTCTACCTTTAATTACCATGATTGCCGTGGCAACCTGTATTAGTTTTGTGTCTTAGAAATGTGGCAGAAGAAGCAGCAGGCTATTTAATGTACCGTCTTCAGCATTAGCATAATCTTCAGAAGTGACTTCCTTAGCAAGCTCAAGTCTACACTCTTAAATGTTAATTTAGCATGTGTGTTGTTATATGGTGCTATGTTATTTTTACTTCTAATAAATATTTTAGGTTACTTGCATCTGCTACTTTTTCTGGAATTATTAACAAAATATTGATCATATCATTTTGGTCGGTATGGTGGTGGTGCGTGTGTTTCCTGTGGATATGCATGTTAGAAAAGTTCACTCACGTTTCAGGACGTCAGCTGCCTCTGGGGACATGATCTGTATTTCCTTCAGTAAATCTCCCATGACTGCAGCTGAAGAAAAAACAAACAAAAAACAAACAGAAAAGTAACAAGAACAGGACTTTAAGAACAATGAACCTCTCTGTTCACATCTTCCCCCCCCCTCTCTTCCTCCCTCCCTCTTTCCCTCTGACTTTCTCTTTCTACCTCCACCTCCACCTACCCCATCTCTTCCTCCCTCCCCCTAACCCCTCCCTTTTGCTCTCTTTTCCTCCCTCCTTTTATCTCTCCCTCTTCCTCTATCCTTACTTTCTCCCCCTCTTCCTCCCTTCATTAATCCCCCCTCTCTCTTTCTGACCCACTTTCTCTTTCTCCCTCTTTCCCCCTTCTCCAACCCTCTTCCTCTCTCTTTTTCTCTCACCCCGTATATATTTTTTTTCGTCCCTTCATTACCCCCCCCCCCCCCCCCCCATTTCTATTTCTCCCTCTTACCCCCTTATCCAACCCTCTTCCTCTCTCTTTCTCTCTCCCCCGGTATCTTTCTCCCCCTCTTTACCACACGTCCCTCCCCACGTTCCTCCCTGTCCTTCTGCCCCCCTTCCCCCTCTGCCTCTCTCTTTGACTTAATGATTTTGATAACATATTACAAAAAACAGACATAAACCAGTTGTGACGACATAATGAACCTCACGACGTTACACTGGAGAAAATGGTGGGCGGAAAAGAAAAGGAAAAAGAAACACTGACCTTTTTTATCCGAGTCACGCGACAGATGATTGACTCTAATAATAAATATATATTTAATATAAGAATAAACAATAACTGTCCAATAATTTTAAAGCATCAAGGGTTCGTCTCGTTGGCGATCAAGTGAGTCTGACCATGACAGGCAAGACAGAAGAGAAAGTGAAAGTCAGAATGTCGACTTGAATCATGTGTTAACGATTACGCAAGATAATGATATGTCCGGTGACATATCATTATCACTAATAATTCATTATGATTATTATTATTATTATAAACACTGTCATTGTTTACCCAGATGTCCGTCACAGACTTAATGTGGCATCATATATAATCTTCAGTAACACGTTTATGTTCCCATGTCGAGTGTAACCAGCAGAGGGCAGCACTGCACAACTTTTCAAGTCAAAGGCCAAGTCAACTTTACTGTCAATTCTGCCAAATGTACACGATGTATATACCGCCTCTCTCTGATCCCGGTGTACAGAACATAAAAGCTAGTACATAGTACAACAATGTATGCAGTCATATGGCACATGGTGGATTATAGGATGAGAGAAGTGCAAACAGGAATAGTGCAACAACTGAAAAAATACTTCATGGGAAGTATTGTAATATTATGATAATATTGCACCGCTACATTTTGTTAGGCTTTTGTAAAATGATATCCTTCTTTCTCAATACAGACTCTCAGTGTGTGGATGCAGTGATAAACTACTGCAAGACTTAATATTTATATAATATGTTATGTATCATATTATATAATGACTTACTCTCCACTCTATTAAATTTGTGCTGCTTTAAAATGTGACTAAATGATTGCTTGTAAAAATCAAGATCATAAATGGGAGCATGACAAAGACCAAACTGTGTGTTGGAGACATTTTCTGCAAAGGGATCACATGCTGGTTTTACTGGTTAGTACAGATTAAAGCTTGTGGTTCCAAACCTGCTGGCCGATCAGGGTCTTTCTGTGTGGAGTGCAGACATGGGGAGAACGTCCATTAATTGGAGATTCAAAATTGCCCATAGGTGTGAATCTGAGTTTGTCTCATATGTCCTTCCTGTCATGGGTGTACCCTGTCTCTTGTGTGTGCACTGTGTGTATAAATCTGTTTCTCCCTGAAATGAGTGAGTCTAGAGTTCAGTCAGTTCCTCTTCTCAGACGAGCTTTCTGTTCTTTCCAAACACACAGCATCGCAGATGACGATGCAGAAGAATAAAGAAAAGCGAGGAGCGATGTAGAATCCAAGTCTAATGTCACTCAGCAAGTGAAGGGCTTTTCTCTCCTGTGTCAGACTTTCCTCAGGGGGCCAGGCAGCTCCCGGTGGTGCTTCTTAGTCTCCGTCATGTATGGTGATGGAATATGAGACAGGTTTGTGCAGATCGCTCTGCGTCGCTTGCTCTGTACGTGATGACATGCACCACTGAACATGTGCGACTGCTCCTTCAACGGCTTAGCGTTGGTCCTGTGCAGCTCACATGCTTTTGATATTTCACTTCAGTCTTTGAACCCTCTACAGTGGAACAAAACACAAACGTTAATTGTGTCAAAAGAAGAGATTAATGCTTTATTAACAACAGGAACAACAGAAGCTCTTTGATATTCTCCTTCCTCTTTGGGAATACATGCATACAAAAAGAAGGTTACTTAGTCAAACATTTAACTGTAAAGCTTGTTCAGCAGAGTGGTTTCTTTTTTACAAGCAGTGGCAATCTTTAGCTGGAAGATGATAATTGGGTATCAGGAGTCTATGTGTTGGATCCAGTGGGCAGGAATCTCAACAGGCTGGTTTGGCCTCCACTCTAACTGTTCACTGCAGATTTAAGGCTGGAGCCAGGATTTAAAACATACATGTGTCATTCTTCTTTGCTGGTCTTGTTTATGAGTGACAGGATCACATGACTGGTTGGGCAGCATGGTGAAGTGGTGGCTGGCACTGTTGCCTTACAGCTAGATGGTTCCTGGTCCGAATCCCAGTGTCTTATACTTTGTGGAGTTTGCATGTTCTCCTTGTGACTGAGGGGAATTTCTCCCAGTACACTACCTTCATGCCACAGTTCAAAGGTGTGAATGTGAATGTGATGGTAGTTTGTTGGACTGGCAACCTGCTCAGGGTGATTTATTTATCGAGTACAAATGTCACATTTATAATAATTAAAATGTAGTGAATTACAAATTCAACATGATACACTTCAAAAAAGCTATCCTGCAGTTTGATGTACTGATTGGCTTCACTTAAGGTCACTGCTGTAAATTTCTGTGTCATTGTTTTTGTGTCTAATTGCTCCAATATAGATCTATTTTATTATTATTATTATTACCTCTATTTATTTTGTACTAGTGCTGCCAAATACTCGAATGGGTATCAATAACTGATCATTTAATATTTTTCTTGCACAAGGAGAACAACAGAAGCTCTTTGATATTCTCCGTTCTTTTTGGGAATACATGCATACAAAAAGACGGTTAGTCAAACATTTAACTGCAAAGCTTGTTCAGCATAGTGGTTTCTTTTTTACAAGCAGTGGCAATCTTTGGCTGGAAGATGATAATTGGGTATCAGGAGTCTATGTGTTGGATCCAGTGGGCAGGAATCTCAACAGGCTGGTTTGGCCTCCAGTCTAACGGTTCACTGCAGATTTAAGGCTGGAGTCAGGATTTTAAACATACATGTGTCAGTCTTACTAGATGGTCTTGTTTATGAGTGACAGGATCACATGACTGGTTGGGCAGCATGGTGAAGTGGTGGCTGGCACTGTTGCCTTACAGCTAGATGGTTCCTGGTCCGAATCCCAGTGTCTTATACTTTGTGGAGTTTGCATGTTCTCCTTGTGTCTGAGTGGAATTTCTCCCAGTACACTACCTTCATGCCACAGTTCAAAGGTGTGAATGTGAATGTGATTGTAGTTTGTTGGACTGGCAACCTGCTCAGGGTGATTTATTTATCGAGTACAAATGTCACATTTATAATAATTAAAATGTAGTGAATTACAAATTCAACATGATACACTTCAAAAAAGCTATCCTGCAGTTTGATGTACTGATTGGCTTCACTTAAGGCCACTGCTGTAAATTTCTGTGTCATTGTTTTTGTGATCTAATCTGTCTAATTGCTCCAATATAGATCTATTTTATTATTATTATTATTACCTCTATTTATTTTGTACTAGTGCTGCCAAATACTCGAATGGGTATCAATAACTGATCATTTAATATTTTTCTTGCACTGTTTTCACTTTTTTTTTTAAATACACTTCTATCTGCTGTACCACAATTTTGCAGGCTGTTAGTCTTATCTGCATAACTTTGTATAGCTGTCGTTATTTATCTTGAAATCTGTATTTATATTTTACTTAATACTCTGCCTTGGCTACTTGTGTCTTTGATTCGGCTTTTAAATAAAATATTTGTATCTCCATTAGCACGTGCACCTTTGTAGTAGTTCTGGTAGCGAGACTTTCATCTCACCGCAGTGGACCTTCTTGACTAATTTTCAACTTTAATTATTCTTATGCTCTTGTGTGTGCTACTGGATGATTACATTTCCCTCGGGATCAACAAAGCATCCACCCATCCTTATTTTATCTTATCTTATAATCTTATATAATTCGGAGCCTAGTGGTGTAAATCCAATTGAAGGCCCTAATCATCCCCAATACTGAAAAACATTAGCTACACATATGCATATAACCACATAGTAATGTAAGTATGCATTTACTTAAGTACATTTATTAAACATTATGTCAGGTGAACTTCTTCAAAGTCTTAAATGAGTTGCATATAATATGAAACAAATACATTCTGAAGATAAACACTATAGAATCATTCAGCCATTATGGTCATACCCATACTTGAAGTTTATTTTGTTTTATCATGTACAGTAATTATACATCATGTATTCTGAAGCATTCCATTATAAGCAGTTACAGCAAAATGTACATTAAAACAACCTTCATTTGCGAATCTATTCATTGTTTTGTCTCTCGTAGGTCAATACACAAAGTTGTCTGATCACTGAATGTGTAGCCTCTGCACTGTTAATCTCTTACTTAAAAACCATGACTGGTACAAAGACACAACACATTAAATGATGGCAACTTTAGAAAATTAACAGCAGACATGGAAAAAAAACTCAATTAATGTCATCTTCTCCTCTGTGATTTTAAAGTTATAACAATGTTCAACATACCTCTAATATATATTTAGCTCAAGATCTCATCTCATTTTCGTCCGCTTATCCGGGGTCGGGTCGCGGGGGGAGCAGCTCAAGCAGGGGGCCCCAGACTTCCCTTTCCCGGGCCACATTGGTTCAAGATCCATTAATAATAATTGTTTTCATTTTGTTTCTGATGTTGGAGCTCATACCATCCATTGCATTATTTATTTTTTTACCTCCATCAAAGTGGTTATGTTGTTTGTTTGTAAACAAGATTGTTATCCAGCCATGTGGTTCTCCAACTTTTTCTGTCATGCCCCACTTTGGAGCTAGAATTTTTTTCATGAATTCAATCATCATCACTTTGTTACAAAGATGATAAAGCTCAGCCAAAAAGTACACATGCATGTGACTGGGGTGTAATGTTTCTAAGGATCTTCTTAATTTGTTGGGTCTTATAGAGTTTTCAGACATAAATACACACTGGTCTCTCCTCATGTCCTACCGCCTTGACTGTGATTTGTTTACTGCTCCGCCGTTAATATTAGTTCCGCCTCACATTTTCCCCTCGTGGCCGCGCGCCCCACCTGTTGTGCCTCCACGCCCATCCTCCACGCCCGACTTCTTCAGGCTAGGAAGTTTTGGCATACTAATACCCCAACGAGAAGTACTTGCCCTGGTATCTGTACTTCTATGAACACTGTGCTTCAGTAATTCTTGTTTTATCCCAGAGACACCCTTTTCATTTAGTTTGCACTCCAGTAACCCACGTAAGTTCTCATGGTAGAAAACATTGACCTGCAAGACAATATTCCTGTCATCAATCGATGTATTTGAACACAGTGAGGACTTGGACTCACATACATGGTGCATTTTCACCAGAATGACGGGTTTGTCACCTGTGGAGGAGAAAAAAGGATATATATTTCATGTAGACAGGATATAATCAGGACATTTATATTTCTTTGAATTCTGAATTTAAAAGACTATGTTAGTAATATATCAATATCCTAGCAACTAAATGTTGATTGCGTACATCTTACATTTCATTTATTGAGCTTCCTGTTCAAATGAATTTGGCTGCAAAAAGGCCCTCACCTGGGACACCACTCATCGCTGCCTTCACGTCCCACTCAACGCGTGACGTGATTGGACAGAAGACAATAATAATCTTGCTGTCCTGAGAGTTTTCCAAAAGCCGAACGTCGCCCTTAGTGGCGCGCTTCACTTGATCCATCAGCTGTGTATGGGCGCCAAAGGTTTGACCTCTGACAACCATCTTGTACTTCACTGTGACTATAGGAAGAAAAAAGGTTGTGAAGCTGACACGTGTACAATTACAAGAATCGAGTGATCTTGCTATGAGTGAAGTATAAATTGTAAGCTCCCATTTTTATAAATAAGACCCAGTTAATCAGACCTTTTTTACTGCTTCTACTACAAGTAATACTGTGCTGCTACTGCTGATTGTTTAATTATTCAACTTACCTTCCTGAAAGTAGTGTGGTGACGTCCTGGCGTTTGAGTCTCCTAATTGGAAAGACAGAACCACAGTTGTTTGTATTCTTTTTACCAATTGGAGTCAGGTTTGTTTATATTAAACAAATGCTCCCAAGATGTTGAATTTGAGGTTCTAAAATAATATCATACACACACACACACACTTACATACTTTAACACCATTTTGTCGCCTATTCAATTTCTTGAATTCTCCAGATTTGGCCACAAGTGAAGGAGTTTAAGTGTCCCAGGGTCTCGTTCACGAGTGAGGGTGAGGTGGGGCATGAGATTGACAGGTGGGTCGGTGGAGCATCAGCAGTAGTGCAGCCGGTGTACCGGACTGTTTGTGGTGAAGAAGGAGCTGAGCCGCAGGGCAAAGCTTTTGATTTACCAGTCGATCTACATTCCAACCTTCACCTGCGCTCACAAGCTCTGAGCAGTGATTGAAAAATGTAGGTTGTGAATACAAGAAGCCAAAATTAGTTTCCCCGGTAGGTTAGCTGTGGTTCAGCCATAGAGATATAGGATGAAGAGTTTAGACATCTGGAGCTCAGAGTAGAACTGCAGCT
This sequence comes from Pleuronectes platessa, assembly GCF_947347685.1. Taxonomy (NCBI): domain Eukaryota; kingdom Metazoa; phylum Chordata; class Actinopteri; order Pleuronectiformes; family Pleuronectidae; genus Pleuronectes; species Pleuronectes platessa. The sequence goes on from NC_070642.1 coordinate 11,957,684, forward strand.
GCAAAGGGACAGTGGAGGTGGTTCAGACATCTGGTCAGGATGCATCCCGGGCAACTTCCACTGGAGGTTTACTGGGCACAGCCAACTGGGAGTATAACCTAGGGTAGATCCAGAACTCACTGGAGGAAATTTATATCCCATCTGACCTGGGAACACCTTGGGATCCCCCCCAGTACGAGCTAGACCCCATGGCTGGGGAGGGGGACGTCTGGAATGCCTCAATTGCGACCCAACCTCCCATAAGGTAAAGACATTGGATGGATGGATGAATTCATAGTATCAAAAAGTCAGTCAGACAACTACAGTGCTCAATCAAATGAAGCACATCGACTAGTTGGGCCTGCACGACTCAGTTACCACGTCACAAGAGTGGGTCACGGAATAAATAGATGTACCTTGTGCTCCTTGTGGATGGCGACCTCTTGTTGATAAAGATCATATTGGGTACCAACTTATCTGTGACATAGTAATAACTATAATACACATTATATATTAAATACATAATGTTTATAAACATGAAAATTAAATATTGCTTCTTCCTGTTAATGATGACGTTTCTCACGCACTTAAGATACAATGACACCAAAATAAAACAGAAGTATGACCTTCATCAGCTTTTGAGTACGGCTGCCTTGTGTTGATGTTCTTCAGTCGGTTCTCATCATTAAGGAGGAGCTGCACATATTCCAATTGTTCATGAATGAGGCCGATGTGTTTCATAATGACCCCAGGGTCAATTTGGGCAGCTGAAGGGAGAGTAACAGGTTGAGGATGTTAGAATTTGAAAGGCAACATAGTTACTTTACAAACCACACAGGCCAACACAATAGTGAGAGTGTTAGAAATGCCATGTGTACTTACAGCTGGCCAAATTATTTTGCAGCTCCCCCTGTTCATTCAGCGGCATATTTGGTGGCCTCTGAAACGCAAGCAATAAAGCAAAAATAATACTAATTGAGCATTCTACTCATCATTATTATTCCTGGTTACTAGTTCCCAAGTCATGTATCTCTACTTAGCTCTTCTTCATCACAACTTCTTATAACCTGATAACTCACCGATTTTTTTATCTTATCAAACAAGTCCTTTCTCAGTTTGAAATCCTTGCGTCCGGGTAACACCTCGTGCAGATCCTCTCGAGTCAGTGACTGGATGTCACTGTCAGTTTCCAAACCTGCTTCTATATATAAATACAGTACGCAGGTGTTGAGCAGGTAGTTTTGTTGATAATGTTACAAAATCAGTCCATTTGAATTTCCCTTTCAGGTGTTCAAGTGTCTCTGAGGGAGGACTAAACCCTGACTGGTGCTTGTACAATAAAGCTAAAGTGAGGGAGCTGCTTCCAGCTTCACTATATACTGTGGTCAAGTTCTGACTATAAGGTGGAGCTGTTCTACCTTTAATTACCATGATTGCCGTGGCAACCTGTATTAGTTTTGTGTCTTAGAAATGTGGAAGAAGAAGCAGCAAGCTATTTAATGTACCGTCTTCAGCATTAGCATAATCTTCAGAAGTGACTTCCTTAGCAAGCTCAAGTCTACACTCTTAAATGTTAATTTAGCATGTGTGTTGTTATATGGTGCTATGTTATTTTTACTTCTAATAAATATTTTAGGTTACCTGCATCTGCTACTTTTTCTGGAATTATTAACAAAATATTGATCATATCATTTTGGTCAGCATGGTGGTGGTGTGTGTGTTTCCTGTGGATATGCAGTTTAGAAAAGTTCACTCACGTTTCAGGACGTCAGCTGCCTTTGGGGACATGATCTGTATTTCCTTCAGTAAATCTCCCATGACTGTACCTGAAGAAAAACAAACAAAAAACTAACAGAAAAGTAACAAGAACAGGACTTTAAGAACAATGAACCTCTCTGTTCACATCTTCCTCCCCCCTCTCTTCCTCCCTCCCTCTTTCCCTCTGACTTTCTCTTTCTACCTCCACCTCCACCTACCCCATCTCTTCCTCCCTCCCCCTAACCCCTCCCTTTTGCTCTCTTTTCCTCCCTCCTTTTATCTCTCCCTCTTCCTCTATCCTTACTTTCTCCCCCTCTTCCTCCCTTCATTAATCCCCCCTCTCTCTTTCTGACCCCCCTTCTCTTTCTCCCTCTTTCCCCCTTCTCCAACCCTCTTCCTCTCTCTTTTTCTCTCACCCCGTATATATTTTTTTTCCTCTCTATGTCTTTCTCCCCCAACCACCCCCCCCCCCCCCGTTCCTCTCTGTTTTTTTGCCCCCTTTCCCCATCTGCCTCTCTCTTTGACTTGTTTTTTATAACATATTACAAAAACAAGACATAAACCAGTTGTGACGACATCCCATCTGACCTGGGAACACATTGGGATCCCCCCCAGTACGAGCTAGAGACCATGGCTGGGGAGGGGGACATCTGGGATGCCTCAATTGCGACCCAACCTCCCATAAGGTAAAGACATTGGATGGATGGATGAATTCATAGTATCAAAAAGTCAGTCAGACGACTACAGTGCTCAATCAAATGAAGCACATCGACTAGTTGGGCCTGCACGACTAATTTACCACACCACAAGAGTGAGTCACTGAATAAATAGATATACCTTGTGCTCCTTGTTGATGGTGACCTCTTGTTGACAAAGATCCTTTTGGGTAAAATCTTAATTCTGATATAGTAATAACTATAATACACATGATATATTCAAAACATAATGTTTATAAACATGAAACTGAAATATTACTTCTTCATGTTAATGATGAGGTTTCTCACACACTTAAGATACAAAGACACCAAAAAAAAAAAAGAGGTATGACCTTTGTCAGGTTTTGAGTACGGCTGCCTTGTCTTGTTGTTCTTCAGTAGGTCAACATTATCATTAGGAAGGATCTCCCAACTTTTCAATTGTGACTTCAAAACAAAAGTGAAAGAGTTAGAAATGCTATGTTTACTTACAGCTGGTCAAATTATTTTGCAGCTCTCCCAGTTCTTCTAGCAGCATATTTGGTGGCCTCTGAAACGCAGACAATATAACAGAAATAATACTAATCGAGCATTCTACTCATTCCTGGTTACTAGTTCCCAAGTCATGTATCTCTAATTAGCTCTACTTCATCACAACTTCTTATAACCTGTTAACTCACCGATTTTTGAATCATCTCAAACACGTTCTTTCTCAGTTTGAAATCCCCGGCTCTGGGTAACAGCTGGGTCAGATCCTCTCGAGTCAGTGACTGGATGTCAGTGTCGGTTTCCAAACCTGCTTCTATATATAAATACAGTACGCAGGTGTTGAGCAGGTAGTTTTGTTGATAATGTTACAAAATCAGTCCATTTGAATTTCCCTTTCAGGTGTTCAAGTGTCTCTGAGGGAGGACTAAACCCTGACTGGTGCTTGTACAATAAAGCTAAAGTGAGGGAGCTGCTTCCAGCTTCACTATATACTGTGGTTAAGTTCTGACTATAAGTTGGAGCTGTTCGACCTTTAATTACCATGATTGCCGTGGCAACCTGTATTAGTTTTGTGTCTTAGAAATGTGGCAGAAGAAGCAGCAAGCTATTTAATGTACCGTCTTCAGCATTAGCATAATCTTCAGAAGTGACTTCCTTAGCAAGCTCAAGTCTACACTCTTAAATGTTAATTTAGCACGTGTGCTGTTATATGGTGCTATGTTATTTTTACTTCTAATAAATATATTGGGTTACTTGCATCTGCTACTTTTTCTGGACTTTTTAACAAATTATTGATCATATCATTTTGGTCAGTATGGTGGTGGTGTGTGTGTTTCCTGTGGATATGCATGTTAGAAAAGTTCACTCACGTTTCAGGACGTCAGCTGCCTTTTGGGACATGATCTGTATTTCCTTCAGTAAATCTCCCATGACTGCACCTGAAGAAAAAACAAACAAAAAACAAACGGATAAATAACAAGAACACTTTTAGAACAATGAACCTCTCTGTTCACATCTTCCTCCCCCATCTCTTCCTCCCTCCCTCTTTCTCTCTGACTTTCTCTTTCTACCTCAACTTACCCCATCTCTTCTTCCCTCCCCCTAACCCCTCCCTTTCACTCTCTTTTCTTCCCTCCTTCTCTCTCTCCCTCTTCCTCTCTCCTTACTTTCTCCCCCTCTTCCTCCCTTCGTTAATCCCCTCTCTCTCTTTCTACCCCCCTTCCCTTTCTCCCTTCCCCCCCCCCTCTCCAACCCTCTTCCTCTCTCCCCCTGTATCTTTCCCCTCCCCCCCCCCCCCCCGTTTCTCCCTGTCCTTCTGCCCCCCTTCCCCCTCTGCCTCTCTCCATGACTTGATGATTTTGATAACATATTACAAAAACAAGACATAAACCTTTGTGACTACCGAATGAACCTCACGACGTTAAACTGGAGAAAATGGTGGACGAAAAATAAAAGGAAAAATAAACACTGACCTTTTTGATCCGAGTCACGCGACAGATTATTGACTCTAATAATCAATATATATTTAATATAAGAATAATCAATAACTGTCCAATAATTTTAAGGCATCAAGGGCTCGTCTCGTTGGCAATCAAGTGTTTCAGCAGAATGTGAGTCTGACCATGACAGTCAAGACAGAAGAGAAAGTGAAAGTTAGAACGTTGACTTGCGTCATGTGTTATCTTATTATCATTACTAATAATTAACTAATTTGATTATTATGATTATTATTGTTATTATAAACACTGTCATTGTTTACCCAGATATATATCATCTTCAGTAACAAGTTCATGTTCCAATGTCGAGTGTAACCAGCAGAGGGCGGCAGTACACAACTTTTCAAGTCAGAGGCCAAGTCAACTTTACTGTCAATTCTGCCAGGTGTACACGATGTATATACCGCCTCTCTCTGATCCCCGGTGTACAGAACATATAAGCTAGTACATAGTACAACAATGTATGCAGTCATACGGCACATTGTGGATTATACGATAAGAGAAGTGTAAACAGGTATAGTGCAAAAACTGAAAAAAGACTTAATGTGAAGAAATGTAATATTATTCATAATATTGCACTGCTGCATTTTGTTAGGCTTTTGTAAACATGATATCCTTCTTTCTCTATACAGACTGTCAGTGTGTGGATGCAGTGACAAAAACAAGACATAAACCAGTTGTGACGACAGAATGAACCTCACGACGTTACACTGGAGAAAATGGTGGACGGAAAAGAAAAGGAAAAAGAAACACTTACCTTTTTGATCCGAGTCACGCGACAGATGATTGACTTCAATAATCAATATATATATATATATATATATAATATATAAGAATAATCAATAACTGTCCAATAATTTTAAAGCATCAAGGGTTCGTCTCGTTGGCGATGAAGTGCGTCTGACCATGACAGGCAAGACAGAAGAGAAAGTGAAATTAGAATGTCGACTTTCGTCATGTGTTAACGACGCTGCGAACGATCATTGGTCAATGGGGCAGAGATCAGCTGCGTTCACTCTCTTTATGACTTCGATGTGTGTGTGTGTGTGTGTGTGTGTGTGTGTGTATGTGTGTGTGTGTGGGGTGTGTGTGTGTGTGTGTGTGTTTGTGTGTGTGTGTGTGTGTGTGCGGGTGAGTGAGTGAGTGAGAACCTCCGGTGACATGTTAGTATCATTATGTCTACTGATTAGGGCCCGAGCACTTACAGTGGGAGGCCCTATTGAAATTGTAATAATTGTTATTATTATTATTATTCAGGCAAAGTAGTTGGCTTTTTGAGGGCTTTAACCTGCTCAAATGACGATGCTGGAGAATAAAGAAAAGCGAGGAGCGATGTAGAATCCAAGTCTAATGTCACTCAGCGGTTTGTCTGCAAGTGTTGGAAGCTGAGTTTTTTTTTTCCTTGAAGCTGTGACACTGTCAGTGAGTGAAGGGCTTTTCTCTCCTGTGTCAGACTTTCCTCAGGGGGCCAGGCAGCTCCCGGTGGTGCTTCTTAGTCTCCGTCATGTATGTTGATGGAATATGAGACAGTTTAGTGCAGATCGCTCTGCGTCGCTTGCTCTGTACGTGATGACATGCACCACTGAACATGTGCGACTGCTCCTTCATTGGCTTAGCGTTGGTCCTGTGCAGCTCACATGCTTTTGATATTTCACTTCAGTCTTTGAACCCTCTATAGTGGAACAAAACACAAACGTTAATTGTGTCAAAAGAAGAGATTAATGCTTTATTTACAACGAGAACAACAGAAGCTCTTTGATATTCTCCTTCCTCTTTGGGAATACATGCATACAAAAAGAGGGTTACTTAGTCAAACATTTAACTGCAAAGCTTGTTCAGCAGAGTGGTTTCTTTTTTACAAGCAGTGGCAATCTTTAGCTGGAAGATGATAATTGGGTATCAGGAGTCTATGTGTTGGATCCAGTGGGCAGGAATCTCAACAGGCTGGTTTGGCCTCCAGTCTAACTGTTCACTGCAGATTTAAGGCTGGAGTCAGGATTTTAAATCAACAAGTGTCATTCTTCTTTGCTGGACGTGTTTATGAGTGACAGGATCACATGACTGGTTGGGCAGCATGGTGAAGTGGTGGCTGGCACTGTTGCCTTACAGCTAGATGGTTCCTGGTCCGAATCCCAGTGTCTTATTCTTTGTGGAGTTTGCATGTTCTCCTTGTGTCTGAGTGGAATTTCTCCCAGTACTCCATCTTCATCCCACAGTTCAAAGGTGTGAATGTTTATAATTATTAAAATTTTGTGAATTAGAAGTTCAACATGATATTTCATTTCAGGGCACTGCTGTAAATGTCTGTGTCATTGTTTTTTGTGTACAATTGCTCCAATATAGTTCTGTCATTATATATCATTTTTTACTTGTGCTGCCAAATACTTCGAATAATTTTTTTTATAAATACACTTCTATCTGCTGTACCATCATTTTACAGGCTGTTATTCTAATGCACAACTTTGTATAGCTTTAGTTATTTATCTTGAAATCTGCATTTATATTTTACTTAATACTCTGCCTTGGTTACTTGTGTCTTTCAATCACCTTTTACTTAAACTATTTGTATTGTCAGTATCTCCATTAGCACGTACTTCTCTACAGTGACAGCTTTGTAGAAGTTCTGGTGGCGAGACTTTCATCTCACCGCAGTGGAACTATTCTTGACTCATTTTCAACTTTTATTATTCTTCTGCTCTTGTGTTTGCTACTGGATGACAAAATTTCCCTCGGGATCAACAAAGCATCCATCCATCCTTATTTTATCTTATTTTATCTAATTTGATATAATTTGGAGCCTAGTGGTTTAAATCCAATTGAAGGCCCTAATAATCACCAATTCTTAAAAACATTAGCTACACATATGCATATAACCACACAGCAATGCAAGTGTGCATGTCTTTAAGTACATTTATTAAACATGATGTCAGGTGAACTTCTTCAAAGTCTTAAATGAGTTGCACGTAATACGAAACAAATACATTCTGAAGATAAACACTATAGAATCATTCATCCATTATGGTCATACCCATACTTGAAGTTTATTTTGTGTTATCATGTACATTAATTACATATGAAGCATTCTGAGGCATTCCATTGTAAGCAGTTAGAGCAAAATGTACATTAAAACAAACTTTATTTGCGAATCTATTCATTGTTTTGTCTCTCGTAGGTCAATACACAAAGTTGTCTGATCACTGAATGTGTAGCCTCTGCACTGTTAATCTCTTACTTAAAAACCATGACTGGTACAAAGACACACCACATTAAATTATGGCAGCTTTAGAAAATTAACAGCAGACATGGAAAAAAAATTATTTAATGTCATCCTCTCCTCTGTGATTTTACATACCAATGTTTAACATACTGTTAATATATATTTGGTTAATTATACATTTTCTCTGTTTGTTTCTGTTGTTGGAGCTGATACCATCCAATGCGATTTTTTTTTTTACCTCCATCAAAGTGGTTATGTATTCACCTTGTTGTTTGTAAACAAGATTGTTATCTTAACCCAGTGGTTCTCAAACTTTCATGCCCCACTTTGGAGCTAAAATTGTTTTCATGAATTCAATTATAATCACTTTGTTACAAAGATGATAAAGCTCAGCCAAAAAGAACACATGCATGTGACTGGGGTGTAATGTTTCTAAGGGTCTTCTTAATTTGTTGGGTCTTATAGAGTTTTCAGGCATAAAATACACACTGGTCTCTCCTCATGTCCTACCGCATTGACCCTGATTTTTTTACTGCTCCGCCGTTAAAGTGATGCGGATGTCAAAACATTAGTTCGGCTATAATATTACTTCCGTCTCACATTCGCCCCCTCCCGGCCGCTCGTCCCACCTGTTGTGCCTCCACGTCCCAGCTGTTTTGCCTCTGAGCCCCACATCCAGGTACGAGGGTCAAGCCAACTTGAAGGACCCTGACCAGAAGTACTTGCCCTGGTATCTGTACTTCTATGATCACTGTGCTTCAGTAATTCTTGTTTTATCTCAGAGACAGCTGTGTCATTTAGTTTGCACTCCAGTAACCCACGTAAGTTCTCATGGTAGAAAACATTGACCTGCAACACGTCATTCCTGTCATCAATCGATGTATTTAAACACAGTGAGGACTTGGACTCACATACATGGTGCATTTTCACCAGAATGACGGGTTTGTCACCTGTGGAGGGGAAAAAAGGATATATATTTCATGTACACAGTATATAATCAAGACATTTATATTTCTTTGAATTCTGAATTAAAAAGACTGTTAGTAATATATCAATATCTTAGCAACTAAATGTCTATTGCGTACATCTCATATTTCAAACAAATTATATTGAGCTTCTTGTTCAAATGAATTTGGCTGCAAAAAGGCCCTTACCTGGGACACCTGTCATCGCTCTCTTCACGTCTGACTCAGGGCGTGTAGTGATTGGACAGAAAACAATAATAATCTGGCTGTCCTGAGAGTTTTCCAAAAGCCGGACGTCGCCCTTAGTGGCGCGATTCACTTGATCCATCAGCTGTGTATGGGCGCCAAAGGTTTGACCTCTGACAACCATCTTGTACTTCACTGTGACAATAGGAAGAAAAAAGGTTGTGAAGCTGACACGTATACAATTACAAGAATCAGGTGATCTTGCTATGAGTTAAGTGTCAATTCTAAGCTCCCATTTTTATAAATATGACCCTGTTAATCAGACCTTTTTACTGCTTCTACTACAAGTAATACTCTGCAGCTACTGCTGATTGTTTAATTATTCAACTTACCTTCCTGAAAGTAGTGTGCTGACATCCTGGCATTTGAGTCTCCTAATTGGAAAGACAGAACCACAGTTGTTTGTATTCTTTTTACCAATTGGAGTCAGGTTGGTTTATATTAAACAAATACTCCCAAGATTCTGAAATAATACCATAGTACACACACACACACACACACACACACACACACACACTCACTTTAACACAATTTTTGTCGCCTATTCACTTTCTTTAATTCTCCAGATTTGGCCACAAGTGAAGGAGTTTAAGTATCTCAGGGTCAGGTTCACAAGTGAGGGTGAGGTGGGGCATGAGATTGACAGGTGGGTCGGTGTAGCATCAGCAGTAGTGCAGCCGGTGTACAGGACTTTTTGTGGTGAAGAAGGAGCTGAGCCGCAGGGCAAAGCTTTTGATTTACCAGTCGATCTACATTCCAACCTTCACCTGCGCTCACAAGCTCTGAGCAGTGATTGAAAAATGTAGGTTGTGAATACAAGAAGCCAAATTTAGTTTCCCCGGTAGGTTAGCTGTGGTTCAGCCATAGAGATATAGGGTGAAGAGTTTAGACATCTGGAGCTCAGAGTTCAACTGCAGCTGCAAAGGTACAGTGGAGGTGGTTCAGACATCTGGTCAGGATGCCTCCTGGGCACCTTCCACTGGAGGTTTACTGGGCACAGCCAACTGGGAGGATAACCTAGGGTAGTTCCAGAACTCACTGGAGACATTATTATCCCATCTGACCTGGGAACACATTGGGATCCCCACCAGTACGAGGTAGAGACCATGGCTGAGGAGGGGGACATCTGTGATGCCTCAATTGCGACCCAACCTCCCATAAGGTAAAGACATTGGATGGATGGATGAATTCATGGTATAAAAAGTCAGTCAGACAAATGCAGTGATTGATCAAATGACGCACATCGACTAGTTGGGTCTGCACGACTCATTTAACACATCACAAGAGTGGGTCACTGAATAAATAGATGTACCTTGTGCTCCTTGTTGATGGTCTTTTCTTGTTTCTGACAAAGATCCTATTGGGTACCAACTAAACTGTGATATAGTAATAACTATAATACACATGATATATTAAAAAAAAATGTTTATAAATATGAAACTGAAATATTGCTTCTTCCTCTTAATGATGAGGTTACTCACGCACTTAAGATAAAATGACACCAAAATAAAGCAGAAGTATGACCTTTGTAAGCTTTTGAGTACGGCTGCCTTGTGTTGTTGTTCTTCAGTCGGTCAAAATTATCAGTAGAGACATCCTCCCAACTTTTCGATAGTGACTGCAAAACAAAAGTGAAAGTGTTAGAAATGCCATAATAACTTACTGGTGGCCAATTTATGTTGCAGCTCTCCCAGTTCTTTTAGCAGCTTCTTTGGTGGCATCTAAAACGCAAACAATATAACAGAAATAATACTAATTGAGCATTATACACATCATTATTATTCCTGGTTACTAGTTCCCAAGTCATGTATCTCTACTTAGCTCTTCTTCATCACAACTTCTTATAACCTGTTAACTCACCGATTTTTGAATCGTCTCAAACACGTTCTTTCTCAGTTTGAAATCCCCGGCTCTGGGTAACAGCTGGGTCAGATCCTCTCGAGTCAGTGACTGGATGTCACTGTCGGTTTCAAAACCTGCTTCTATATATAAATACAGTACGCAGGTGTTGAGCAGGTAGTTTTGTTGATAATGTTACAAAATCAATCCATTTGAATTTCCCTTTCAGGTGTTCAAGTGTCTCTGAGGGAGGACTAAACCCTGACTGGTGCTTGTACAATAAAGCTAAAGTGAGGGAGCTGCTTCCAGCTTCACTATATACTGTGGTCAAGTTCTGACTATAAGTTTTAATTACCATAATTGCCGTGGCAACCTGTATTAGTTTTGTGTCTTAGAAATGTGGCAGAACAAGCAGCAGGCTATTTAATATACCATCTTCATCATTATCATAATCTTCAGAAGTGACTTCCTTAGCAAGCTCAAGTCTACACTCTTAAATGTTAATTTAGCACGTGTGTTGTTATATGGTGCTATGTTATTTTTACTTCTAATAAATATATTGGGTTACTTGCATCTGCTACATTTTCTGGACCTATTAACAAAATATTGATCATATCATTTTGGTCAGTATGGTGGTGGTGCGTGTGTTTCCTGTGGATATCTATGTTAGAAAAGTTCACTCACGTTTCAGGGCGTCTGCTGCCTCTGGGGACATGATCTGTATTTCTGTTTCTCTCTCCCTCTTTCTCTCTGACTTTCTCTTTCTATCTCCACCTACCCTATCTCTTCCTCCCACCCCTCACCCCTCCCTTTCTCTGTCTCTTCCTCCCTCATAATCTCTCTCTCCCTCTTTCTCCCTCCTTACTTTCTCCCACTTTTTCTCCCTTCGTTTATCCCCTCTCTCTTTCTACCCCCTTCCGTTTCTCATTCTCCCTCTTTCCTCCTTCTCCAACCCTCTTCCTCTCTCCCCCTGTATCTTTCTCTCTCTAAGTCTTTCTACCCCTCTACCCCCCCCCCCCCCCCCCACCCCCCCATGTTCTCCCTGTTTTTCTGCCTCTCTCTATGACTTGATGAGTTGGATAACATATTACAAAAACAAGACATAAACCACTTGTGACGACAGAATGAACCTCACGACATTACACTAGAGAAAATGGTGGACGGAAAAGAAATGGAAAAAGAAACACTGACCTTTTTGATCCGAGTCAAGAGACAGATGATTGACTTCAATAACCTATATATATGAAATTTAAGAATAATCAATAACTGTCCAATAATTTGTAAGCATCAAGGGTTCGTCTCGTTGGCGATCAAGTGAGTCTGACCATGACAGAGATCAGCTGCGTTCACTCTCTTTATGACTGGGATTTTTGTATACATATTTGTTTATATTTGTGTGTGTGTGTTTGAGCATATATATATAATATCAGAGTGAAACTCCGGTGACATATCATTATCACTAATAATTAATGATTATGATTATTATTATTATTATAAACACTGTCATTGTTTACCCAGATGTGCGTCACAGACTTAATGTGGCATCATATATCATCTTTAGTAACACGTTTATGTTCACATGTCGAGTGTAACCAGCAGAGGGCAGCACTGCACAACTTTTCAAGTCAAAGGCCAAGTCAACTTTACTGTCAATTCTGCCAAATGTACACGATGTATATACCGCCTCTCTCTGATCCCCGGTGTACAGAACATATAAGCTGGTACATAGTACAACAATGTATGCAGTCATACGGCACATGGTGGATTATAGGATGAGAGAAGTGCAAACAGGAATAGTGCAAAAACTGAAAAAAATACTTCATGGGAAGTATTGTAATATTATCAATAATATTGCACCGCTGCATTTTGTTAGGCTTTTGGAAATAATATCCTTCTTTCTCAATACAGACTCTCAGTGTGTGGATGCAGTGATAAACTACTTCAACACTTAATATTTATGTTATATATTATTTATCATATTAAATAATGACTTACTCTCCACTCTATTAACTTTGTGCTGCTTTAAAATGTGATCATATATGATTGCTTGTAAAAATCAAGATCACAAATGGGAGCATGACAAAGACCAAACTGTGTGTTGGAGACATTTTCTGCAAAGGGATCACATGCTGGTTTTACTGGTTAGTACAGATTAAAGCTTCTGGTTCCAAACCTGCTGGCCGATCAGGGTCTTTCTGTGTGGAGTGCAGACATGGGGAGAGCGTCCATTAATTGGAGATCCAAAATTGCCCATAGGTGTGAATCTGAGTTTGTCTCATATGTCTGTCCTGTCATGGGTGTACCCTGTCTCTTGTGTGTGCACTGTGTGTATTTATCTGTTTCTCCCTGAAATGAGTGAGTCTAGAGTTCAGTCAGTTCCTCTTCTCAGACGAGCTTTCTGTTCTTTCCAAACACACAGCATCGCAGATGACGATGCTGAAGAATAAAGAAAAGCGAGGAGCGATGTAGAATCCAAGTCTAATGTCACTCAGCAGTTTGTCTGCAAGTGTTGGAAGCTGAGTTTTTTTTCCCTCTCAGCTGTGACACTGTCAGTGTGTGAGGGGCTTTTCTCTCCTGTGTCAGACTTTCCTCAGGGGGCCAGGCAGCTCCCGGTGGTGCTTCTTAGTCTCCGTCATGTATGTTGATGGAATATGAGACAGTTTTGTGCAGATCGCTCTGCGTCGCTTGCTCTGTACGTGATGACATGCACCACTGAACATGTGCGACTGCTCCTTCAACGGCTTAGCGTTGGTCCTGTGCAGCTCACATGCTTTTGATATTTCACTTCAGTCTTTGAACCCTCTACAGTGGAACAAAACACAAACGTTAATTGTGTCAAAAGAAGAGATTAATGCTGGAAAAACAGAAGCTCTTTGATATTCTCCGTCCTTTTTGGGAATACATGCATACAAAAAGAAGGTTAGTCAAACATTTAACTGCAAAGCTTGTTCAGCAGAGTGGTTTCTTTTTTACAAGCAGTGGTTGTAAAAAAGCACAGGCTGGTTTGGCCTCCAGTCTAACGGTTCACTGCAGATTTAAGGCTGGAGTCAGGATTTTAAACAAACATGTGCCAGTCTTACTAGCTGGTCGTGTTTATGAGTGACATGATCACATGACTGGTTGGGCAGCATTGTGAAGTGGTGGCTGGCACTGTTGCCTTACAGCTAGATGGTTCCTGGTCCGAATCCCAGTGTCTTATACTTTGTGGAGTTTGCATGTTCTCCTTGTGACTGAGGGGAATTTCTCCCAGTACACTACCTTCATGCCACAGTTCAAAGGTGTGAATGTGAATGTGATGGTAGTTTGTTGGACTGGCAACCTGCTCAGGGTGATTTATTTATCGAGTACAAATGTCACATTTATAATAATTAAAATGTAGTGAATTACAAATTCAACATGATACACTTCAAAAAAGCTATCCTGCAGTTTGATGTACTGATTGGCTTCACTTAAGGTCACTGCTGTAAATTTCTGTGTCATTGTTTTTGTGTCTAATTGCTCCAATATAGATCTATTTTATTATTATTATTATTACCTCTATTTATTTTGTACTAGTGCTGCCAAATACTCGAATGGGTATCAATAACTGATTATTTAATATTTTTCTTGCACAACGAGAACAACAGAAGCTCTTTGATATTCTCCGTTCTTTTTGGGAATACATGCATACAAAAAGAAGGTTAGTCAAACATTTAACTGCAAAGCTTGTTCAGCATAGTGGTTTCTTTTTTACAAGCAGTGGCAATCTTTGGCTGGAAGATGATAATTGGGTATCAGGAGTCTATGTGTTGGATCCAGTGGGCAGGAATCTCAACAGGCTGGTTTGGCCTCCAGTCTAACGGTTCACTGCAGATTTAAGGCTGGAGTCAGGATTTTAAACATACATGTGTCAGTCTTACTAGCTGGTCTTGTTTATGAGTGACAGGATCACATGACTGGTTGGGCAGCATGGTGAAGTGGTGGCTGGCACTGTTGCCTTACAGCTAGATGGTTCCTGGTCCGAATCCCAGTGTCTTATACTTTGTGGAGTTTGCATGTTCTCCTTGTGTCTGAGTGGAATTTCTCCCAGTACACTACCTTCATGCCACAGTTCAAAGGTGTGAATGTGAATGTGATTGTAGTTTGTTGGACTGGCAACCTGCTCAGGGTGATTTATTTATCGAGTACAAATGTCACATTTATAATAATTAAAATGTAGTGAATTACAAATTCAACATGATACACTTCAAAAAAGCTATCCTGCAGTTTGATGTACTGATTGGCTTCACTTAAGGTCACTGCTGTAAATTTCTGTGTCATTGTTTTTGTGTCTAATTGCTCCAATATAGATCTATTTTATTATTATTATTATTACCTCTATTTATTTTGTACTAGTGCTGCCAAATACTCGAATGGGTATCAATAACTGATCATTTAATATTTTTCTTGCACTGTTTTCACTTTTTTTTTTAAATACACTTCTATCTGCTGTACCACAATTTTGCAGGCTGTTAGTCTTATCTGCATAACTTTGTATAGCTGTCGTTATTTATCTTAAAATCTGTATTTATATTTTACTTAATACTCTGCGTTGGCTACTTGTGTCTTTGATTCGGCTTTTAAATAAAATATTTGTATCTCCATTAGCACGTGCACCTTTGTAGTAGTTCTGGTAGCGAGACTTTCATCTCACCGCAGTGGACCTTCTTGACTAATTTTCAACTTTAATTATTCTTATGCTCTTGTGTGTGCTACTGGATGATTACATTTCCCTCGGGATCAACAAAGCATCCACCCATCCTTATTTTATCTTATCTTATAATCTTATATAATTCGGAGCCTAGTGGTGTAAATCCAATTGAAGGCCCTAATCATCCCCAATACTGAAAAACATTAGCTACACATATGCATATAACCACATAGTAATGTAAGTATGCATTTACTTAAGTACATTTATTAAACATTATGTCAGGTGAACTTCTTCAAAGTCTTAAATGAGTTGCATATAATATGAAACAAATACATTCTGAAGATAAACACTGAAGAATCATTCAGCCATTATGGTCATACCCATACTTGAAGTTTATTTTGTTTTATCATGTACAGTAATTATACATCATGTATTCTGAAGCATTCCATTATAAGCAGTTACAGCAAAATGTACATTAAAACAACCTTCATTTGAGAATCTATTCATAGTTTTGTCTCTCGTAGGTCAATACACAAAGTTGTCTGATCACTGAATGTGTAGCCTCTGCATTGTTAATCTCTTACTTAAAAACCATGACTGGTACAAAGACACAACACATTAAATGATGGCAACTTTAGAAAATTAACAGCAGACATGGAAAAAAAACTCAATTAATGTCATCTTCTCCTCTGTGATTTTAAAGTTATAACAATGTTCAACATACCTCTAATATATATTTAGCTCAAGATCTCATCTCATTTTCGTCCGCTTATCCAGGGTCGGGTCGCGGGGGGAGCAGCTCAAGCAGGGGGCCCCAGACTTCCCTTTCCCGGGCCACATTGGTTCAAGATCCATTAATAATAATTGTTTTCATTTTGTTTCTGATGTTGGAGCTCATACCATCCATTGCATTATTTATTTTTTTACCTCCATCAAAGTGGTTATGTTGTTTGTTTGTAAACAAGATTGTTATCCAGCCATGTGGTTCTCCAACTTTTTCTGTCATGCCCCACTTTGGAGCTAGAATTTTTTTCATGAATTCAATCATCATCACTTTGTTACAAAGATGATAAAGCTCAGCCAAAAAGTACACATGCATGTGACTGGGGTGTAATGTTTCTAAGGATCTTCTTAATTTGTTGGGTCTTATAGAGTTTTCAGACATAAATACACACTGGTCTCTCCTCATGTCCTACCGCCTTGACTGTGATTTGTTTACTGCTCCGCCGTTAATATTAGTTCCGCCTCACATTTTCCCCTCGTGGCCGCGCGCCCCACCTGTTGTGCCTCCACGCCCATCCTCCACGCCCGACTTCTTCAGGCTAGGAAGTTTTGGCATACTAATACCCCAACGAGAAGTACTTGCACTGGTAACTGAACTTCTATGATCACTGTGCTTCAGTAATTCTTGTTTTATCCCAGAGACAGCAGTTTCATTTAGTTTGCACTCCAGTAACCCACGTAAGTTCTCATGGTAGAAAACATTGACCTGCAAGACAATATTCCTGTCATCAATTGATGTATTTGAACACAGTGAGGACTTGGACTCACATACATGGTGCATTTTCACCAGAATGACGGGTTTGTCACCTGTGGAGGAGAAAAAAGGATATATATTTCATGTAGACAGGATATAATCAAGACATTTATATTTCTTTGAATTCTGAATTTAAAAGACTATGTTAGTAATATATCAATATCCTAGCAACTAAATGTTGATTGCGTACATCTTACATTTCATTTATTGAGCTTCCTGTTCAAATGAATTTGGCTGCAAAAAGGCCCTCACCTGGGACACCACTCATCGCTGCCTTCACGTCCCACTCAATGCGTGACGTGATTGGACAGAAGACAATAATAATCTGGCTGTCCTGAGAGTTTTCCAAAAGCCGAACGTCGCCCTTAGTGGCGCGCTTCACTTGATCCATCAGCTGTGTATGGGCGCCAAAGGTTTGACCTCTGACAACCATCTTGTACTTCACTGTGATTATAGGAAGAAAAAAGGTTGTGAAGCTGACACGTGTACAATTACAAGAATCGAGTGATCTTGCTATGAGTGAAGTATAAATTGTAAGCTCCCATTTTTATAAATAAGACCCAGTTAATCAGACCTTTTTTACTACTTCTACTACAAGTAATACTGTGCTGCTACTGCTGATTGTTTAATTATTCAACGTACCTTCCTGAAAGTAGTGTGGTGACGTCCTGGCGTTTGAGTCTCCTAATTAGAAAAACAGAACCACAGTTGTTTGTATTCTTTTTACCAATTGGAGTCAGGTTTGTTTATATTAAACAAATGCTCCCAAGATGTTGAATTTGAGGTTCTGAAATAATATCATACACACACACTTACATACTTTAACACCATTTTGTCGCCTATTCACTTTCTTGAATTCTCCAGATTTGGCCACAAGTAAAGGAGATTAAGTGTCCCAGGGTCTCGTTCAGGAGTGAGGGTGAGGTGGGGCATGAGATTGACAGGTGGGTCGGTGTAGCATCAGCAGTAGTGCAGCCGGTGTACCGGACTTTTTGTGGTGAAGAAGGAGCTGAGCCGCAGGGCAAAGCTTTTGATTTACCAGTCGATCTACATTCCAACCTTCACCTGCGCTCACAAGCTCTGAGCAGTGATTGAAAAATGTAGGTAGTGAATACAAGAAGCCAAAATTAGTTTCCCCGGTAGGTTAGCTGTGGTTCAGCCATAGAGATATAGGATGAAGAGTTTAGACATCTGGAGCTCAGAGTAGAACTGCAGCTGCAAAGGGACAGTGGAGGTGGTTCAGACATCTGGTCAGGATGCATCCCGGGCAACTTCCACTGGAGGTTTACTGGGCACAGCCAACTGGGAGTATAACCTAGGGTAGATCCAGAACTCACTGGAGGAAATGTATATCCCATCTGACCTGGGAACACCTTGGGATCCCCCCCAGTACGAGCTAGACCCCATGGCTGGGGAGGGGGACGTCTGGAATGCCTCAATTGCGACCCAACCTCCCATAAGGTAAAGACATTGGATGGATGGATGAATTCATAGTATCAAAAAGTCAGTCAGACAACTGCAGTGATCAATCAAATGACGCACATCGACTAGTTGGGTCTGCACGACTCAGTTACCACGTCACAAGAGTGGGTCACGGAATAAATAGATGTACCTTGTGCTCCTTGTGGATGGCGACCTCTTGTTGATAAAGATCATATTGGGTACAAACTTAACTGTGACATAGTAATAACTATAATACACATTATATATTAAATACATAATGTTTATGAACATGAAAATTAAATATTGCTTCTTCCTGTTAATGATGACGTTTCTCACGCACTTAAGATACAATGACACCAAAATAAAACAGAAGTATAACCTTTGTAGCCCTCTCACTCGAATCTGGTTTGACTAAATTACTTTTATAGAATGTCCCTTTAACGTATAAAAGTTACTGCATGGGTTGTGAAATGGTGAGAGCTACGAAATATATTTTCTGGAATGGTGTACACTAAACACAACTCAAAGATGACTCTGGCTAAGATGCCAAGAGGCCTGGTTAGTCTATTAATGTAACTATACTGGCAATGAGCATTGATTTCCCATGCAGTATATTTCAACTGTAACTATAGCCCTTATTCAATATGAAACAATACAATCAACATGAAAAAACATTGGAAAGACAAGATTTGAGAGCAATATTAATCCGTTTTATTTCTAAACAATATAACTCAGCTCTCTTTTTCATTTTACCTTAGATTGACCCATGAACACATGAAAACACAGATTTATAACCCTATACTAATACCCCGGGGTTTTTTGAAAGATTCAGTTACTGGTACCAGTGTTGGCGCGCTTGTTGGAGCTCATACAGAAATCCTCTTCAAAAGAAAAGTCCATATACTCACACCCGAATCAGGCAAAAAAAATGAGACACGGTAAACTCCTTGAAAAGGCAACCTCTTCCAAGAGGCAGCAACACGATCAGGAACCCGTCTAGATGCTCGTTCCAACACCAACTCCTCTGCTGCAGCACGTGGCAAAGTCCGTCCTTATCCTGGCCTCTCCCGTACACGCAGTTGGTTATGCTCACCGCTAGCAAAACAGTCCCGTACTCGTGGTCAGCTTGCGTTAGCCCCTTAGCAAAAAGCCACAGTTCTAAAGCACGCTCGTTTACACTCTTAAGCAAAATAAACAAACCCTCACGCAAACGCCCGGTTGCAAACGGTTAATAGTATAACTGTTCTTCAAGTTAACTTTAAGTTTTCTTCCATATAACATAGTCTCTTCAGCATCTTTCCGCAGCTTCTTTCTCTCCCGCCCCCCTGACCATCCGACAGGTTAATCCCCAATGGCAAATACAATGATTGACACCTGCCTGAACAAATCCAACCCATAAAAATAAACTGAGGGGTTCAAAGGCTCTTTAAAACATAGGACGTTTCTATATCTAACACAAACTTCCCCAAATTAAACAGATACATGTCAACAACATCATTACCATTTCAGGCCCACATTAGTGACAATTTAGCATAAACTGTACATGTAGGAAAACCTAATTTAATCAAATTAGAAGGGCGCTACACCTTCATCAGCTTTTGAGTACGGCTGCCTTGTGTTGATGTTCTTCAGTCGGTTCTCATCATTAAGGAGGAGCTGCACATATTCCAATTGTTCATGAATGAGGCCGATGTGTTTCATAATGACCCCAGGGTCAATTTGGGCAGCTGAAGGGAGAGTAACAGGTTGAGGATGTTAGAATTTGAAAGGCAACATAGTTACTTTACAAACCACACAGGCCAACACAATAGTGAGAGTGTTAGAAATGCCATGTGTACTTACAGCTGGCCAAATTATTTTGCAGCTCCCCCTGTTTTTCTAGTGGCATATTTGGTGGCCTCTGAAACGCAAACAATAAAGCAGAAATAATACTAATTGAGCATTCTACTCATCATTATTATTCCTGGTTACTAGTTCCCAAGTCATGTATCTCTACTTAGCTCTTCTTCATCACAACTTCTTATAACCTGATAACTGACCGATTTTTTTTATCTTATCAAACAAGTCCTTTCTCAGTTTGAAATACTTGCGTCCGGGTAACAGCTCGTGCAGGTCCTCTCGAGTCAGTGACTGGATGTCACTGTCGGTTTCCAAACCTGCTTCTATATATAAATACAGTACGCAGGTGTTGAGCAGGTAGTTTTGTTGATAATGTTACAAAATCAGTCCATTTGAATTTCCCTTTCAGGTGTTCAAGTGTCTCTGGGGGAGGACTAAACCCTGACTGGTGCTTGTACAATAAAGCTAAAGTGAGGGAGCTGCTTCCAGCTTCACTATATACTGTGTTCAAGTTCTGACTATAAGGTGGAGCTGTTCTACCTTTAATTACCATGATTGCCGTGGCAACCTGTATTAGTTTTGTGTCTTAGAAATGTGGCAGAAGAAGCAGCAGACTATTTAATGTACCGTCTTCAGCATTAGCATAATCTTCAGAAGTGACTTCCTTAGCAAGCTCAAGTCTACACTCTTAAATGTTAATTTAGCATGTGTGTTGTTATATGGTGCTATGTTATTTTTACTTCTAATAAATATTTTAGGTTACTTGCATCTGCTACTTTTTCTGGAATTATTAACAAAATATTGATCATATCATTTTGGTCGGTATGGTGGTGGTGCGTGTGTTTCCTGTGGATATGCATGTTAGAAAAGTTCACTCACGTTTCAGGACGTCAGCTGCCTCTGGGGACATGATCTGTATTTCCTTCAGTAAATCTCCCATGACTGCACCTGAAGAAAAACAAACAAAAAACTAACAGAAAAGTAACAAGAACAGGACTTTAAGAACAATGAACCTCTCTGTTCACATCTTCCTCCCCCCTCTCTTCCTCCCTCCCTCTTTCCCTCTGACTTTCTCTTTCTACCTCCACTTCCACCTACCCCATCTCTTCCTCCTTCCCCCTAACCCCTCCCTTTTGCTCTCTTTTCCTCCCTCCTTCTATCTCTCCCTCTTCCTCTATCCTTACTTTCTCCCCCTCTTCCTCCCTTCATTAATCCCCCCTCTCTCTTTCTGACCCCCTTTCTCTTTCTCCCTCTTTCCCCCTTCTCCAACCCTCTTCCTCTCTCTTTTTCTCTCACCCCGTATATATATTTTTTCGTCCCTTCATTACCCCCCCCCCCCCCCCCCCATTTCTATTTCTCCCTCTTACCCCCTTATCCAACCCTCTTCCTCTCTCTTTCTCTCTCCCCCGGTATCTTTCTCCCCCTCTTTACCACACGTCCCTCCCCACGTTCCTCCCTGTCCTTCTGCCCCCCTTCCCCCTCTGCCTCTCTCTTTGACTTAATGATTTTGATAACATATTACAAAAAACAGACATAAACCAGTTGTGACGACAGAATGAACCTCACGACGTTACACTGGAGAAAATGGTGGGCGGAAAAGAAAAGGAAAAAGAAACACTGACCTTTTTTATCCGAGTCACGCGACAGATGATTGACTCTAATAATAAATATATATTTAATATAAGAATAAACAATAACTGTCCAATAATTTTAAAGCATCAAGGGTTCGTCTCGTTGGCGATCAAGTGAGTCTGACCATGACAGGCAAGACAGAAGAGAAAGTGAAAGTCAGAATGTCGACTTTGTCACAAACTGGCTCAACATATGTGACAAGGAGGGGAGACGAGTCAGGATTGAAAGTGCTAAATGAAAAGGTTTTATTATAACTTGAACAATTATATGTACAAAAAGCATGAGGTGTGGAGAGTAGTGGCATCAGTGGTGAATGTAGTGTATGGATGAGTGAGATGTGTGTGCTCCTGTTGAGTGTACAAGGAAGACGCCAAAAAGAACCAAGAACCAAGAACCTGTAGCGGCGTGGAGCCTAGGAGAGAGAGAGAGACAATGAGACCAGGCTGGCTTATATCACCTTGGGTAGAGGCCTAGCCAGGTGTGAGCACCTTGCCCTAACGACCCTCCCTTTCTGCCAACTCCTGCAGGAAGTAATCAGCTGCATGATGCTAGCAGTAAAGGGAGGGGTCGTCACACCCCCCTCCATAAGAACGAGGTTCCACCTCGTGTTATACATCAAATAAGTGTCAATATGTTCCAATCTGTCATGGTTCATACGTTACCAATAACTGACAGTCAGTACTGCACTCCCCCCAGGCTGCATCCTCCAGCACATCCCTCCATCCTCACCAACCCAGCAGCCTTGGTACCAAAGGAGCATTTTAAGGGAATGAAGAGCCGAGAGATGAGCAGAGGAGAACATGGAAATGAGAGACAGCATGAATAAATAGACTAAGGGTCCACAGGTGCCCGAGACAGGGCATCTGCCATTACATTGTCAGTCCCCTTAATGTGTCGGATGTCTAGGTTATATGGCTGCAGGAACAGCGCCCACCTCATTAGCCTCTGATTAGGATTTTGCAGTGACTTCAAGAAGGTGAGGGGGTTATGGTCAGTGAAGACAGTCAGCGGAGATAACCCTGAGCCGACATAGACATCAAAATGCTGCAGAGCCCAAACAAGTGCCAAAGCCTCCTTCTCAATCACTGAATAGTTGTATTGATGCTTGTTAAATTTTCTTGAGAAGAAGCTCACAGGACACTCTACACCCTCCGCATTCTCCTGCAACAGGACGGCCCCAACACCCACATTGCTGGCATCTACATGAAGTTTAAAGGGCTGATCAAATCGTGGCGCTGCCAGCACTGGGGCTGAACACAACAAGGCTTTTACACTGTCAAATGCATTTTGACACATTGAAGACCAAATATATTCAGCTTTAGCTTTCAAGAGGTCGGTCAAGGGTGCAACCACAGATGAAAAGTTCTTGCAAAAACTGCGGTAGTAGCCTACCAACCCTAGGAAACGCATCAGCTCTTTCTTGGTGGTAGGGGGGGGAAACTTTTGCACTGCCATGACCTTGGCCTCCACAGGTCGAACCTGGCCTTGACCCACCACCTTCCCAAGATAGGTCACAGTGGCTCTGGCAAACTCACACTTGGCCAGATTTACTGTCAAGTTGGCCCAGACCAACCTGTCAAAGAGAGCACCTATACGCTGTACATGTTCTTCCCAGGTGTCAGAATACACCACAACATCATCTAGGTATACTGCACAACCTGTAAGCCCTGAAACAACCCGATTCATTAGCCGTTGAAATGTTGCAGGAGCATTCCTCAAACCAAATGGCATAACAGTGTACGAATACAAGCCAGAAGGAGTTATGAAGGCTGAAATATCCCTTGCCCTTTTGGTGAGTGGGACTTGCCAGTACCCTTTGAGAAGATCAAATTTGCTCACAAATGTGGCTGAACCTACCATATCAATACAATCTTCCATACGAGGAAGTGGATACAGATCAGGTTTAGTGATACTGTTCACCTTACGATAGTCAGTGCAGGGCCTCAAACTAGCATCTGCCTTTTTTACTAGGAGGCATGGGGAGGCCCAGTTTGATGAACAAGGCTCAGCAATATCATTATCCAGCATGTACTGTACTTCAGCATCCAACTGTCTCCTTTTTTCATCTGACACACGATAAAAACGCTGCTTGATGGGCTCAGCAACTCCAACATCTATGTCATGCTCAATTAAGTGCGTTTGGGTTGGGGTATCAGAAAACAGTGATAGATAGCTGTTAATTAGTTTAATCAATTCATCACGTTTAACCACATTTAAGTGCCCGACAAGGATATTTAGATCTTGTAACGTCTCTGAATTTTTCAACCGGCCCCGCAACAACCCATCATCTGGAGCAATATCCAACCCTTCCTCCTCAACTACCACTAGTTCAGACATGGAAGAGGTCAAAACAGGGCCAGAGACCAACATTGGCTTGGCTGGAGAGCTCTTCGGCAGTGGAGACACAGACTCACTAGTGTGATATGGCTTCAGGAGGTTTACATGACACAACCTTGTAGATTTTCTACGGCCAGGAGTTTCAATCAAATAGTTTAGATCAGAGACTTGACGCACCACAGAGAAAGGACCACTGTACTTAGCTTGAAAAGGGGAATCTACCAGAGGCAGAAGAGTAAGTACACGGTCACCTGGGTTAAACTGGCGAGCCTCAGCCCGTTGGTCATATCGTTGCTTCATCTTGCCCTGTGACTTCTGCAGCTTTTGCTTAGCCAGCTCACCTGCCCTGTACAGTTTCAATCTGAAACCACTAACATAATCCTTAAGATTTGGAGGTGGATCCTCTGGCAAACAACCATCTTGCAAAACTGCAAGTGGGCCACGCACTTTATGGCCAAACACCAGTTCATTCGGGCTGAATCCAGTACTTTCCTGGATAACTTCGCGAGCTGCTAACAGCAACCAGGGCAGCCCACCCCCCCAGTCACCCGACAGTTCTGTACAATAAGCTCGCAACAGTGATTTCAACGTTTGGTGGAAACGTTCAAGCGCACCCTGACTTTGCGCATGGTAGGCTGTTGATTTGTTATGCTTGATGTGTAATTGTTTAAGCACCTGAGCAAACAGATGGGATGTGAAGTTAGAACCTTGGTCAGACTGTATGACTTTAGGGATGCCAAATACTGAAATGAACTGAGTCAACGCTCCAACCACGGCTTTGGCTGTAATGCTGCGAAGTGGGTAAGCAGCAGGATACCTGGTAACCTGACACATTACAGTCAGCAAATATGTGTGTCCAGATTTGGACCGAGGTAGGGGCCCCACACAATCAATAATCAAATGCTCAAATGGCTGTCCAATGGCGGGGATTGGCTGTAGAGGAGCAGGTTTAACAACCTGATTTGGCTTGCCAGTGATCTGACAGGTATGACACGTCTTAACGAAAAGAGCAACATCTCTCTTTAAGCGTGGCCAGAAGAAATGCTGCAATATACGGTGGTAAGTTTTACGGACGCCAAGATGACCTGCCACGTCACCATGTGACGTCTGGAGCACTTTATTGCGACAGTTTGTAGGGACAACAACTTGGAAGATTGGCTCTCCTACAGATGCATCACCATGTGACAGCCACTTCCGAACCAATAGCCCATTTAGGAGGAAATAGCACTGGGCAGTATCCCTCACCTCTGATGCTGGCACAACTTGGTCAAACAGCTCCATTAAAGAGGAATCAGCCTTCTGTTCTGCCACTAGCTCGGCCTGAGAACCCGCTGACTGGTCAACCAGCAAAGAATCTGGCAACTCCAACCACTCTGGCTCCACCATCCTCTGAGCATCACGACTGGCAGCACGAGTGACGGCACAGGCTGGGAAAATGTCACCCAAGTGCAGTGGTGTCACAGAGGGCTCTACTACAGTGGGGAATGTAGGGGGCTGCACTACATTAGGCTGACCATCGGCCCACACCTTGTCACCAGCCAAATCATTCCCCAAAATCATATGCAAACCCCCAATAGGTAACTGGGGACGAACACCCACTGACACCTCCCCCTGAACAAGACCACAATTTAGAACCAACCGATGCAATGGGACCGAGAATGGAACCATACCCATCCCCAGTGTGATTACACATCCACCAGTATCAGTCCTGGATGAAAATGGTAACACAGACTCAAGAATGAAAGAATCTAGTGCTCCAGTATCTCTTAGGATTTTAATGGGAACCTGCACCCCACCTCCTACCAAAGAGACCCACCCATCCGAAATGAAAGCAGAGTAGTCATCCTGAGGAGCTACCGGCTTAGTACAAGCCTGCACTTGACCTAACGCCCTGCTCTCAGATGTTATAACTGGAGCAGCCATAACAGCAGGTTTCACCCGACCAGAGGACCTCCTGGCTTTCAGCACTGGACACTCCTTTTTCCAGTGCCCCCTTGCCTGACAGTACCTACAGGTGTCAGAATTTACTACTGAACTCCGCCCACCCTGAGTAAACTTTTGCCGATCTGCCTCGTTAGCTGTTTTTATCTTTACTGGCCTAGAATAAGTGTCATTTCTATGACCAGCTGCTCCCGTTGTGTCCCAGAAACTTCTGTGTGTTAGAACATACTCATCAGCCAAGACTGCAGCATCTCTCGGGGTTTTTACCTTATGTTCAGTAATGTAGGTAGCCACCCGCTCAGGTACAGAGTTCTTAAGTTGTTCCAGTACCACCAGGTTGCAGAGATCATCAAATGCAACAACTTCAGATGCTGCACACCAGCGGTTAAACTGGGAAGTCAAATCACGGGCCAATTCAGTGTAGGTCTGATTATCCCGCCTCTTCCCAGATCTGAAACGCTGGCGATATGCCTCTGGCACAAGTTCATAAGCTTTTAACACTGCTGCCTTCACTGTGTCATAAACCTTACTTTCTGATACACTTAAAGCAGAGTAAGCCTCCTGGGCCTTTCCAGTCAGAACACACTGTAACAGCATCGTTCTGTCTGCGTCTGGCCAGTCTCGAGCATCTGCTATCCTCTCAAACAGAGAAAAAAATGAATCTGGATCAGACTCACTAAACCTGGGAAGCAGGCGGAGATTATTAACCAGGTCACACTGGGAAGACTTGCCCCCTGAGGCCTCAAAACTATCCACTCTCCCCATATCTGAAAGTTTACCCTCTCTTACCAGCTGTAGTTGATGCTGTTGCATTTCCAACTTGGCACACTCAGTTTTATGCTTTATAGTTTCCAACTCTACTTCCTTTTCACATTTCAACCTCTCCAACTCTAACTGCTGTTTTAACTGCAACTGCAGCAACTCCTTCTGTTGTTCAAATGTTAGAGCTCCAGGTTTAGGCACTACACTGGTCACTGGACTGCTTACAGACTGCCTGCACAAAACTCCAGCCTCAAACAGACCATCCCTCCAGCAGGTCTTCACACTCTCCTTTAACTTTATATCTGAAATGTCAACTTCATAGTGCTCTGCTATCCTAAGAAGTTGATCTTTAGTGCACTGGTCCAGCAAAGCCTGTGAAGGATCCTGGATGAAACTCTCCACAAGGGAAGCCATCCTCAAAAACAATCAGCCTAACAAGTTACAAACCTTGACTGAGACACGCAGAAAACCCAAACCTGAGGTAACAGGTGAACAGGAGCCTCCCCCCTTTACTGATATTAACTACAACCATTAAAACTAGCTAACTAACTTATCCTAGTCTTCGTGCAGTTAATGGTGGGGGGTACTTATGCACGCGAAACCAGTGGTGAGAAGAAGGCCACCAGAGGACTGGCAACCCTCTCCCAACCCTAGAGGTGCTCCCGAGCTAATAGCTCTACCCACCTTCGCCGCCACCTAAAGTGATCACCACGAGTCCCCTAGAGGAACCCGCTACCAAACCTAACAGGGGGTAGAAACTCCTGCTCCAACAGATACCAACATACCCCAGATAGGGCTAAACGCAAAGCCCCAGTCAAATCCAATCACCTTCACCACAAACAGAAATGGACCAAATACCTCTCCTTAATTTCCTACAAGAAATAACCAGCACTGACAACAACCTGACATTTCCCCTCCCAGAACAGTTGATGACTAACCAACGCACAGTCAGCTATGTCCAACAACAAGTAGTGTACACTCCAACAAAGCAAACCAAAAACCATTGTCTGCAAGAGGAGGAAGCACACACCAACCTAAACCGGGCCAATTTACCAGTACAGACCAAATTTAAGCTATTTTAATCCTAATACTGTATCCCGGACGAGCCCCCACTTGTCACAAACTGGCTCAACATATGTGACAAGGAGGGGAGACGAGTCAGGATTGAAAGTGCTAAATGAAAAGGTTTTATTATAACTTGAACAATTATATGTACAAAAAGCATGAGGTGTGGAGAGTAGTGGCATCAGTGGTGAATGTAGTGTATGGATGAGTGAGATGTGTGTGCTCCTGTTGAGTGTACAAGGAAGACGCCAAAAAGAACCAAGAACCAAGAACCTGTAGCGGCGTGGAGCCTAGGAGAGAGAGAGAGACAATGAGACCAGGCTGGCTTATATCACCTTGGGTAGAGGCCTAGCCAGGTGTGAGCACCTTGCCCTAACGACCCTCCCTTTCTGCCAACTCCTGCAGGAAGTAATCAGCTGCATGATGCTAGCAGTAAAGGGAGGGGTCGTCACAACTTGAATCATGTGTTAACGATTACGCAAGATAATGATATGTCCGGTGACATATCATTATCACTAATAATTCATTATGATTATTATTATTATTATAAACACTGTCATTGTTTACCCAGATGTCCGTCACAGACTTAATGTGGCATCATATATAATCTTCAGTAACACGTTTATGTTCCCATGTCGAGTGTAACCAGCAGAGGGCAGCACTGCACAACTTTTCAAGTCAAAGGCCAAGTCAACTTTACTGTCAATTCTGCCAAATGTACACGATGTATATACCGCCTCTCTCTGATCCCCGGTGTACAGAACATAAAAGCTAGTACATAGTACAACAATGTATGCAGTCATACGGCACATGGTGGATTATAGGATGAGAGAAGTGCAAACAGGAATAGTGCAACAACTGAAAAAATACTTCATGGGAAGTATTGTAATATTATGATAATATTGCACCGCTACATTTTGTTAGGCTTTTGTAAAATGATATCCTTCTTTCTCAATACAGACTCTCAGTGTGTGGATGCAGTGATAAACTACTGCAAGACTTAATATTTATATAATATGTTATGTATCATATTATATAATGACTTACTCTCCACTCTATTAAATTTGTGCTGCTTTAAAATGTGACTAAATGATTGCTTGTAAAAATCAAGATCATAAATGGGAGCTTGACAAAGACCAAACTGTGTGTTGGAGACATTTTCTGCAAAGGGATCACATGCTGGTTTTACTGGTTAGTACAGATTAAAGCTTCTGGTTCCAAACCTGCTAGCCGATCAGGGTCTTTCTGTGTGGAGTGCAGACATGGGGAGAACGTCCATTAATTGGAGATTCAAAATTGCCCATAGGTGTGAATCTGAGTTTGTCTCATATGTCCTTCCTGTCATGGGTGTACCCTGTCTCTTGTGTGTGCACTGTGTGTATAAATCTGTTTCTCCCTGAAATGAGTGAGTCTAGAGTTCAGTCAGTTCCTCTTCTCAGACGAGCTTTCTGTTCTTTCCAAACACACAGCATCGCAGATGACGATGCAGAAGAATAAAGAAAAGCGAGGAGCGATGTAGAATCCAAGTCTAATGTCACTCAGCAAGTGAAGGGCTTTTCTCTCCTGTGTCAGACTTTCCTCAGGGGGCCAGGCAGCTCCCGGTGGTGCTTCTTAGTCTCCGTCATGTATGGTGATGGAATATGAGACAGTTTTGTGCAGATCGCTCTGCGTCGCTTGCTCTCTACGTGATGACATGCACCACTGAACATGTGCGACTGCTCCTTCAACGGCTTAGCGTTGGTCCTGTGCAGCTCACATGCTTTTGATATTTCACTTCAGTCTTTGAACCCTCTACAGTGGAACAAAACACAAACGTTAATTGTGTCAAAAGAAGAGATTAATGCTTTATTAACAACAGGAACAACAGAAGCTCTTTGATATTCTCCTTCCTCTTTGGGAATACATGCATACAAAAAGAAGGTTACTTAGTCAAACATTTAACTGTAAAGCTTGTTCAGCAGAGTGGTTTCTTTTTTACAAGCAGTGGCAATCTTTAGCTGGAAGATGATAATTGGGTATCAGGAGTCTATGTGTTGGATCCAGTGGGCAGGAATCTCAACAGGCTGGTTTGGCCTCCAGTCTAACTGTTCACTGCAGATTTAAGGCTGGAGCCAGGATTTAAAACATACATGTGTCATTCTTCTTTGCTGGTCTTGTTTATGAGTGACAGGATCACATGACTGGTTGGGCAGCATGGTGAAGTGGTGGCTGGCACTGTTGCCTTACAGCTAGATGGTTCCTGGTCCGAATCCCAGTGTCTTATACTTTGTGGAGTTTCAACCCAGTCTCATCAGAAAATGTTCAATGGCAACGTTGGTCCACTTGGACCGACGTTACCATCTCACAATCTGGCCTCTCAGATTGTGAGATGGTAACATTTAGTCCTCCCATTGTTTTGCATTGGCGTGTTCTCACGTCACGTGACTCTCAAGCTCCCGTCTGCGGAGAGGAAAACATGGCGGAGATTCCTTGTTTTTTCAGATAAAAATATAATTTTGTAACTTAGTTTGGGCATAAAAATACATTCTGACACCATTTCTAGCGAGAAATGTGCTCTTTGCTTCCACAGTCTTCAGCCAGTTCGTGCTTATGATAAATATTTTAATAGTTATCACGCATGTTTTTATCGTTGCTATGATGGTTGCCATGGCACCACGGGCGCAGCTTGGTGTTTAAATCACAGTCCCTGCGTGGTGTCCTTCAGTGATCGTGAATGTTATTCATGTTATATAATAGTAATATTTGAGGCTAGATTACATCTCTAATGAGAAGGATCATGCGAGTCTGTTTATACCGAGGCCGGCCCGAGTGCGCGACCGGCCCGAGCGGCGCGAGCCGAGCGGCTCAAGCGGCGCGAGCGCGCGAGCGGCCCGAGTGCGCGAGCGGACATGACGTGTGGCTGTCGTAAAAACCCTATTTGTAAACAACCAGTCCTTTAACTCGGGGCTGCGTCATAAACACGGCGCGCTTGGAAGACCACGATGTCATCTTCCTTCTGTCAGGTAAGTAGTTTATTGTTTTTAAAGATCGTTACGATCTAGGTTTACAGTCCGAGTGCGGAGAGAATCCGTCAATCCACACTATGGACGCTGTTCATCAGCTAATACGCCATTGTTAGCCACATGCTTCAGCCCACGGTAGCCTGTGCTACCTGGGAGGTGAATACATGGTTGTTGAAAGCAGTTCAAGACGCTTAGCTCATCATTGAGGGACGCTACAATATAAATATAAACATGAATTTGATTTATGAATGCTTTAGATTAATAAGGAGTGTATTTGTCTACCATTACTCCACAATATCAGGTCAATTTGGTTTAATGTATAGTATGCACTATGACAATAATGTTTCCATGTTATGGAGTTGCGATTCATTTTATAAAACAATTGCTATGTTCTGTTTTTTAATCAAGGAGGATCCAAGTGAAGCTACAGGAGTTTCATTAACGTCAACAACTTGGACCAAACAGTTTGTTTTGCTTGATGAAGAGCAGGAAGGGCAGCCTGGAGAGAAAGAGAAGCCGGGTTGAGCCCACTACCATCATCCACGTACCACGAGGAAGATGAGGGAGAGAAATGATCCTACCATTAAAGAGGTACTTTTAAGTTACATACCAGAAAAAACATTTTATATAATTTGCCAAATATACATTTTTATTAAATCCCCAAAGTACACTTGCTGAAATACAAGTTAATATCACACTGAAAGAATTTTGATCAATCATGCTTCCCTGCTGTGATTGTTTAACTAGGAAAACAACTTTTTCCACAGGAAGGCAAGTAAATTTAAGGAATACATGTGCAAAGTTTTCCTCTGTTATGTATAATGATGACCCCCATCAAACATAATGTTAGCAATATTTACACCTTTTAATTTATACTGTTTATTTCTGTCTACATGTGTGAATTTGCCTTCATTAGTTTCAGAAAAGAGCGATGATGTATCGGTCAGTGGGCGGCAGCACGAGACTCCGCAAACTAGTCTGTAAGCAAAGCAGACGAAGGCATCGAGGTTGCGGCCTGCCATCATTGTTATTTTGCTTAAGGGACTGAATATGTTTCATGTAGAAATATTAGCATTTCCCTTATATCTACCAAAACTGCTTGTTTCACAGACTGCAGTTTTGTTTTGATCCGATGTGGTGTGCAAATACAACCGTATCTGCAATGGGTTGTGGGGCATTAACATTTGTAACTCTAATTTTGTTTTGACAGACTGTGAAAAGAACGTTGAGAACATCACCACTCTACAGGAAGACACAGTCCAGTAATGGGTGTCAGAAGTTCAGTAGTGAACGACAGGTACTGTGGAAAAATATGTGTCATTGTTGTACAATGTCCTTTGACTCTGTTTAAACAAGGTCAACACAAAAAGGTTTGATTGTAAACTGATATCGGTATGAATTCATGTTATTCTCCTCGTCAAAAGAAACAAACAATCCAAATTACCTGCAGAAAGCCCTTGATGGACGCTTCAGCTGCATCGTCAGACTGGTGAGACAGCAAGATGCCAACTTTAATGCCAATTTATTTGTGTAACATTCTGTGACCAAATGTATAGATAACTTTTTGTAGATTGTAAAAATAGATAACCCATTTATTACAAAAAAACTACACTAGAATTATCGCACTGCGTTGTATGACTCCGCTAACCAGAGCAGTGTCCGTCTACATATTTCTACATATTTTCTCTCATATAAATTACACTGTATCTCTTGACAACTGAAACCATAAGATGAGGTCAGTGTGGCCTTGACCTTTTTACTTTAAGACAAATACAAAGTTAGACAATCCGAAAACATGCAGTTATGCCTCCGGCGACTCGCTATTGCAGAGGCATTAAAACCGTAGTGTAGTAGATTGGATTTTATTGGTGTTACATTGGACATCTTGTATGGGTACACCAAAAAATATATTTGGTTTCACATTCTAGATGGCAATAAGCAGAGTCATCAACTCAGGAAAAATATTTCTGTAGAAAAGAAAGCCTTGTATGTGTGTATGTATACATACACACAAACGCACAATTGAGACGTTTTTGTCTTTTATCATATATTCTCAGGCAGTTCTGATGCATTTACTGAGAGGGGACGTGAGGGCCTACTCTGCGTGCTCAGAGTTCAAGCCCAGCAGGCTGCAGCGGGCCTGACATATTCTGGAACAGCAGCACAGTCTTTGGATGACTCCTCTGAAGATGAAAACATGGCGAGGTACTTCTCCACTGATGAAGAACTGTGAGGGCTGTGATTAGCTACACTCTCTTGCTACAAGGCTACTCATGCTACTCCCTGGCAGCCTTAGGAAGGCATTAGCTTGCTGTGTGGTAGCTGTTAGCTTCAGCATTTTTAGTTTTTAGTGGCCTGTCTGACGTTTATGTTAAAAAAAAATCAGAGGGAACCATCTTCATAATTTAACACTATGGTTTGTTTGTGTCCTTCAGTTCTTCTCAAGAGAAGCAGTACAGGTGTGCCTCAGCTCCACGGTCCCTCCTGCAGCCTCCGCTCCTGATGCTAACCTCATGTCTCCATCACACCAAGCAGCAGACCTGGATTGACAGACCTTTCTCCAGAGCTGCCCCCTCCCTCTGAAACCCCCCTCTCCAAAACACTATTTGTGTAGTTTTTAAAGTATTTTTTGCATGAGAATTGTTGATCATAACATTTCCAGCAGATGCCTTAATATAATGTTTGTGCACAATAAATGACATTGATCATAACATAATGGTATTTCCTTGCACTTCTACACCATGATATTGTCAGATAAGATGCTGATTACATTAAAGCAGTGAATGCTCTGCTTTAAGCAACATAAACACACAATGATTCAATGGATCTGAAGTAGAATGGGCACATTACATTCTGTAGAGAATGCCTCAGTTATGGAAGTCAGAAAATAACTTTCTTTATCTGAGGTTCCAGCCATTTATAGTCACAGCAAAGCACACAGGTCTGGTTGTCTAAGTGGCGCCCATATCATTGTTTAAGATGTGTAACATCAAGTTTGTGTTTCAGTGCAAAATTAGTCATTAGTCAAGAGTTCACCATCTTGTTTACACTAAAATTAGGTGACCCAGATGTTTCACAATGCAATCTGATAAGGTCTTATGAGAAACATTCTTAACATTAAAGAAATCAACACAGAGGATAGCAATATCTGTTTGACTTTAATCAGTAGCTGGTAATCGGCAGCCTGACTTATTCAAACACATTAATACTACAATGAATGAGGCAGGGCCTTCTATCAGAAATCAACTATATCGTCACGTTATGTTTCTCTTGAGCACATGGAAATTACCTTCAGCTTCCACTTACTGTCACCTGAACCATACTGTTATTTCTGTATCTACAGTGACTTTTAGGAAAACATATACTAGAGGGCAATGTATAAACATTAATACATCTTATTTATATAGAGCTTTTCAAGAAGTGCAAGTACTAAACTGAGGGAAAGCTAATACAAACAATATATATATATCTTATTTCCATGTGCCAGGACAGCCTCACACTTGGATATAAACCAATTTTAGAATACATTTGCTTATACTGGAGATCTTTTAAATTAATGTCCCAGAAATGATTTCTGATGGAAAACCCCTGCCTTATTCATTGTAGTATTAATGTGTTTGAATAAGTCAGGCCGCTGATTATCAGCTACGGATTAAAGTCAAACAGATATTGCCATCCTCTGTGTTGATTTCTTTAATGTTAAGAATGTTTCTCATAAGACCTTATCAGATTGCATTGTGAAACATCTGGGTCACCTAATTTTAGTGTAAAGAAGAAGGTGAACTCTTGACTAATGACTAATTTTGCACTGAAACACAAACTTGATGTTACACATCTTAAACAATATGATATGGGCGCCACTTAGACAACCAGACCTGTGTGCTTTGCTGTGACTATAAATGACTGGAACCTCAGATAAAGAAAGTTATTTTCTGACTTCCATAACTGAGGCATTCTCTACAGAATGTAATGTGCCCATTCTACTTCAGATCCATTGAATCATTGTGTGTTTATGTTGCTTAAAGCAGAGCATTCACTGCTTTAATGTAATCAGCATCTTATCTGACAATATCATGGTGTAGAAGTGCAAGGAAATACCATTATGTTATGATCAATGTCATTTATTGTGCACAAACATTATATTAAGGCATCTGCTGGAAATGTTATGATCAACAATTCTCATGCAAAAAATACTTTAAAAACTACACAAATAGTGTTTTGGAGAGGGGGGTTTCAGAGGGAGGGGGCAGCTCTGGAGAAAGGTCTGTCAATCCAGGTCTGCTGCTTGGTGTGATGGAGACATGAGGTTAGCATCAGGAGCGGAGGCTGCAGGAGGGACCGTGGAGCTGAGGCACACCTGTACTGCTTCTCTTGAGAAGAACTGAAGGACACAAACAAACCATAGTGTTAAATTATGAAGATGGTTCCCTCTGATTTTTTTTTAACATAAACGTCAGACAGGCCACTAAAAACTAAAAATGCTGAAGCTAACAGCTACCACACAGCAAGCTAATGCCTTCCTAAGGCTGCCAGGGAGTAGCATGAGTAGCCTTGTAGCAAGAGAGTGTAGCTAATCACAGCCCTCACAGTTCTTCATCAGTGGAGAAGTACCTCGCCATGTTTTCATCTTCAGAGGAGTCATCCAAAGACTGTGCTGCTGTTCCAGAATATGTCAGGCCCGCTGCAGCCTGCTGGGCTTGAACTCTGAGCACGCAGAGTAGGCCCTCACGTCCCCTCTCAGTAAATGCATCAGAACTGCCTGAGAATATATGATAAAAGACAAAAACGTCTCAATTGTGCGTTTGTGTGTATGTATACATACACACATACAAGGCTTTCTTTTCTACAGAAATATTTTTCCTGAGTTGATGACTCTGCTTATTGCCATCTAGAATGTGAAACCAAATATATTTTTTGGTGTACCCATACAAGATGTCCAATGTAACACCAATAAAATCCAATCTACTACACTACGGTTTTAATGCCTCTGCAATAGCGAGTCGCCGGAGGCATAACTGCATGTTTTCGGATTGTCTAACTTTGTATTTGTCTTAAAGTAAAAAGGTCAAGGCCACACTGACCTCATCTTATGGTTTCAGTTGTCAAGAGATACAGTGTAATTTATATGAGAGAAAATATGTAGAAATATGTAGACGGACACTGCTCTGGTTAGCGGAGTCATACAACGCAGTGCGATAATTCTAGTGTAGTTTTTTTGTAATAAATGGGTTATCTATTTTTACAATCTACAAAAAGTTATCTATACATTTGGTCACAGAATGTTACACAAATAAATTGGCATTAAAGTTGGCATCTTGCTGTCTCACCAGTCTGACGATGCAGCTGAAGCGTCCATCAAGGGCTTTCTGCAGGTAATTTGGATTGTTTGTTTCTTTTGACGAGGAGAATAACATGAATTCATACCGATATCAGTTTACAATCAAACCTTTTTGTGTTGACCTTGTTTAAACAGAGTCAAAGGACATTGTACAACAATGACACATATTTTTCCACAGTACCTGTCGTTCACTACTGAACTTCTGACACCCATTACTGGACTGTGTCTTCCTGTAGAGTGGTGATGTTCTCAACGTTCTTTTCACAGTCTGTCAAAACAAAATTAGAGTTACAAATGTTAATGCCCCACAACCCATTGCAGATACGGTTGTATTTGCACACCACATCGGATCAAAACAAAACTGCAGTCTGTGAAACAAGCAGTTTTGGTAGATATAAGGGAAATGCTAATATTTCTACATGAAACATATTCAGTCCCTTAAGCAAAATAACAATGATGGCAGGCCGCAACCTCGATGCCTTCGTCTGCTTTGCTTACAGACTAGTTTACGGAGTCTCGTGCTGCCGCCCACTGACCGATACATCATCGCTCTTTTCTGAAACTAATGAAGGCAAATTCACACATGTAGACAGAAATAAACAGTATAAATTAAAAGGTGTAAATATTGCTAACATTATGTTTGATGGGGGTCATCATTATACATAACAGAGGAAAACTTTGCACATGTATTCCTTAAATTTACTTGCCTTCCTGTGGAAAAAGTTGTTTTCCTAGTTAAACAATCACAGCAGGGAAGCATGATTGATCAAAATTCTTTCAGTGTGATATTAACTTGTATTTCAGCAAGTGTACTTTGGGGATTTAATAAAAATGTATATTTGGCAAATTATATAAAATGTTTTTTCTGGTATGTAACTTAAAAGTACCTCTTTAATGGTAGGATCATTTCTCTCCCTCATCTTCCTCGTGGTACGTGGATGATGGTAGTGGGCTCAACCCGGCTTCTCTTTCTCTCCAGGCTGCCCTTCCTGCTCTTCATCAAGCAAAACAAACTGTTTGGTCCATGTTGTTGACGTTAATGAAACTCCTGTAGCTTCACTTGGATCCTCCTTGATTAAAAAACAGAACATAGCAATTGTTTTATAAAATGAATCGCAACTCCATAACATGGAAACATTATTGTCATAGTGCATACTATACATTAAACCAAATTGACCTGATATTGTGGAGTAATGGTAGACAAATACACTCCTTATTAATCTAAAGCATTCATAAATCAAATTCATGTTTATATTTATATTGTAGCGTCCCTCAATGATGAGCTAAGCGTCTTGAACTGCTTTCAACAACCATGTATTCACCTCCCAGGTAGCACAGGCTACCGTGGGCTGAAGCATGTGGCTAACAATGGCGTATTAGCTGATGAACAGCGTCCATAGTGTGGATTGACGGACTCTCTCCGCACTCGGACTGTAAACCTAGATCGTAACGATCTTTAAAAACAATAAACTACTTACCTGACAGAAGGGAGATGACATCGTGGTCTTCCAAGCGCGCCGTGTTTATGACGCAGCCCCGAGTTAAAGGGCTGGTTGTTTACAAATAGGGTTTTTACGACAGCCACACGTCATGTCCGCTCGCGCGCTCGGGCCGCTCGCGCGCTCGCGCCGCTTGGGCCGCTCGGCTCGCGCCACTCTGTCCGGTCGCGCACTCGGGCCGGCCTCGGTATGAGCAGATTCGCAGGATCCTTCTCATTAGAGATGTAATCTAGCCTCAAATATTACTATTATATAACATGAATAACATTCACGATCACTGAAGGACACCACGCAGGGACTGTGATTTAAACACCAAGCTGCGCCCGTGGTGCCATGGCAACCATCATAGCAACGATAAAAACATGCGTGATAACTATTAAAATATTTATCATAAGCACGAACTGGCTGAAGACTGTGGAAGCAAAGAGCACATTTCTCGCTAGAAATGGTGTCAGAATGTATTTTTATGCCCAAACTAAGTTACAAAATTATATTTTTATCTGAAAAAACAAGGAATCTCCGCCATGTTTTCCTCTCCGCAGACGGGAGCTTGAGTCACGTGACGTGAGAACACGCCAATGCAAAACAATGGGAGGACTAAATGTTACCATCTCACAATCTGAGAGGCCAGATTGTGAGATGGTAACGTCGGTCCAAGTGGACCAACGTTGCCATTGAACATTTTCTGATGAGACTGGGTTGGGAGTTTGCATGTTCTCCTTGTGACTGAGGGGAATTTCTCCCAGTACACTACCTTCATGCCACAGTTCAAAGGTGTGAATGTGAATGTGATGGTAGTTTGTTGGACTGGCAACCTGCTCAGGGTGATTTATTTATCGAGTACAAATGTCACATTTATAATAATTAAAATGTAGTGAATTACAAATTCAACATGATACACTTCAAAAAAGCTATCCTGCAGTTTGATGTACTGATTGGCTTCACTTAAGGTCACTGCTGTAAATTTCTGTGTCATTGTTTTTGTGTCTAATTGCTCCAATATAGATCTATTTTATTATTATTATTACCTCTATTTATTTTGTACTAGTGCTGCCAAATACTCGAATGGGTATCAATAACTGATCATTTAATATTTTTCTTGCACAACGAGAACAACAGAAGCTCTTTGATATTCTCCGTTCTTTTTGGGAATACATGCATACAAAAAGACGGTTAGTCAAACATTTAACTGCAAAGCTTGTTCAGCATAGTGGTTTCTTTTTTACAAGCAGTGGCAATCTTTGGCTGGAAGATGATAATTGGGTATCAGGAGTCTATGTGTTGGATCCAGTGGGCAGGAATCTCAACAGGCTGGTTTGGCCTCCAGTCTAACGGTTCACTGCAGATTTAAGGCTGGAGTCAGGATTTTAAACATACATGTGTCAGTCTTACTAGCTGGTCTTGTTTATGAGTGACAGGATCACATGACTGGTTGGGCAGCATGGTGAAGTGGTGGCTGGCACTGTTGCCTTACAGCTAGATGGTTCCTGGTCCGAATCCCAGTGTCTTATACTTTGTGGAGTTTGCATGTTCTCCTTGTGACTGAGGGGAATTTCTCCCAGTACACTACCTTCATGCCACAGTTCAAAGGTGTGAATGTGAATGTGATGGTAGTTTGTTGGACTGGCAACCTGCTCAGGGTGATTTATTTATCGAGTACAAATGTCACATTTATAATAATTAAAATGTAGTGAATTACAAATTCAACATGATACACTTCAAAAAAGCTATCCTGCAGTTTGATGTACTGATTGGCTTCACTTAAGGTCACTGCTGTAAATTTCTGTGTCATTGTTTTTGTGTCTAATTGCTCCAATATAGATCTATTTTATTATTATTATTACCTCTATTTATTTTGTACTAGTGCTGCCAAATACTCGAATGGGTATCAATAACTGATCATTTAATATTTTTCTTGCACAACGAGAACAACAGAAGCTCTTTGATATTCTCCGTTCTTTTTGGGAATACATGCATACAAAAAGACGGTTAGTCAAACATTTAACTGCAAAGCTTGTTCAGCATAGTGGTTTCTTTTTTACAAGCAGTGGCAATCTTTGGCTGGAAGATGATAATTGGGTATCAGGAGTCTATGTGTTGGATCCAGTGGGCAGGAATCTCAACAGGCTGGTTTGGCCTCCAGTCTAACGGTTCACTGCAGATTTAAGGCTGGAGTCAGGATTTTAAACATACATGTGTCAGTCTTACTAGCTGGTCTTGTTTATGAGTGACAGGATCACATGACTGGTTGGGCAGCATGGTGAAGTGGTGGCTGGCACTGTTGCCTTACAGCTAGATGGTTCCTGGTCCGAATCCCAGTGTCTTATACTTTGTGGAGTTTGCATGTTCTCCTTGTGTCTGAGTGGAATTTCTCCCAGTACACTACCTTCATGCCACAGTTCAAAGGTGTGAATGTGAATGTGATTGTAGTTTGTTGGACTGGCAACCTGCTCAGGGTGATTTATTTATCGAGTACAAATGTCACATTTATAATAATTAAAATGTAGTGAATTACAAATTCAACATGATACACTTCAAAAAAGCTATCCTGCAGTTTGATATACTGATTGGCTTCACTTAAGGTCACTGCTGTAAATTTCTGTGTCATTGTTTTTGTGTCTAATTGCTCCAATATAGATCTATTTTATTATTATTATTATTACCTCTATTTATTTTGTACTAGTGCTGCCAAATACTCGAATGGGTATCAATAACTGATCATTTAATATTTTTCTTGCACTGTTTTCACTTTTTTTTTTAAATACACTTCTATCTGCTGTACCACAATTTTGCAGGCTGTTAGTCTTATCTGCATAACTTTGTATAGCTGTCGTTATTTATCTTGAAATCTGTATTTATATTTTACTTAATACTCTGCCTTGGCTACTTGTGTCTTTGATTCGGCTTTTAAATAAAATATTTGTATCTCCATTAGCACGTGCACCTTTGTAGTAGTTCTGGTAGCGAGACTTCCATCTCACCGCAGTGGACCTTCTTGACTAATTTTCAACTTTAATTATTCTTATGCTCTTGTGTGTGCTACTGGATGATTACATTTCCCTCGGGATAAACAAAGCATCCACCCATCCTTATTTTATCTTATCTTATAATCTTATATAATTCGGAGCCTAGTGGTGTAAATCCAATTGAAGGCCCTAATCATCCCCAATACTGAAAAACATTAGCTACACATATGCAGATAACCACATAGTAATGTAAGTATGCATTTACTTAAGTACATTTATTAAACATTATGTCAGGTGAACTTCTTCAAAGTCTTAAATGAGTTGCATATAATATGAAACAAATACATTCTGAAGATAAACACTGAAGAATCATTCAGCCATTATGGTCATACCCATACTTGAAGTTTATTTTGTTTTATCATGTACAGTAATTATACATCATGTATTCTGAAGCATTCCATTATAAGCAGTTACAGCAAAATGTACATTAAAACAACCTTCATTTGCGAATCTATTCATAGTTTTGTCTCTCGTAGGTCAATACACAAAGTTGTCTGATCACTGAATGTGTAGCCTCTGCATTGTTAATCTCTTACTTAAAAACCATGACTGGTACAAAGACACAACACATTAAATGATGGCAACTTTAGAAAATTAACAGCAGACATGGAAAAAAAACTCAATTAATGTCATCTTCTCCTCTGTGATTTTAAAGTTATAACAATGTTCAACATACCTCTAATATATATTTAGCTCAAGATCTCATCTCATTTTCGTCCGCTTATCCGGGGTCGGGTCGCGGGGGGAGCAGCTCAAGCAGGGGGCCCCAGACTTCTTAATAATTGTTTTCATTTTGTTTCTGATGTTGGAGCTCATACCATCCATTGCATTATTTATTTTTTTACCTCCATCAAAGTGGTTATGTTGTTTGTTTGTAAACAAGATTGTTATCCAGCCATGTGGTTCTCCAACTTTTTCTGTCATGCCCCACTTTGGAGCTAGAATTTTTTTCATGAATTCAATCATCATCACTTTGTTACAAAGATGATAAAGCTCAGCCAAAAAGTACACATGCATGTGACTGGGGTGTAATGTTTCTAAGGATCTTCTTAATTTGTTGGGTCTTATAGAGTTTTCAGACATAAATACACACTGGTCTCTCCTCATGTCCTACCGCCTTGACTGTGACTTGTTTACTGCTCCGCCGTTAATATTAGTTCCGCCTCACATTTTCCCCTCGTGGCCGCGCGCCCCACCTGTTGTGCCTCCACGCCCATCCTCCACGCCCGACTTCTTCAGGCTAGGAAGTTTTGGCACACTAAAATTCCAACGAGAAGTACTTGCCCTGGTATCTGTACTTCTATGAACACTGTGCTTCAGTAATTCTTGTTTTATCCCAGAGACACCCTTTTCATTTAGTTTGCACTCCAGTAACCCACGTAAGTTCTCATGGTAGAAAACATTGACCTGCAAGACAATATTCCTGTCATCAATCGATGTATTTGAACACAGTGAGGACTTGGACTCACATACATGGTGCATTTTCACCAGAATGACGGGTTTGTCACCTGTGGAGGAGAAAAAAGGATATATATTTCATGTAGACAGGATATAATCAAGACATTTATATTTCTTTGAATTCTGAATTTAAAAGACTATGTTAGTAATATATCAATATCCTAGCAACTAAATGTTGATTGCGTACATCTTACATTTCATTTATTGAGCTTCCTGTTCAAATGGATTTGGCTGCAAAAAGGCCCTTACCTGGGACACCACTCATCGCTGCCTTCACGTCCCACTCAATGCGTGAAGTGATTGGACAGAAGACAATAATAATCTGGCTGTCCTGAGAGTTTTCCAAAAGCCGAACGTCGCCCTTAGTGGCGCGCTTCACTTGATCCATCAGCTGTGTATGGGCGCCAAAGGTTTGACCTCTGACAACCATCTTGTACTTCACTGTGACTATAGGAAGAAAAAAGGTTGTGAAGCTGACACGTGTACAATTACAAGAATCGAGTGATCTTGCTATGAGTGAAGTATAAATTGTAAGCTCCCATTTTTATAAATAAGACCCAGTTAATCAGACCTTTTTTACTGCTTCTACTACAAGTAGTACTGTGCAGCTACTGCTGATTGTTTAATTATTCAACTTACCTTCCTGAAAGTAGTGTGGTGACGTCCTGGCGTTTGAGTCTCCTAATTGGAAAGAAAGAACCACAGTTGTTTGTATTCGTTTTACCAATTGGAGTCAGGTTTGTTTATATTAAACAAATGCTCCCAAGATGTTGAATTTGAGGTTCTGAAATAATACCATAGTACACACACACACACACACACACACACACACACACACACACACACACACACACTTACATACTTTAACACCATTTTGTCGCCTATTCACTTTCTTTAATTCTCCAGATTTGGCCACAAGTAAAGGAGTTTAAGTGTCCCAGGGTCTCGTTCACGAGTGAGGGTGAGGTGGGGCA
Source organism: Pleuronectes platessa (assembly GCF_947347685.1). NCBI lineage: Eukaryota > Metazoa > Chordata > Actinopteri > Pleuronectiformes > Pleuronectidae > Pleuronectes > Pleuronectes platessa. Next base: position 12,000,890 of record NC_070642.1, read on the forward strand.
TGAGATTGACAGGTGGGTCGGTGTAGCATCAGCAGTAGTGCAGCCGGTGTACAGGACTGTTTGTGGTGAAGAAGGAGCTGAGCCGCAGGGCAAAGCTTTTGATTTACCAGTCGATCTACATTCCAACCTTCACCTGCGCTCACAAGCTCTGAGCAGTGATTGAAAAATGTAGGTTGTGAATACAAGAAGCCAAAATTAGTTTCCCCAGTAGGTTAGCTGTGGTACAGCTATAGAGATATAGGGTGAAGAGTTTAGACATCTGGAGCTCAGAGTTGAACTGCAGCTGCAAAGGTACAGTGGAGGTGGTTCAGACATCTGGTCAGGATGCCTCCTGGGCACCTTCCACTGGAGGTTTACTGGGCACACAGCCAACTGGGAGGATAACCTAGGGTAGTTCCAGAACTCACTGGAGACATTATTATCCCATCTGACCTGGGAACACATTGGGATCCCCCCCAGTACGAGGTAGAGACCATGGCTGGGGAGGGGGACGTCTGGAATGCCTCAATTGCGACCCAACCTCCCATAAGGTAAAGACATTGGATGGATGGATGAATTCATAGTATCAAAAAGTCAGCCAGACAACTACAGTGCTCAATCAAATGAAGCACATCGACTAGTAGGGCCTGCACGACTCAGTTACCACGTCACAAGAGTGGGTCACGGAATAAATAGATGTACCTTGTGCTCCTTGTGGATGGCCACCTCTTGTTGACAAATAACCTATTGGGTACAAACTTAACTGTGACATAGTAATAACTATAATACACATTATATATTAAATACATAATGTTTATAAACATGAAAATTAAATATTGCTTCTTCCTGTTAATGATGACGTTTCTCACGCACTTAAGATACAATGACACCAAAATAAAACAGAAGTATGACCTTCATCAGCTTTTGAGTACGGCTGCCTTGTGTTGATGTTCTTCAGTCGGTTCTCATCATTAAGGAGGCGCTGCACATATTCCAATTGTTCATGAATGAGGCCGATGTGTTCCATAATGACCCCAGGGTCAATTTGGGCAGCTGAAGGGAGAGTAACAGGTTGAGGATGTTAGAATTTGAAAGGCAACATAGTTACTTTACAAACCACACAGGCCAACACAATAGTGAGTGTTAGAAATGCCATGTGTACTTACAGCTGGCCAAATTATTTTGCAGCTCCCCCTGTTCATTCAGCGGCATATTTGGTGGCCTCTGAAACGCAAACAATAAAGCAGAAATAATACTAATCGAGCATTCTACTCATCATTATTATTCCTGGTTACTAGTTCCCAAGTCATGTATCTATACTTAGCTCTTCTTCATCACAACTTCTTATAACCTGATAACTCACCGATTTTTTTATCTTATCAAACAAGTCCTTTCTCAGTCTGAGATCATTGCGTCTGGGTAACACCTCGTGCAGATCCTCTCGAGTCAGTGACTGGATGTCACTGTCGGTTTCCAAACCTGCTTCTATATATAAATACAGTACGCAGGTGTTGAGCAGGTAGTTTTGTTGATAATGTTACAAAAACAGTCCATTTGAATTTCCCTTTCAGGTGTTCAAGTGTCTCTGAGGGAGGACTAAGCCCTGACTGGTGCTTGAACAATAAAGCTAAAGTGAGGGAGCTGCTTCCAGCTTCACTATATACTGTGGTCAAGTTCTGACTATAAGGTGGAGCTGTTCTACCTTTAATTACCATGATTGCCGTGGCAACCTGTATTAGTTTTGTGTCTTAGAAATGTGGCAGAAGAAGCAGCAGGCTATTTAATGTACCGTCTTCAGCATTAGCATAATCTTCAGAAGTGACTTCCTTAGCAAGCTCAAGTCTACACTCTTAAATGTTAATTTAGCATGTGTGTTGTTATATGGTGCTATGTTATTTTTACTTCTAATAAATATTTTAGGTTACTTGCATCTGCTACTTTTTCTGGAATTATTAACAAAATATTGATCATATAATTTTGGTCAGCATGGTGGTGGTGTGTGTGTTTCCTGTGGATATGCATGTTAGAAAAGTTCACTCACGTTTCAGGACGTCTGCTGCCTTTGGAGACTTGATCTGTATTTCCTTCAGTAAATCTCCCATGACTGCACCTGAAGAAAAAACAAACAAAAAACAAACAAAAAACAAACGGATAAATAACAAGAACAGGACTTTTAGAACAATGAACCTCTCTGTTCACATCTTCCTCCCCCCTCTCTTCCTCCCTCCCTCTTTCCCTCTGACTTTCTCTTTCTACCTCCACCTCCACCTACCCCATCTCTTCCTCCCTCCCCCTAACCCCTCCCTTTTGCTCTCTTTTCCTCCCTCCTTTTATCTCTCCCTCTTCCTCTATCCTTACTTTCTCCCCCTCTTCCTCCCTTCATTAATCCCCCCTCTCTCTTTCTGACCCCCTTTCTCTTTCTCCCTCTTTCCCCCTTCTCCAACCCTCTTCCTCTCTCTTTTTCTCTCACCCCGTATATATTTTTTTTCCTCTCTATGTCTTTCTCCCCCAACCACCACCCCCCCCCCCCCCCGTTCCTCTCTGTTTTTTTGCCCCCTTTCCCCATCTGCCTCTCTCTTTGACTTGTTGTTTTTTATAACATATTACAAAAACAAGACATAAACCAGTTGTGACGACATCCCATCTGACCTGGGAACACATTGGGATCCCCCCCAGTACGAGCTAGAGACCATGGCTGGGGAGGGGGACGTCTGGGATGCCTCAATTGCGACCCAACCTCCCATAAGGTAAAGACATTGGATGGATGGATGAATTCATAGTATCAAAAAGTCAGTCAGACGACTACAGTGCTCAATCAAATGACGCACATCGACTAGTTGGGCCTGCACGACTAATTTACCACACCACAAGAGTGGGTCACGGAATAAATAGATGTACCTTGTGCTCCTTGTTGATGGTGACCTCTTGTTGACAAAGATCCATTTGGGTACAATCTTAATTGTGATATAGTTATAACTATAAAACACATGATATATTAAAAACATAATGTTTGTAAACATGAAAATGAAATATTGCTTCTTCCTGTTAATGATGAGTTTTCTCACGCACTTCAGATAAAATGACACCAAAATAAAACAGAAGTATGACCTTTTTCAGCTTTTGAGTCCGGCTGCCCTGTGTTGATGATCTTCAGTAGGTCCTTAGTATCATTAAGGAGGAGCTGCACAGTTTTCAATTGTTCATCAATGAAACGGTTGTGGTCCATAAAGACCCCAGGGTCAATGTGGGCAGCTGGAGGGAGAGTAACAGGTTGAGGATGTTAGAATTTGAAAGGCAACATAGTTACTTTACACACCACACAGTCCAAAACAAAAGTGAAAGTGTTAGAAATGCCATGTTTACTTACAGGTGACCAATTTTTTTTTCAGATCTCCCAGTTCTTTTTGCAGCATATTTGTTGGCCTCTGAAATGCAAACAATACAATAGAAATAATAGTAATCGAGCATTCTACTCTTCATTATTATTCCTGGTTACTAGTTCCCAAGTCATGTATCTCTACTTAGCTCTTCTTCATCACAACTTCTCATAACCTGTTAACTCACCGATTTGTGAATCATCTCAAACACGTTCTTTCTCAGTTTGAAATCCCCGGCTCTGGGTAACAGCTGGGTCAGGTCCTCTCGAGTCAGTGACTGGATGTCACTGTCGGTTTCCAAACCTGCTTCTATATATAAATACAGTACGCAGATGTTGAGCAGGTAGTTTTGTTGATAATGTTACAAAATCAGTCAATTTGAATTTCCCTTTCAGGTGTTCAAGTGTCTCTGAGGGAGGACTAAACCCTGACTGGTGCTTGAACAATAAAGCTAAAGCGAGGGAGCTGCTTCCAGCTTCACTATATACTGTGGTCAAGTTCTGACTATAAGGTGGAGCTGTTCTACCTTTAATTACCATGATGGCCGTGGTAACCTGTATTAGTTTTGTGTCTTAAAAATGTGGCAGAAGAAGCAGCAGGCTATTTAATGTACCGTCTTCATCATTAGCATAATCCTCAGAAGTGACTTCCTTAGCAAGCTCAAGTCTACACTCTTAAATGTTTATTTAGCAAGTGTATTGTTATATGGGGCTATGTTATTTTTACTTCTAATAAATATATTTTGTTACTTGCATCTGCTACAGTTTCTGGACTTATTAACAAAATATTGATCATATCATTTTGGTCAGTTGTGTGTGTTTCCTGTGGATATGCATGTTAGAAAAGTTCACTCACGTTTCAGGACGTCTGCTGCCTCTGGGGACATGATCTGTATTTCCTTCAGTAAATCTCCCATGACTGCACCTGAAGAAAAAACAAACAAAAAACTGATAAATAAGAAGAACAGGACTTTTAGAACAATGAACCTCTCTGTTCACGTCTTCCTCCCTCTTTCTCTCTCCCTTTCTCGTCCTCCCTCACCCCTCCCTTCCTCTCTCTCTTCCTCCCTCCTTCTCTCTCTCCCTCTTCCTCCCTCCTTAATTTCTCCCCCTCTTCGTCCCTTCATTAATCCCCCCCCTTTCTATTTCTTCCTCTTACCCCCTTATCCAACCCTCTTCCTCTCTCTTTCTCTCTCCCCCGATATCTTTCTCCCCCTCTCTACCCCACGTCCCTCCCCCCGTTCCTCCCTGTCCTTCCGCCCCCCTCCCCCCTCTGCCTCTGTCTCTTTGACTTAATGATTTCGATAACACATTACAAAAACAAGACATAAACCAGTTGTGACGACAGAATGAACCTCACGACGTTACACTGGAGAAAATGGTGGGCGGAAAAGAAAAGAAAAAAGAAACACTGACCTTTTTGATCCGAGTCACGCGACAGATGATTGACTAAATACATATATATTTAATATAAGAATAAACAATAACTGTCCAATAATTTTAAACCATCAAGGGTTCGTCTCGTTGGCGATCAAGTGAGTCTGACCATGACAGGCAAGACAGAAGAGAAAGTGAAAGTTAGAATGTCGACTTGAATCATGTGTTAACGATGACGCAAGATAATGATATGTCCGGTGACATATCATTATCACTAATAATTCATTATTATGATTATTATTATTATAAACACTGTCATTGTTTACCCAGATGTCCGTCACAGACTTAATGTGGCATCATATATCATCTTCTTTAACACGTTTATGTTCCCATGTCGAGTGTAACCAGCAGAGGGCAGCACTGCACAACTTTTCAAGTCAAAGGCCAAGTCAACTTTACTGTCAATTCTGCCAAATGTACACGATGTATATACCGCCTCTCTCTGATCCCCGGTGTACAGAACATAAAAGCTAGTACATAGTACAACAATGTATGCAGTCATATGGCACATGGTGGATTATAGGATGAGAGAAGTGCAAACAGGAATAGTGTATAACTGAAAAAATACTTCAAGGGAAGTATTGTAATATTATGATAATATTGCACCGCTACATTTTGTTAGGCTTTAGTAAAATGATATCCTTCTTTCTCTATACAGACTCTCAGTGTGTGGATGCAGTGATAAACTACTGCAAGACTTAATATTTATATAATATATTATGTATCATATTATATAATGACTTACTCTCCACTCTATTACATTTGTGCTGCTTTAAAATGTGACTAAATGATTGCTTGTAAAAATCAAGATCATAAATGGGAGCATGACAAAGACCAAACTGTGTGTTGGAGACATTTTCTGCAAAGGGATCACATGCTGGTTTTACTGGTTAGTACAGATTAAAGCTTATGGTTCCATCCTGCTGGCAGATCAGGGTCTTTCTGTGTGGAGTGCAGACATGGGGAGAACATCCATTAATTGGAGATCCAAAATTGAGATCCAAAAAACACAGGTGTGAATCTGAGTTTGTCTCATATGTCTGTCCTGTCATGGGTGTACCCTGTCTCTTGTGTGTGCACTGTGTGTATTTATCTGTTTCTCCCTGAAATGAGTGAGTCTGTAGTTCAGTCACTTCCTCTTCTCAGACGAGCTTTCTGTGCTTTCCAAACACACAGCATCTCAGATGACGATGCAGAAGAATAAAGAAAAGTGAGGAGCGATGTAGAATCCAAGTCTAATGTCACTCAGCAGTTTGTCTGCAAGTGTTGGAAGCTGAGTGTTTTTCCTCGAAGCTGTGACACTGTCAGTGAGTGAAGGGCTTTTCTCTCCTGTGTCAGACTTTCCTCAGGGGGCCAGGCAGCTCCCGGTGGTGCTTCTTAGTCTCCGTCATGTATGTTGATGGAATATGAGACAGTTTTGTGCAGATCGCTCTGCGTCGCTTGCTCTGTACGTGATGACATGCACCACTGAACATGTGCGACTGCTCCTTCAACGGCTTAGCGTTGGTCCTGTGCAGCTCACATGCTTTTGATATTTCATTTCATTTCAGTCTTTGAACCCTCTACAGTGGAACAAAACACAAACGTTAATTGTGTCAAAAGAAGAGATTAATGCTTTATTTACAACGAGAACAACAGAAGCTCTTTGATATTCTCCTTCCTCTTTGGGAATACATGCATACAAAAAGAAGGTTACTTAGTCAAACATTTAACTGCAAAGCTTGTTCAGCAGAGTGGTTTCTTTTTTACAAGCAGTGGCAATCTTTAGCTGGAAGATGATAATTGGGTACCAGGAGTCTATGTGTTGGATCCAGTGGGCAGGAATCTCAACAGGCTGGTTTGGCCTCCAGTCTAACTGTTCACTGCAGATTTAAGTTGCCTCACAGCAAGATGGTTCCTGGCTCGAATCCCAGTGTCTTATACTTTCTGGAGTTTGCATGTTCTCCTTGTGTCTGAGTGGAATTTCTCCCAGTAGTCTAGCTTCATCCCAGAGTTCAAATGTGTGAATGTGATTGTGATGGTAGTTTGTTGGACTGGCAACCTGCTCAGGGTGATTTATTTATCGAGTACAAATGTCTTTTACATTAAATACGCACAGGCCAAATTATTAAGTGGGCCGGAACAACACATATCATTTCAATCAGTGGAGATATACAGAGAAACTCATGAGAACAATTAAATTAGAAGGAAAATTAATTTCTTGCTCACACAGAAATCTGGCGTTTCGACTCTGACAGGAAGGAGACCACCATTGCAGCAATTCCTAAAGAGTTTCACTCCCCCAGGGCCCAGAGACTGGTGGCGGTGGGGGGTGAAGCACGAAGTTGGGACGTGAATTAGGTTGCTTCTGCTCGGACGGTTTGAGCGGATGACCGGGACACCAGAGTTGAGGTGGTGCAAGGGTGGAGTTGGGTCGCTCAGTATCAATGCACTGACCTGCTTGCTGAATGAGAAAGAGGACATTTTAAACTCTGACAGCTTAAGGGGTGATTGGCTCAAGGCGAGCCTGTATAGCGGTGATTGGATGAAAAGAGAATGAGCTGCTGGAGGGGTAGCGGGAGCTGTGCATGTGACATATGAGGCTTTTCTTTTTCTGATCCATTTTAATTGGATTATAGTATAACTTCATTTTTTTAACCACATGACAGCCACAGATTGTGATTCTGGTTTAAAAAGCCTCCCAGTGGACTTGTGTACGATCCAGAACCAATCAATAGCTCTTTGCTTCAGACTGTTAATGAAGGCTGTTGCAGTAATCAAGAGATAAAAGCATTTTAAACATTCTCTGTGTCTTTACAACTTGAGTAGATTTGTTTTTATTCATTTTGTTCCCAAAAGGTATAAAGATACATTTATATATTCTGCTCACAACTTCAATTACTATTGAGCAAAACACAGATAACCAATTTCCAGAAGGGCAAAGACAGTGACTGTGCAATCTGTCTTCATTTTAATCCAAACTCTGGGATTATCCAGTAAACACCAAGCTTCTACGAGATGCAGCCAAAAGTCAGGAATACATGGAGCCTCCCTGTGGAGCTGGTTAGTTCATCATTAAGATGTTTGAGACTCACGTTGGCTCAAATCTGCCCAAACTCTCTATTTGCCTCAGAGAGCACATTTCTCCGAGCACAAAGTTCTCTGGTTTTAGATGTTTGCTCGGTTGGCGATGAACCCTCTGTCTGCTCCATCATCTCTCTCCTCAGGATTAACTCCAGATGCTGGAACACAAAAAGGTGAACTCAAAGCAGACTGACATCAGTGGACATGTTTGCAAATGAGCTCCGTCTTCTTATGTTGTATCTGACCTGTTGAGTTCGCATTGAGTTATGAACACAGGATGACGTGCATCCAGAAGCCCCTTGTCTGCACTTCAGTTACTTTTTGCAGTGATGTGAAAGCATATACCTCCAGTCATTTGGCAACAACAGATGGGTTGACAAGCTGGAGTAATGTCTTCCTGATAATATTCCTTCAGGGAGGTGGAATTGACTCACACGTTTCGAACCAGTTGCTTTGATGGAGGAAGTCTTATATTTCCGTGCATAAAATCCATATACTTTGGTAAAGTAGCAGAAGAAAACGCTGCCACTCCGGTACAGTCACTAAAAACCAAAGGATAATCAAAAATGGGACATACAGCCCATAATTGTAGTCACTCTCCACAGAGAACGCCTCGCATGTTCTTCTGCACAGCTGCCACAAAGAGAGGAAACACCTTGAAGCACCGGTTACAGACACAAATCCTCTTAATATCCGTGTATACCGGATAGAGCAGATGTCAACCTTTCTTCAGACAAAGTCTTCCTTCAGAAACTGTGAATGCCTACAAAACGAACAATGTCAAGTGGAGAGAAGACGTCCTTCGGTGTCCAGTGCTTTCAAACAGACGGCCGTGAGATAAGGAAAGATGAGAGGCTGCTGTAAAACGCGGAACCGATGATGCAACTGGCCGTGCGCCTTCACACCACGACTCTGATCTTTCCTTTTTAACACGGGTCAATTATTGTAAGAATGTGATTTTTCTCTCATCTCGGCAGAAGCAACATGTTCGATTAGAAGTCAAGGCTTCGTAGGCGCAGACAGAAACACACACACAAACACACACAAATACACTCACTCTCTCTCTCTCACAGTCACAGACATTGCCCTCAGTTATTATGCATTCATAAATCAAAGGGTTGTGACGGGAATTAATCTAAAACGATGGCGAGTGTAAGTCACAGGATGCAAATATGACAGCTTTATTAGAAAACTAGATTGCTTAAATTTGTCTGAATTAATGTGACACTCTTTTTTGATTAAATAGACTCCCCCCCCCCCCCCCCCCCCCTTTCTCCGGGCACTGACTGAATTGGGCTGATGGGGGTGGCTTACGTTACAGCAGTAAAATAGATGTGGCTCATTCCCACTCACATTTGTTCCCGTTTCTATCCATTCACAGGGTGATGTACGATGTGTGAAAAAACATTTTAATTATGTTAAATTATGTTTAAAAAATGAGAAAGAAAGCCTAAACCCCCCACAATGTCAATAAGAAGATTGTTCCAAGAAAAGTTCATAACAAGCTCATTTTAGCGTTCTAATCAGGAAATCTAACGTTAATGCGAATAATGTCAATAATGAGCTTTAAACATGTTTGTCAATAAAGTTTTGTCGATCAATTAAGTCATCTAGGCACTCTAACGCTTTTAGCTAAATGTTAACATCACCGTGGCTAAAGGTTTCCAATGACAATGCCAACTTTCAGATTTTTTGTTCATTTTTTTTATTTGTTTATTAGAAAAGGGCTGATCACATCAACTTTTTTCATATCTTATATTTACTAATTCCAGAAATCTCTTAGAATACGTGCTTCACATCTACAGAGAACCGTTCATCTTACCTGCTTCATCCTCGCCCTGTGTATTTCTACGGGACTCTCGGTCGACTGCAGTTTTGAATTTGGGGCAGTTTGGACGCACATAATGCAGCTGTACGAGCAGCGGCTGGGACTCATCAATGTAAGGGAAATTGGCAATCACAACAACAGTGTGTTTGCGACAAAACAACAACAACAACTCATTATAGTAAAAGCTTCAGCTCGAGTAAAGCTTCAATGAACTTTGAATAAAAAAGGTGAACAGCTCTTTGTGCAGCAGCTGTGGTGCAGCTTTAGGTTCTGTGGACTGAGTCCTGCTGCCTGATTTACCCACGGCTCAATTACTGCAAGTCACTTTTACAGTTACAGAAAGAAAATGGCAACTGGCATCGCCACAAGACAAGCAAATGGCACATTCCAACCAGACATGTTAAGAACAAGTCGCAATTAACACAAAATACCCTACGGATTGGATTGTAACTTACAGAGGTATTTATCAAAATTATAGGAAATGCTTTAAATTTTGAATTGACTTGAAATCGTCTAAAAATTGTTATGATTTGTCCTCAGAGAACCAAGAATACCTTCACAAATTTGCATTGCAGCCCAATCCGTGCGTTTCTAGACATTTCAGTCTGGACCAAAGCAGTGACTGACACCAAAAAACTATTGTGTTTCTCATTGACTCAACCTGTTGATTTCTTCATTTTGTATGACTGAACAATTACATTTCTCCACCTCCAAAGTAACAGAAAACTTAGTTCTGTCAGACAACTCACGTTTGATCATGTAATATATTTATTACAACAGATTTAGTGTTTGGCGTCTAGGCTCCAACTTAATCACTCCCCCATATGATTACACAGGAATGATGGGAGTGATGAGCAAATACTTGTAACCCCCCGTTGGAGCCTACAGGTGGATGCTGGGGTGGTGGAGGGACTGTAGCAACAGGTAGCCATACTGCAGCAGCAGTGCGAGCAAGAGGGGTTGATGGGAAATGTCTCTCTGGTTAAATAGACCACCTGATAAGGTGGGTGTGTATTATAGATGGTTGTGGAGATTGAGGTATATCACATGATGTATGTCACATGATGTATGTCACGTGATTGGCGCAGCGCAGCTCGAGTTGCCTGCCAGAACTAGCTCGCAGGCGTCGCCATATTTGCTGTCCTAACTCATCCCTGACACCAGAGGATTTGTTTAATTTACATATCTTGAATCTTAATTTATTGAATATATATACAATGAGTGTTTTACCTGACGACGTCTACCAGCTTCTATGTGAGCTGTTCGGGCGCCGAGTTGCTGAAACGGAACACCAAGCTGCTCGGTCTGTACAGTCCTGGCAATTTATCTTACTCAATGTCTTCTCCACTGTCTCAGTGTTGCCCCTCCTCATTATCTCTCTCTCCCTCTTGTGTCCTCCTCCCCCCCCCGTTCTCTTTGATGCTCACTCGCTCGCCCTGTAGCATCCTACAGGGCTGACTGAAGTCCCCAGGAAGGAAGGAAAAAACAAAGAGTGTTCTTTAGATGAATAGTTAAATCACTTCAATCTTACCTGTCACTGCAATTGCATCTCTTTTTTTACAGTAAGCACAACCTGTACTTGATCCCCTCTCCCAAATGCACTTACTGAGGAGGCAGAAGAGGGAAGAAGTAATATAAATATACATATGTGAAAAAAAAGGAGATGTAAGTCTGAGGTGACGTGATGTATTTATTGAAGAGACAGGTCTTTGGGTTATACGTTGGAAAATGGGGAATGACTAAGCTGATCTGTCTGGAGTCAAGTCATTCCACCTTTAGAGAGGAAGAGGTGGGGGGGGGGGTAGCCAGCCTGCCGCAGGGAGAGGAAAGCTAAGTGGCAGGTAACGAAAGAATGCAGATCACAGAGGCTGACGTGCACAACCAGACTCGAGGCCCGGAGGTTTGAGCGCCGCGGTTTTGTATTCGATACAAACAGCCGGGTGGAACCGGCGGTGGGACTGCGGGCTGTGTTTGTGTGTGTGTTTGCTGGATGTAAGGGCTAAAGAGTGCTTTGGGAGTTGAGCCAGGAGGGATGTTGCTGCAGTCCTGGCGGGGTGACTAAAGCATGAAAGGAGGGCTGGTTAGAGTCCCTCTTGAGGAAGGCCGGTGGGGGTTTGGTGCAGTGGATGTTGTGGGCTGCAACGACGATTGATGGTGGTATACTGCACGTTTTTGAAAACACTAATGTGTGCATTAAGGTAGGAAATGACATTTAACAGCCACTCAAATACAACCATCTCCTGAACTGGGCTCATCTTTTCTGAAGCCTAGCTGCAAATCCCTCTGCTGTCACAAATCCAGCATTTGTTTAATTTCAGACGGTCATCTGTGCACGTTCTGAAACCATTAGGGAGCCAGAGCATGAGCCACGTCTTTATTTATTTCAAACAAAACAAATTAATGAAAACATTAGATCTACACGCTGCCACTAACAGTCTCATAGTTCTGGGTGAAATGTGGGATTGTTACAAAACCCCTGAGAAGCTGAAATGTTAGAAAATAAAATGAATTTTCCTTTTTCGGTCCAACTTGAATTGATCTCTTGTTGGATTCTGTTTTGCAGCTGCTTTGAGAGACTGTGCGTGTGGGTGTGCGTGCGAGCGTCATTGTGTCTTTGCATGTGTGTCTGTCCCGTTAAGTCTGTGTAAGTGCACTAGTATTTGTGTCTGTGTGTTATACCTTTGCATGCTGTGAGTGTGTGTTTAAATGTAAGTCGCAATGTTAGGGTTTACTCCTTTTGAATGCATGTGTAAGGTATTTGTGTCTGTGTGTTGTGCCTTTAATGTGTGTGTGTGTGTGTGTGTGTGTGTGTGTGTGTGTGTGTGGATGTTCCTGCTTGATTGTTTATTTGCATCAGTCTGTATGCTTGTGTGTGTGTGTGTATGTTTGTGTGCGCTTGCCTCATTGTGTCTTTGCATGCGTGTGTGTGTATGTATATGTGCTTTCCACATTGTGTCTTTGCGTGTGTTTGTGTGCTTGCCTCATTGTGTCTTTGGGTCTGTGTGTGTGTGTGTGTGTGTGTGTGTGTGTGTGTGTGTGTTTATGTGCGTGCCACATTATGTCTTTGCTTGTGTGTGTGTGTATGTATGTCGAGCCTCATTGTGTCTGTGTGGGTTGTTGTGTGTGATAGTCATGGGAGTGTGCGTTCTTTGATCACAACAGCAGCATGGAGAACCAGATTACCTTTCAGTGCCGTGATGACAGAACAGGGCTCTCGGGTTGACAAACCTCAGCCACGAATTAAACATCCTCCTCATTTCTCTGACAAACACTGGCCTGCAGGACTCGTATCTGAATTCTGTTTGTGAACATAATGCTAAATAATGCGACAACATGCGTCTTATTATTTTGTTTCTGTAAAACAGAGAACACACTAGTGTTGTGGTGCGCTGCAGAGGGCTGGGTTGTGCTTTTAAAAAGATTGCACCACGATGCCAAATTAATCCCTGAGAAGATTAAAATGGATCTCCAAAGTATCGATATAGAACAAGGATTGCTAACTGGAAAATTATAATTTACATTAAAGATGCTATGATACAGCTAAAGCACGACAAATCCCTTTGAATTAAAACAACATGCAAAGGAACTGATGGAGAGAATCGGAGCCAGTGGGATCTATGAAAACCTATATACTGCATTGCATTTTCTGTGCTTCTACCGTAAACTTTAAATAAAGATGGACGACATGACAGCTCCCCAAAAATGAAGACAAATCCTCTCATTTGCCCCCTGGAGGCTGGCTAGAGTATAAGACATAAATACAACCTTCTCCATGTTAGTGGATGGGACATGAATCAAACTAAAATAAGTACACATCTTTCATTTTGAGAGGTTCTTAAAACTGAGACTGAGCTCAGCTGGGACTGACTCAGGGTTTGGTAGTGTAGTGTATCAGAGTCATCACCCGGTCGCTTGCTGGGCTGCCTCGGTCTCCAAATGTGTTGTTGTTTTGGGTGAAACGTTATACAATGACGACTGAGACTGAATCTGAATTTGTCAAGCACATGCAGCACCCACTACGGCACTGTCTCTGGCTCCAAATGATGTCAAAAGCTCAAAATGTCGGCTCCCATATACAGACTATTATCGTCCCTCTTAAAAAACAATATATGGCTGCTACTCTGTGCATGTAGTACACTGTCTGCAAAGCTCGGCTCTTTTGGACTCTTTTATTCATTGTTATATTCATTGCATTTCCAGGCTGTGCAGTGTTTTACACCACAGTCATTAATTTTACTACACACTCAAACGATACACCCCCCCCCCCCCCCCACACACACACACATATGCACGTGATTGAAAGTATTAGAAGTTGTGTCTACCAGTGTTAATTTCGTTGACGAAGACGATGACGAAATATATTCGTTAACGACCTTTTTTCCATGACGAAGACGAGACGAAGACGTAACGAAAACGAATCTTTGAAAATAAAAACTATGACGAAATCTATTTTAATTTTCGTTGACGAGACGAGACGAGACGAAAATGTTGGTGGTTGACTAAGTCACAATAATTTTTAAAACATCATCGTATCAGGCCGTCATGAAGTATCAGTAGCGGGCGAGTGAATCTGTGTGTGTGTGTGTGTGTGTGTGTGTGTGCCTGTGCGCTCCCAGATAGCGCTCCGGTCCGTAGCTCCGCCCCCCGCCTCGCGCACTCGCTCAGAGAGACACAGTGAAAGCAGAGCGCGTTCTCGTGGAGCAGCCTCTCAGTGACCGACTGCTTCTTAACTATGGAAACAGTGAAAACCAGAGTTTCTATGGTCTCAGCTGCTCAGAGATCAGCCCCTCAGCTTCTTCATCAGAGCAGAAGCTGCAGTTGGTTTGTACCGATGTTCAGTTTCTGTGTCCGGCTCCAGTCTGACCTGCTCTCCCTTTTTGTTTTCACATTTAAAATTAAATATATATTTTTAAGCTATTAGGCTGCAGCTATATGTTTTTATAGAAAAGGAGTTTAATGTGGCTATTAAATGTGACTAAAACTAGACTAAAATGGAATTAGTTTTCGTCGACTAAAACTAGACTAAAACTAAGAAGGATTAAAATGACTAAAAGGTGACTAAAACTAATATGCATTTTCGTCAAAAGACTAAGACTAAGACTAAATCAAAAATAGCTGCCAAAATTAACACTGGTGTCTACCCGTGAAATAGCTCCCCTCAGGTTGACCTCACATCACCCTTTTCACTGTCAGGCTCCATTAAAACATCAACTCTCCGTCCCTTTAAAGACGCAGTTTGACATTTCGTGGAAATATGCTGATTTGCTTTCATGCTGAGAGTCACATAAGAAGAATGTTACTCATCTCATATTCCTCCAGTAAAATCAGAGGTGGAGCCAGCAAGTGGTTGCCTTAGCTTCGCATAAAGATTAGAGGAGGGGAAACAGTCAGCCACAGGTTTATTTGGAAGAAACAAACCTGGTCAACCAGTGAATCCACAACTCACCAATTATCAATTTTTGTATGATATGTGCAAAAACCACAATGTACAGCGGCCATGTTGTGAGAATTTAGAGGGACCCTGTGTATTTCTTGGCTGCTTGCGGTAACTTCCTGGAGTCTTGTCTTCACTGTCACAATCAACCAATTCAATTTAGAGATATTGTGTTACTTCTCTGCAACTATTCTACTAGTAATTGAGACACATTTCAGTTCCTTTAACAACAATAATGACTGATTCATAACCTTTGACACAACTGCCTTTTCTGATTTTTTAAACCGAACATCTCCACATCATGTGTAGAACAAGAGCTGCTTTCCCAAATACATAAATATATCTAGAATGTCCCTCAGTAGAGCTCATCCCTCCACCAATGCCCAACAGTGCCTTCATGAAACCACTTCAGAATTCACTAGATCTGGATATTTTTGGGGATCTGCATCAACTAGCAAATATCAGTCCTCTAAAAATGAGTACGGACAAAGAATCACAAAGATGATATATTTTTAGGATTAGTTTAGCTTTTTCTGCGGTATGTTTTCTTTGTGAGGGGTTTGAATAGAAAAATGTGTCTAGAGCTTGGAAAAGTGTTGCAAGGTAACGCAGCAGTAGATTGATAATGTAAGAATATTGTGAGGTAACTCAAAAGAGCTGCAAGAGGAAAAAGTAATCTGCAAAAAAATTCTCGCCTGACCCTTTGGCTCCGCAGCTAAGAAATCTACTGAAATGTTTGAGAAAACAACCTGTCCTTCAATGTTAAAGAAAGTTAAAAAAAAAAAAAAAAGAGTCTTGGAGTCACCCAATGATTCAGAGATCCAAGCCCAAATTTCCCCAAATCTCCTGGAAATCGTCCAGTGGTTTTGATGTGACCTTGCGTACAAACAATTATACAAACCAATCAACGACATGCATTGGTAAAAGCTCTCTCAAGAATCAAAGAAATTCAAGAATCCTATCAAAGGTTTAAATGTTTTTTCTGCAATAACCTGAAAATAAGGTCGTTAGTCTTTGGAAAAGTCCACAAATCTCCTGCTGGAACATTAATAACAGAAGCAGCAGTCTGCTTCTGCAACACTGGCCAGAGTTCAGCCTCCTGCAAACTCATCATGCAGCCAAATGTTGGCTTTTGTGCTTATAGCGCCGTGTTCTGTGCGATATTACCATCCGAGGAATTATTAATGATGGGGATATGAAGATGGATGTACAGTAAACAGCTTATTGTGCGTAAGAACTCAGTGGGATCAGGGGGCGGCTAACCGGAGAGCTGTAAACACCGTGTGTAAACACACTCCAGACTTTTGGCAACATGAATCTCATCACGGGGTGAGTGTGATCAAAGGCTGGTGGCACCGCTGATCCTGAAATCTGTTTTGGATTTAAAAGATGCCCCGGAGTGGAAGATATCACACATTAAAAAACGCTGCTGTGTCAAAACCGAAACATCAATAGAGATTGAGACCTGTGCAGCTACATGGTGTTTACAAACTGTATTATATATGTGTGTGAACCGGATGGAAAACATGAATAATATATCACAAAGCAGCACGAGGGCTTGACAGTTGTGTTGCTGGGTGTCTGGTAGGATAGTTCAGAGTTCAGTGATGACTTTGCCACACACACACACACACACAAAAACACATACACAAACACACACTCGTTCTTGTCTTTCCATAGTTGCAAGGACACTCATTAATATATTGCTATACCACCTGACCTTAACCATCACAACGGACTGCATAACCTCAAAGGTTAATTCATACTTCCTTTAGGTAAGAAAAGAGATACGTCTGTTTCAATTATGTAACTAATACTACGCATATACTTTCATTTGTTCTTTATGTTGGCATCATTGTTAAGCAATGCATCCACTAGAGGGCAGTACAGAGGTGAGACTTTCTGACAACAAACATGGCGACAGTGGAGGAGGTTGTGATTCATAAGAATGAGCCTAAAGCAAGTTTTTGCCACTGTTGAAATTTCTTCCTCGTGTCAGATGATCGTCCCGCATGAACTATTGGCTGCACTGCCCCCCATCATTCCCTGTGGTACTGCTCCGTTTAGTCTCTGTCCTCTGTATACTAAGGTTTTCAGAAGATGTGCACAAATACGCCCAAAATGTCCTCAAAATTATTGAAAGAAGAGTCACACACACACACACACACACACAACATCAGAAGCTATAGCAACCTCCGCCAAATGTTACGACAGCTGTAACGACAGTTTTGACCTGGCAACCCGACACAGCCTTCAACAGCTGCTGATGTCTGAACTTGTCGCCACAGGGACGGGGTTAGGAACTAAATGTGCAACAGAAGAAGAAAGAACGCTCCACATCATCGGATCATTAGTTCAGCTTTCGTCAGTGTGTACCTTGTTATTCCTGCAACTGACAAGCAAAATCCTGACTTACAGTATTACTTCACCATGGTGGTATTTTGGTTTGAAAACTTGTATGCGTTTTTGCACAGTTCTTGACAAACACTAGGAATTAAAAATAATATTAGACAGAAAATAAGTTATAATCAGATACTAATACTGTGGTAGTTGTTATTACAGATGTGTTCCCCTGTATTATGATGTCATGATAACTTTTACACTTTATGTTAAGCAGTAAAATTCCCTAATTGTTCAAATGTGATATGAACACAATGTTGCTTTGCCTTTAAACTGTGGTTTCTTGGAAAAATGTTGACAAGTTGTGCATGCTGCTGTCAGCTTGAGAGAGGTTGTGATCAGAGGGTTGCTGGTTCAAATCCTTAGATTTGCTCACTGTGAATGACATATGCACATCTTCCCGGTTATCGTTGAAAAGTTAGCAAGAGCTGGCTCCGCTTTGAAAAGCATTGTAAAATTGTAAGAGGCCTCTCTCTTTCCAAGATATCTCTTTATATAAGTGTAAAAATATATAGAAAAGGATTGTGAAAAAAAACAATAGTAGCAGCATCAGCCTCAGTCCCTGAGGGTGGAGTGTGTCTGGGTTGTTCAAAATATAATTTAATCCGCTCCGAATGCAGCCCACAGACAACTTTATCTGTTGATGGACGTGAAGATGAGTTCAACAAATCAGATTACAAAGTTTCAGAAACAACTTAACAACACTAACTGTAACATCTCATGTTGCTATTACTGTGTGTGTCTGTTTGTTATCTTAACTACTATGTTTACCTACTTCCCTAGACTGTTGCTGTGCAAAGAAATGATTCAACACTCAATATATGCATATATATTTTTAAGATATGAATTACATCGAGGTTAACAATTAACCTCCATGAATATACTTCAGGAACGCAGATAGTTTCAGCAGACTGATGGTGGCATCTTTTATCTTCACACTTTCATTGAATACTAAACACTAACTCTTTGTGAATGCGCGAGACAGAAAGCTTGTGATTAACTTGCACATACGTGCATGTCTCATTCCTGGCGTAGATGTGTGTGTGTGTGTGTCAAGTGCATTTTATCTGTGTGTGTGGTTGCCCACACCTCATCCGTGTGTTTCAGTTGTGTGTAAAGCACCTAGCCCGAGGGTGAGGGTGCCCAGGTTGTGTAAATAAATTAAAGCAACAAATTATGTTTAAAAGCTTCTCCCTCAGGCCAGGAAAAACTAAGATCCATTATTCATGGATCCTACTGCCGGGAATCTAAAGGCAGGTGTGTGTCTGTGTGTGTGTGTGTTTTATATATATTTTTTTTCAATTATTCCAAGATAAACTTCCGTACTCCATTAAATGATCTTGTCGATGAAATCGAGAACCATTTACATTTTGATGCCTGTAATGAAATTCACAACAATGGATGTTGATCTTCAGTTAGTTCAGTAAGAAGGTAGATTCCAGTCTTAACTTTAACAGCTCACACGCAGGGCCGGGTCTAGACAGGCATGTATGAGGGGGCAGCCACAAATCTTGAGGGGGCATTGTGCCTAACCCTAACCCTAACCCTATTTAGTTTGAGGGGGCACAACATTTATTTGAGGGGGCCAGGCCCCCTCTTGCCCCTGCCTAGACCCGGCCCTGTCACACAGCAGTTTTTCTTTTGTCTCCCCTTCAGTAGACAGGTTGAATAGTGGTTAGAGTGGTGGTTCTTCAACAAGATGCCGGTTCAAACCCCACTCTCTCCCATCTGCATGCCGAAGTGTCCTTGGCAAGATACTGAACCCCTAAATGGCCCCTCATGAATGTTGAGTGTACTAAAAAAATGTAAGTCGCTTTGGAAGCGTCAGCCAAATGACATGTAATGTAATGAATTAAGCATAATTTCTATGTAGCCACAACCATCATCATTTTATACATTTTTAACTCCCACCCATTACATTTTATTTATATCAATATTATACTTTGCACATCTATTTATCGATGTATGGGTTGAGTGAAATATAAAGGAATTTGTATTGGTTAGTTTATTTTAACGTTTTTATGTTGATGTGGAAGGAGAGGCGGTATGACCTTCAGTCACCTGATAGATATAATATTCTAGGTATAATATTTATTTGTAAATTTTTTGTAACATGCACGTTAAGTTTTCATTTGTGTACACATTTATTTTTTTTTTTTTTTTTAACAAGGACACCATGAGAGGAGCCAATCCCTGTCTCATTGTGTATTATTTTCTTGAGTGGTTTTTCTGTTGTGTTAAGGTGGGAGTGAGTGGAATGAGTTCGATTTGTGTTGTGCAGTTTGCTCCCTTCTCAATTTTATTGTGACGTGCATTATTATATATAGATAAGCTTTTTATTTAATGCCTTGTAAATAACATCTGTGTATATTTTGATTCAGCAGTCTCTGGTTACAGTTTATTCTGGGTCGGGGGCATCGAGTCATTTATAATCTGTTAGTCAGTGAGCTTCAGGAGTGCTGATAGGCTGATTTACTTTTGGACCGAGCCAGGGCTGTTTCCCCCTGTTGTCATTCTTTATGCTAAGCTAAACTAGCTGACGTCACATTGACTTTACAGACATGACAGCGATATCATTAGTCGGCAAAAAAAAAGATGTCTATTTCAATACACGTCAAATAATTCCTCTCATTTTCCCCGTAAACCTGTGCTAAACCATTATCTGTTGATTTGCTGCTAATTTACTTAAACTGTAATTCGACTGTGTGTGAGTATTAGAGCATGTTGTGTTGTTTCAAATTCTCATCTTATCAAGCTTATGAAGGAGATTTACATGACCATGTTGCTGTATATCTTTATGTTCCCTCCTGACTGTATCGGGACATATACAGAATCCTGCGTAACCTGATCTTCAACAGGAAGCAGACATCTTTTGTTATAAGAAAAACTGCCTTGTATGACTTCAATTAAAAGCTCTTGCTAAGCAGCGTGCTCAACAGATGATACTGTATAATGTGATGTGATGTAATTTACTGATCAACTCCCTGTGCAGTCACAGAGATGTTCTGCCACACTGGTGTCATCACTACAATGTGGTTAAAACCCATTAGAGCCGTAATAAAGTTATGATTGCATTGTAATTTAATTTTAATTTCACGATAATGTCGTTACGCGCGCGACACAGTCCCACAATACTGATTGCAAGCCGGCTCGTTTTAATTAAGAATGAATCTGCCTTATTTACATTTAGTAAATTATACGATTCAATCAGTTTGAGCCGGAGGAAAACAATAATCAGAGAGGACAGGTAGAAGAGAGTCCGTCTGTAGTCGTGAGGATATGATGTTCAACATTCAGTGGGATCCAGGTTTTAACTTGGACTTTTACAAATGTTGTCTCAGGCACTGACGACGGTTAATGACATTAAATTACCATTGCCATTACGCAAATCATAATAATCCGAATTTAAGACTTTGTAATGTCTCAATGACAGATATATCATGATGTAATAAAACTACAAACAAGACCAACATTTAACTGAACTAACCTTATCTTAGCTTCGGCAAAGACTCATATCTACAGTCTCTGCCTGTAGTTTGAGAGAAACCTGACGTTTCCAGGGTTATTTTCGACTACTTCAAGTTATCTTCGATTATGGGGAAGTGTTAGTCATTCTGGGATCTCTTGAAATTCCTTCATATGACATAGGTCTTGATTTGTATTCATCGTGGTCTTAAACAGGTCTTAAATTTAACTTGAACTTGCAGAAACCCTGTCTTGAAAAGATTTGATTTTGGTGTAACATACACGCTGCACCTTTTCAAGCGAATTTTGTTCAACTACATTTTTCTCCAGTGCTTCGAGTTGAAGTTTATTGTAATTATCCTTAGTTTCCACTTCCAAACTCCACTTCCGCATTGAGGGGAGGAACTGCTTCCATCCACTGAAACAACACTGCACCTTCACCAGCTACAGCGTTCATCTTAAATGTTAATGCAGCGATAATAATTTGTATTCAATGACAGTGACAGCGGCTATTTTGCAAGGTGAGCACATTTAGCAGCTTCTACGTCTGAGCAGAATTTCAGGACTTTTTTACATGTAACTGATGCAGTTTTATTTTGATATGTAAATTACCTCACTGGCTCAGGGGTAAAATCTCGTCACTTCATCCTCACTCTTCCTGCGTGGAGTCCTCGAGTTCCCAGGTTTCCCTCATGTGATTTGCCACAGTGAAAATACATCCAAGTTTTGTAAAGTAAATCTTAATCGTGAAACTGACTGTGAAACCAATCCGGTGTCGACCTGCTTTTTTCCTCCCATGTGTTTTCCTACAATTTCAGAAAATCCAAATATATATCCAGAGTGTCCCAGCTCATTTGTATTTCTTATTCCTGTTGTTGCCCTGGTTGCATGTTGGAGTGCTCTGCCTATGTGAGCCTGTATGACGAGCTCATATATCTTTCTGGTGATCTTAGGCCTAGGCTCCATTTATTCAGCCCTGTATTTCTTACTACAAGTATTGTTGGAGCTATTTATTTAGTTGTAGTACTTAGTGCTGTTTAGTTTATTATTTTGTTTAGTGAGTATTTAGTTTTTTGGTTATTCTCAGTCAATTTGCTTGATTTCATTATGATTAGATTTCTATTAGTATTCTAGTTTATTATTTGTTTACTTTAGGTGTTTCTTGTTTATTATTTGTGTTTTGTTTCATTTGGGCACGGTAGGGGGGCACCTGAAGTTATATAGGTAGGCTGTCGGTAAGGGACCAGCATGCACCTGGGTGGGCAAATGGTTTTTTACCGGAGCGGGAGAGGCACAGGAATTTTCTTTGTTCTTTGTTTGCTCGCTGTTTGGTTAAATAAACCACGCTTTTCGCAGAAACTGGACATCTGTTTGGACACTATGTTTTTCCCATCCGCGTACACCACAACCCATGGTGCAACAGTGGCCCTTTGATTAGTATAATTCGAAGTTTGATTTGACACGTTTATCTGTTTGACAATCGGCTGCTACATAAGTAAAAAACCTGCCCTTGGACTCAAAGGAAATAAGCTTCAACACTGGACTTGTTGCATTGTGCGCATTATGGACGAATGGAAAGCAGAGATTGTTTAATCACCTTTTGGACTCAGCCACGGCGCGCATGCTGCTTCTGGCCCAGATCGACAAGACGTTCAACCTTCTCAAAGAAACCGGTATGTGATATAACTGTAAAAAGCTGTAATGGAAAACGGCCAAACGAGTGGAGTTTGACACAGTATCTCACAATACATGGAGTTCAATGAGTGCATGGTTGAATCGCTACATGTCTACTTTTACGCACGGCCACGGCGCATTCATTTATTCATAAAAAGCCGGCCGCAGTGTGTGTTTGTTTGATGAAGAGGATCTGTTGGTCAATAAGCATCGTGCATTTGCAACTTGCTCTTATGTGCGCTTGTGGACTGTCATTGGTGTAATAAAAAAGGAAAGAAAGCAATTAAAAGAAACGGAAAAATGTCTGATGTTGCTGCAACGGAGGCTGAAGAGCCGTCATCAAAAAGAGTTGTTAAAATGTCTTCTAAAGGAATGGAATACATTGTGATAAGGTATCAGGAAAAAAGGAGTGCAAAATGCAAACAAGCTAAAAGATGCATGGAACATATGAGTGCGTTGATGGCATCAATACAAAACGTTGATTCAGTAAAGAATGAGCTTGCTGTGTTCATGCAATGTTACCAAGACGCAAATGAAACCCATACATCTTTTATGAGTCTACCTTTGCCCAAAGATGAAGTTGAAAGGCAAAGCAAATACTTCTTGGAAAAAATGACAATGTTTTGTGATTTCACTGACAACGTAAAAGGCTGGCTCTGTGGGGCGGGTCATCCATATGTTGAAACAAATAAAGACGATCCTGACAATCAATGTGTTGCTGATGGAATACATCCTGAAGATAGTGCCTCCAATGTTGCAAGTATAAAATCAAGTTCGCTAAGATCACACTCCCGACTATCACGGAGTTCATCAATATCATCTGCACGTATCAAAGCTGAGGCCGATAAGGCAGCGCTTGTGGAGCGCATCGCTGCGCAAAAAAGGAAACATCAAATAGAAGCGCAACAGGAACAACTGAGGAGAGAAAAGGAACAACTTGAGCTTGAAACGGAACTGGCAGCAACAAAGGCAAAGCTTCAAGTCTTGGAAATCCGTTCACAGTGTGGCTCAAAACATTCAAACGGCATGAACTCTTATTTTGAAAGGAACAACTCTCACGGTGCGAGTGAATTAAATCCCCATGCCAACACCTTTGTGCCTGATAAAATAAAAAAAAAAGATCATGCTCTTGGTTTGTCTGCTCCTGAACTCCAACCACCAGTGGTTAAGCCTAAACAAAAACAAATGGATGAAATGACATTAAAAGTTGAAGCTCCAGTTCATGTGATGCAAACTGTAAATGGAACTCAAATGGGACATGCTCACCATCAAACTGCTCTGACTGACAACCATCAAAATGACATTGTGAACATTATGCAAAGACAAAATGACATTGCTGCGTTGCTTGTCCAACAAAATCTGTGCTCTAACCTCCCATCTAGGAATATCCCTGTTTTTGATGGAGACCCACTCCAATACAGGTCTTTCATCAGAGCTTTTGAAAATGGAGTGGAGGAGAAAACAGACAATTGGAGTGACTGTTTGCACTTTCTTGAACAGTACACCAGGGGGCAGCCAAAAGACCTGGTGCACAGTTGTCAGCACTTGCCTTCAGAGCAGGGATACCACCGAGCCAAGAGTCTTCTTGCGGAGCACTTTGGAAATGAACACAAAATTGCAGCTGCATACATGGAAAAAATACTTACCTGGACACCTGTAAAAAGTGAGGACATTAAAGGGTTGCAATCATTCTCTTTGTTTCTACGTGGATGTTCAAACTTAACAGAGCAACTGCTGAACATGAAAGAGCTGGACTTACCATCTAACATGAGGAGCATCATTGTGAAACTTCCTTACAAGTTAAGGGAAAGATGGAGAAATGTTGCTTGTGATCTGCAAGAACGAAGAGGTAACAGAGCAATGTTCGCTGATCTTGTTGGTTTTATTGAAAGACAAGTCAAAATTGCTTCAGATCCAGTTTTTGGCAACATTCAAGACCCACAGCTCACCAACTCCAAAGCTTCCACTGTTAGTCACTTCAAACAAAGGAAAAAGGGAAGCAGCTTTGCTACTAACGTCACTACAGTAAAGGATGGAGTCATAACTCAACATACAGGAAACAAGATCAAGTCCTCCACTCTCAACTGCCTGTTCTGTTCACAAGTTAATCATTCAATGGACCAATGCTCACAGTTCAAGATGACAGTACACAGGGACAAGATTAATTTCATTAAAGAAAAAGGAATCTGTTTTGGTTGCCTGAAAAAAGGCCACACTAGCAAATACTGCAGGAGTCGTTTGGATTGCAACGTGTGTCACCAAAAGCACCCAAGTGTCCTTCATATAGAGCGTCAGGATAAAGCCACACCCTCTGATCAACAGTCTGTGAGCTCTTCAAATGTTTCACCTGCAGTGTTTCAGACCTGTGGCCATATTGGGGCCGGTCAGGAAGATGCCTCCATTTTTTCTATTGTTGCAGTCAAAGTCAAGAGTCAGAGGAGCAACAAAACTGTGCAGACGTATGCTTTCTTGGATCCTGGGAGCTCAGGAACATTTTGTACGGAGAACTTGGCAAGAAAATTGAATGTGAGAGGTAAAAGGACAAGTATTCTGTTAAGAACAATGGGTCAAAAGAAGATAGTAAATGCTCATGTGTTGTCAGGTCTGGAAGTGTCTGGTCTGAATATGAATGACTTTATTGAGTTACCTGATGTTTTAACACAAAAGAACATGCCTGTCTCATCACTCAATATTCCACGACAAGAGGACGTTGATCAGTGGTCGTATCTCAAGGCTGTTCAACTTCATGACATTGAGGAAGGTGTTGATCTGCTCATTGGAACTGATGCACCAAAAGTGATGGAGCCTTGGGAGCTCATAAACAGCCAGGATGAAGGACCTTATGCTGTCAGAACCAGGGTCGGTTGGGTCATTAATGGTCCACTTCGTGGTGGGAGCAACAAGAATAAAAGTGACTGCTCTGCTGTAACATCCAACCGGATCTCTGTTGAACATCTTCAAGAAATGCTGGTTAAACAGTTTAACCATGATTTTAATGAGAGGTCATCAGATGAACAGATTGAAATGTCCAGAGAGGATGTCAAGTTTATGAATAACACCACAAAGTTAATTGGAAGCCATTACTGCATTGACTTACCCTTCAGGCAGGAAAACCCTCTCATGCCAAATAATCGTCATGTTGCAGAACAGCGCCTCCAGAGCCTGAAAAGAAAGTTTGCCAAGAATGGTCAATTTAAAGGAGAGTACATCACATTTTTAAACAACATGGTGGCTCAAGGATATGCTGAAGTGGTGCCTTCTGATCAACTTAAACAGAGTGATGGAAATGTATGGTATATCCCTCATCACGGGGTTTATCATCCCAGAAAAGGCAAGCTGCGAGTTGTTTTTGACTGTGGAGCAGCATACAAAGGGACGTCACTGAACTGTCAGCTTTTACAGGGCCCTGACTTTACCAACTCTCTAGTTGGAGTCCTTGTTCGATTTAGACAAGAGCCCGTTGCAGTAATGGCCGACATCCAAGCAATGTATCACCAAGTTCATGTTTCTGAAAAGCACATCAACTTTCTCCGCTTTCTCTGGTGGCCTGGGGGAGACGTTTCACAGGCTCCAGTGGAACATTGCATGAAAGTTCATTTGTTTGGAGCTGTGTCGTCACCAAGCTGTGCAAATTATGCATTGAGGAGAACAGCAGATGACAATGCCGAACATTTCCCCCATGAAGTGGTCAATACAGTAAAGTGTAATTTTTATGTCGATGATTGCTTGAAATCAGTGGCCTCAGAGGAGGTGGCAGTGCAAGTGGTCAAGGATGTGACTGCGCTTTGTCACAAAGGAGGATTTAATCTTTCCAAATGGATCAGCAACAGCCGAACAGTGCTGCTGTCAATTGCTGAAGACTGCAGAGCAAAGGAAGTGATGGAGCTGGATTTGGATGTGGACCAGCTTCCGATGGATCGAGCTTTGGGGCTACAGTGGTGCATTGAAACTGACAAATTCAAGTTTAGAACCTCAGTGCAAGAACAGCCACAGACAAGAAGAGGTATTTTGTCAGTGGTCAGCTCACTTTATGACCCCTTAGGTTTTTTGTCCCCACTCACCATTCCAGCCAAGCTGTTGTTACAGGAGCTTTGTAGGAGAAGCTTGGGGTGGGATGAAGCTATCCCCCATTCTCTCTCCAAGAAGTGGTTTGAGTGGTTGGAGGATCTTCAGAAGGTGGCTGAATTCAATGTGGATCGCTGTATGAAACCCAGAGACTTTGGAGACCCTGCCACTGCACAGCTTCACCACTTCTCTGACGCCAGCCAAGTTGGATATGGAACAGTGTCCTATTTGAGACTGGAAAAGGATGACAGCGTTCAGGTTTCATTTCTGTTGGGAAAGGCCAGAGTTGCTCCACTCAAGCAGACAACAATTCCTCGACTGGAACTCACAGCAGCAGCTTCCCATCATGGTGGTGTTTGGGAGCGCCTGATTCGCTCTGTGAAAAGTGTTCTGACTTCAGTTCTCAAACAGCAAATTCTCGATGATGAAGGGCTCCAAACTGTTTTTTGTGAGGCTGAGGCCATATTGAATGACAGACCCATCACTAAAGTCTCTGATGACCCGGACGACCTGGAGGCACTCACACCTAACCACATTCTGATGTTAAAGGGGAAGCCAATCATGCCACCAGGACTGTTTGACCGCAATGATTTGTACATCAGGAAAAGGTGGAAGCAAATACAATACATGGCAGAACTGTTTTGGAAGAGATGGATTGCTGAATACTTACCAATGATGCAAGAGAGACAGAAATGGACAAGACCAAGGAGAAATCTCGTTCCTGGAGACATCGTCCTCATTGCAGACGCTGCAGCCCCAAGAGGATCTTGGCTGATGGGGAGAATCTTGGATGTGAGAGCAGATGCAAAGGGCCTGGTACGCTCTGTGCGCCTTCGGACCAGGACCAGCATTCTGGAGAGGCCTGTGACGAAGCTCTGCCTGCTGTTGGAAGCAGGAATGTGACACCATGGACTTTCTCTCTCTCCCCCTCCCTCTTTTTCTCTATATCTCTCTTTTGTTGTTTCAGGTACATCATAAAGAAGAAAGTGAACTGAAGCTAATGCATGAACTGTCTAGTCATAGATTGGGTGGAGGGAATAGCTCCTTTGATAAATTAAAGTAATTGTGATTTAGTGCACAATTAGGGGCCGGAATGTTGGAGCTATTTATTTAGTTGTAGTACTTAGTGCTGTTTAGTTTATTATTTTGTTTAGTGAGTATTTAGTTTTTTGGTTATTCTCAGTCAATTTGCTTGATTTCATTATGATTAGATTTCTATTAGTATTCTAGTTTATTATTTGTTTACTTTAGGTGTTTCTTGTTTATTATTTGTGTTTTGTTTCATTTGGGCACGGTAGGGGGGCACCTGAAGTTATATAGGTAGGCTGTCGGTAAGGGACCAGCATGCACCTGGGTGGGCAAATGGTTTTTTACCGGAGCGGGAGAGGCACAGGAATTTTCTTTGTTCTTTGTTTGCTCGCTGTTTGGTTAAATAAACCACGCTTTTCGCAGAAACTGGACATCTGTTTGGACACTATGTTTTTCCCATCCGCGTACACCACAACCCATGGTGCAACAGTGGCCCTTTGATTAGTATAATTCGAAGTTTGATTTGACACGTTTATCTGTTTGACAATCGGCTGCTACAAGTATTACATTGCTTCTTATCTCGATATGAAATTGTGCTATACTGTTTTCTCTCTGTCACCCACCATCATCTACTTCTTACGTTCCAGCTCCCTGTTGGAGTCACCCAGTCTGATACAGGAGGGGTCCCACTACAGGGAGGTTGGTCCTTATCTGCTCCATGTCTGCTGCCTCACTGTTCATCTTCCTGCCCGCCAGGTTGTTGCTGTCGGCTCATAACCTGCTTCACGTCGACATGAGATTAGACATTGGTCATTGTGGAGGAATGATGAAAGTAAACTCATGAACGAGAGAAAGACTGAAATGACGTCCCTGTGAAGGTTGTTTTCTTTCTCTAGTCCTTAAGATAGTATCGTATACATGTATGTCTTATTTATAGGCCTTAACATCAGATACATAAAATCTATAGGTTATATATAGATATATATATATCTATATATAAATATGCGAATATATATATAGGTTCTGGCTGGGTTCAGTTACGTTGGCTGGGCAGTCCACTTGATTTGTTTTGCTAAATGTGCCAGTAATTGGGGAAAACATTTGGTCAGGGTCAGGTTAGGACACACAAAACTGAATATGTGTCGGGTTCAGGTCGGGCTCAGTTTATTTTCTCTGGGCTCGGACGGGTTCGGTCTGTGGAGTGTTTCATTAGCATATTTCCCTCCAGCTGAGACTGTGATTGGGTCCCTGTGTCAAAGGGAAGGTGGGTGGATCTATAAACTGCCACACGCTGGTTCTCTCCCATACGTCACTCCCACAAAAACCAGGAATGTTTCACACAACTTGGACCCTAGATTTTTAGGCATTCCAACCCAGAACCTTCTAGCTGTGACATTATGGTGCTAACCACTGGACCACTGTGACATCTTAAATAAACTATGAGTTTCAGAGAATCTCCTCACAGGCTGGTGATGTAATTCAATGAGGAATAATCTAATATGGACTTTTACTTAGTAAAATATCTTGGATTTAAAAACTTTCATCTTACATCTCAAGCATCAGTAAATGTTTCCACTTGAGGCATCTGAGATTCCACTTGAAATCTTCTGCTAACAGCTCACAAGATTTCCATCAGTCGGAGAAGAAACCGAAGCCAGGAGGTTAAATTAAATTGGCAGTTTTTAATTAATCAAATCATCCAGTTAAAGGCAGAAAGAGAGAAAGAATTATTGCTGTGAAATATTTTACATCCTGATCCTCCTCTCCAGCTCTCAACTTTCTGTCTTCCATCTGGGTCGGACACACTCGTCCCCTTTTCGCCGTCTCGTCCTCGCTCCAAACTCGTCTGTCTCTGCCCTGTCTTGGCACTCCTCTCTTTTAGAGCTCCTCAGAGTGGAAAGCTGAGAAAAGGAAACATTCATCAGTCCCTGTAGTTCATCAATCACTGTTGCCGCAGGTATTAATGTGAGTGGAGGAAGAATGATACACATGCAAACTACTGATTGTAAATGTCTCGCAGAGAAAATACACGATCTTTACATAGAGAAAACCACAAGAGACATTTTTCTTTGCTGATATTACTGAACCACACAAGTGATAAATATCAGGCTGCCTGTGTTTGGGGATGATTCTCTCATTTCTTTGTTTGTTTTGGCCCTGAACCTTTTCACTGGGAATTAACTACTTCTCTGTCCCTTGCAGTAAGTATCATTCTGCGACTCACTGTCAGTCTGAATGAGAGCTAGTGTTGTGAATCGCATAAGGGCCCGAGGTCATGTTTTTGTTGCAGTTAATCTACAACACCTTTTATGGACTTCTGCTTATGATTATTGAATAAAGAAGCTCATGTTAAAAGCTTATTTTCTAACTACAGTATTCTTAAAATTCTACGGGTTAAAAGGGCAAAGTACTCATTCTAACTGAGCTAGTCAGTGAGTGATTCAATTCTGACAGCTCCAGCGTTACTGTTATCTGCACAGCCTGCGTTATCATGACGAGAATCTGCTATAGAAACATTTGGTTATAGCATATGGGAGGAGTTTGAGAAAAGATGTATAGTTTTCTTTATATACATACATACATTAACATGCTGATTATTTGTTCAGTATATTAGAAAATGTGTCTCTTAGGGTTTGTTGCATGTAAAGGTCCTGAACAAGATGTTTGGTCAGATAAACATGGACGGATTAAGAAACAGCAGGACCCTGACCAGAACTTTTTTAATTGCCTGAAGCTGCTTTGAGACTTGCAGTGAAATCCAGACATTTTCCCGAAGTTGCTTATTTGCTTAGTTGCTTATATTTTCTGGAACTTTTCTTGCCGGCCCATTGGAAAATGTCAGAATGAGCACTTGTGACAATACAGCACAAAAATCCCTGAAAAATCTAAAAAGTGGGCACATTGATAACATATCTAACATGAAACTGGGAGAATACAAATATCAAAGGATGATAAAAAGGTGTCGTACATGTAGATAATGTCAACATTGAAAGACATTGAGATTTGAAAGGAATACAATTTTTACTATTGCCTGAACTGTCTGTTGAACTGTTTTTTTTACTTGTGATTTTTACTCAAACTCAGATAAGCTTCGGCTGCGATTTGCCAAACCTAAAGTGACTATAAAGGATCTTGTAGCTTCGTGGTCATTTTTCATGTCTAAACAGAAGAACTCTCAACACCTTCGTCCCCTGACCCCTGATAGGCCCGCTCAGGAATCCATCCATGAGTTAGAACATCTTATTCAAGATATTTAGTATTAATCATTTGCCTTGTTGAATGGTTTAATGGTGTGAGGTGATGTCTTCTTACATGTGAGGGTTTCAGTTAGCTGGTGAATACCTTCCTCCTCCTCATCAGGAGCGACCAGACTGGCCGCAAACGTCCATATCAACTCCAACCAATCGGTGCGTTCCTGAGCGGGGGTGGATCTGAGTGGACGAACACCACCTGAACAGAATAGAATAAAAAAATAAATGAATAGAATATAGAAGAAAGAAAAAGAAAAAAGTGGTATAGTACATAAATGAGTATTTAGACTAAAGATATTTTAACCATAAGTTTTCTTATCTGCAAAGTTAATTATTATTATTATTATTTAAAGTGAGTGAATATAAAAGGATTAAGTAGTTGGGCTTGCCTCTGGCTTTCAAACCTCTCTTAGCGATGGCAGAAGGAGGAGGGAGACCTGATGGGAGGAGAAACACGAGCATTAACAGAGGCATCGTTTCTGCAGGTCACAGGATGAAGAGAGGAAAAGAAAAAAAGGAAGAAGAAGAGAAAGTACATTGAGATAAAAAGTTCAAACAGAAAAACAATGAGCAGTTTATAATGCAATGAGCATGCTCAAAAGAAGAAACTATATCACACAAAACATGCAGAAGGTGTTTGGACTCATGCAGACGACGACATGCTGAATGAGCACAACACAAGCAGCTCGCCTCGAACGTCATACGTTCAGCGTCCAATCAGATTTGACCATAACCTCAATCTGCGAATAATGGCGTTCGCTTAAAACTTCAAATCTCCTTCTCCCCAATTACCTCCAGTCTTCATATCCTCATCTCATTCAGATCTCTACATACACTAGATCCCTTCTAACACCGGTGTCTCAAATAAACAAGTTACTTTATTTTCTTATGGGCTTGTTAGACATTGAGAAACGTGTGATCAGACTATTTACCCCTGCAGACTTGATGGCTAAATTTAGAAAATTACACTCAATTCTCCTAATTAATGATTTCATGAATAACTCAACAACTGAGAAATCATCACACTTAGATATGTTTTGAGGCCCCTAGAACAATTAATTAAAGCTAATTACTGCAGAATTACAGAATTCAAAACATAATTAAATTAATGTAGAAATGTAGAAATGAATGAATGAACAATGACTTGAAAAATAAAGAAATGTAGAAATAAAGAAACAAGTTACCTTGAATGAAATCGTGGTTTACTCCGGGTTTGAACATTGTTGGAAACATTTTGGATAATGTAAATACACAAGTCAACAACATATATAACATAGGTTGAATCATTGACAGACATTTTAATGAAGAATTCTTACATATTATATTTGTATCTGTTATATATGACTTGCTGCACTGCCCAAATATTTACAATTCAAAAGTTAAACTTTGACAAAAGCTGCTCGGGCCTTGAAAATCTCGCCTGTTGTCAGAGTCAAGTCCCGGCTCATGGTGTTAAAACAAACTGTGATCATATAGCCGCCGATGCAGCGATGGCGTTTTGCATCTGTCTCTCCGAGGAGCGCGTGAATTAGCACATTCATTGTTCCTCCGTGAGCATTGTGTTCACTCTGGGCTCTGAAGTGCTAAATGTATTGTTTTGGTCGTCTCTGCGGATCCCTTTCATTTCCCAGCATCCTCTGCCTGTTTGTTGCCCAGTGTGCAGGAGTCATAATGGAGCCTCATAAACAGCTGATTAATGCACTGACATTTCTGTGATTGGCACTGCCGTCTTCAGCCTCACAGACACCAGGAATAGAACGCACCCCTGCCCCTCAAGCCCCCGACTCCGCCACCCGCCGTCTCTCTATGCTTCTATCTCTAATTCATCCCGTGTCCCTTTTCATCTCTCTTATCTCTTCACATCTATTTTCTCCCATCGTCTGACTTTCATGTTCCCGTCCCATGTCTTCTCTTCATGTTTCTTCCTCTCATGTCTTTACGCCCACCCCCCTACCTCTCTGCCGTTGTTTCTTTTTTGGTTTGGCGTAGTTAAGCAGCCCCATCAAAACCGTACGACGCAAAGAAAAGAGATGAGAGATACAAATTGAGGAGCTCAGATAAGAAAAGAAAAAAAGACCAAATGGACTCTGAAGAACCTTCAGAAATAAGAGCTGGAGGAAAAACATCTGAGCAGAGGATTAGAGAAGCTAAATTATACACTGCTTTCGCTCTTTATGTCTTTCTTCCCTCTTTCGTGACTTCTTTACATGCACCCTCCGCTCCTTCTTCCCTATCCACTTTTCTTTCCTTCCTCCTTCTTGTATTTCTCTCTTTTTTTTTCGGCTTTCTTTTTTCTTATTTCCCTCCTTACTCATTAGTCACTTCCTTTCCTTTCTTCTTGTATCCCTCCTTTCCTTACTGCTGTTTTTTTTTCTGTCTTTCTCTTCTAATTTCCTCCCTCATTTCTTACTCACTTAATTCCTTTCATGCTCTCTTTCCTTCCTCCTTCCTTCCTCCTTCCTGTATTTCTCTCTTTTTTCTTCCTGTTGCTCCTTCTCCCTTTTCTTCTTTCCTTATGTGCTTCCCAACTTGCACCCTATCACCCTTTCCTTCACCCTCTCCTTCCTCCTTCCCTTATGTCTGTTTTTCGTTCGTTCCTTACTTCCTTGCTCACTTCTTTCCTTCCTCAGTTTCCTCCCTTCCCTTTTTCTACCTAAACTAATGCAGCTCATAGGAGAATAATATTGTGGGCATGTGGTAATATTCAGTTTAACGTCTGAGCTAGAAAACAATCCTGATTGTTTTCTGTAACTTTTCCAACTCTCTAAGTCGGAGTAATTTTCACCTCTGGGTCTCTGACAGAGGAAGAGAGAACAAGGCTTTGATGAGGTGACAGATTAAACTTGTTCTCTCCGTCTCTCAACCACCTCTTTTCTTTCTCTGAAAACTCCACTTCTGATTTACTGAATTTTTCCAAACATTATGTCTCCATATTTCTTTAACTGTATCCTTCTCTCCACAAACACACACACACGCACACAAACACACACTCTATCTGTGCTTTTTCACAACAGCAGGAATTGTATTTCTTCTTAATTGTCCAGAAATGTCTCCTGGCTGTTTCCTTTACACAGACTGGCCTTTATTGAAATGTCATGGCGGGAGAAAAGCCTTTGATTAAAAATGCAGCGCAGCATTTTGTCATTGTCAACTTGCAAATATTTGCCTCAGGAAACGGAAGATAACGACAATGTACAGGGGCCATTTGCTCTTTTATGTGCATCCACACCTCAGGTCATAACGATTCCCAGCCTCCGGGGAAGAAATGGTTCCAGGACTTAGAGGAAGGACTTGTCACTTTTATTGATCGCTCTGCATGATATGTGGCTGATATGAAGCAATCTCATCCAAAAATAAGTATTCCATTTTATCTCTAAGTTTCAACATATTTGTGACTGTCAGTGAACATAATGTAATAAATCAAGATTTCTCACATTAATTAATGTAAAATAAATAACCTTTCATATCAGCAGATTTACTGTAATAATGTGACACAGCAGTAACTGGACAGTAGGGCTACACTTTACTAAAACATTTGATGATTTGCCCTAGTGGGACTTATATCTTGTCCCCATAAACACAAGTCCCCAAAAAGTGTAGGTCCCCACAACATGAGTAAAACAGACATGCTTTCACACACACATGCATTTCCACACCCGTAATACAGAACACATGTTGAGGTATCAAGCATTTTAAGAATGAGAATGAGAATATACAGACTGTTGACAAATTTAAATGAAAACCCATATAAGAGTGAAATATAGCTAATGCAGATTTATTCCATACAGGGCACAAATGGTCACTGAGCGTGTTTTTCCATTTCATTAAATTGATATGAATAATATGCAAAGCTTTCCCAGTCACCAGATCTCAATTAACCCATTTGTACACCTCAGGGATGCTGTGGAGCGATGGGCTGTACAGCGCTCTCCACTTATCATGTAAAAACGAAATGAGGGAAAATACTGTGCATCTATAATATCTGCTTAATGTTTTTTCATTAATTTGTCAACTATCTGTAGATCAAAGCTTGATAAACAGCCTGTTTGCATCTGACACCAGAACAAGAAAACGGTAAAGGAACAATAATAAAGGCAAATCAACTCTGAATCACTTTGGCTGGTGCAACTATTAAGCTAATCACTCCAAGGTCAAGAGTATTCTTTCTATGCCCAAAGGTCTTCTTTCAGGAATAACCAGAGCAAAACATTTCAGTCTTTGCAACTGAATCCCTCGAGGCACAGCTTGAACCCGTGAATTTGGGTTGATGACCAATATCAAGTCTTGACAGTGTTGCCCTTTACATTAGCTGTGTCTCAAATCAGGAGTCGTCTCCTTCCGAGGCTGCAGTTGAAGACCGATTGCGTCACAGCGGTGCAACTAAGCTGTCCAATATCAAAGGCTCCTTCAAAGTAGGCTGCTACATGCATCTTTTCATCGCTGAGCAATGAAGATTCCAACAGGTGGATCCTAGTTTCTCAAAGAGATAATGGCAGAGGCAAGTGACGTGATCAAAACGTCAGATACTTTCACTTTTAAATGTAAGAATTAGGCTTCAACTCAACCGAACAGCTAACGGTAGACTAAAGCTTTCTCGTCATGTCGGTTCCTAGGCAAGAGCAGTAAGAGCAGGACAAGCTGTAGAGGCAAAAATGACTGAAATCGTTCATGGACCAAAACATCTAATTTTGGTTTGACCTTGGTGGTTTATGCGGCAAACAAAGGTCACGAAGAAGGCGGTTCCAGAATTAGGACACAGCTGGTCTAAAAGGGCGGAAGCTTTCATAGAGTGTTTGCTTTGTTAAATTATTCACTATTCACACTGAAATACAAACTTCGCTGTGGATGGTTTTCTTTCTGAACCATAAAATGTTTAAAACTGTCCACACTTAGGCAAACAAACTGTAACTACGCTGCTCTATGTCTAACTTTCAAGCACCGCGGCTCCACCCAAATAAGTGGTGTGAGGGGTCAGATTAGATGTCAAGCTTTTGACCTCGCTGTAAACATGCTGGTGGAATGTTTCATGCAATGGAGACTGATTTAGAGTTGATTTACGCTTGAAAAGGTCAAACACAGAGCTTCCCAATTTGAAACCATGCCCCACACTGGGCCACGTCACCCTGATTTCCACTGCTCAGTCACAGGCATCGTTGTAATGCAAGCGAGCCGGGCAGTTAGTAGGGTGTTTTGTTGTTGTTTCTTTTACCAGGAGATAAACACACGGGGTCGTCACAGTATGATGTGTACTCTTTGGATGGGATGGCAGGTGATTGTCAGCATGAGGATGGAGGAGAAGGTGGAGGGGTGAGGGTCGGGGGATGAAGAAAGGAGGAAAATGAGGAGAGGCGTTTAAGATGGGCGTGTCAGATGTGTGAGGCAGGACCATCCTCTGCTCTACAGGATGGTCCGAATTCACGGTGATGTGTGGTAGGTGTGGGAGTGATGAAGAACTGATGTGAGAGGAAGTGACAGAAAGGTTAGTGTTACAGTAAATTTACTGGGCACTGAAATACGCCTCAGCTTCATGACACAATCTGAAGTGATGGATTTTTTGTTGTGTGGTTGGCAGATCGGAGGCAGTTTGATTTGTGTATCTGATCTTTATAGATCACTTCAGATGTATTTTGCTTTATTTATTGCTCAGATATAAAGTATTTAAAGAAAAGGTTGGGATTCCAGAAGTCTTCTGGTAAGAGCAATTGGATTTATTACAAAATACAGGAAAGCTATAGTATTGTCCTCGAAAGAAAAGCTAAATTTGAACTGCAATAGTATATCTTTTAATTATATTTACTCTGTGCTCCTTGACAAATTGTACTTTTTAACCATTTCTATGACCTTCTGACTAAATCTGACCAAAACACTGACTAACGCCCTGTTCACACTAATGGGGATGTTTGGTATAACAAACTTTTTTGGTCTCCCAAATTAAATTTAAAAAAAAATGCCCTCTAAAGTGCAGATTTTTACAAACAGTACTTTATTATATTGATTCTGAATTGTATTGTACTGCAGCTGTGAAACCAATAACCTTACATGCATGGGGGGAGATTTCTCAAAGTAAGCTGGAAAATGTGACTTTAGATCCTTTAATTTCCTACTGTAGTAACCCAACAGTTATTGGGTAACATAATAATAATAATCCCATTGTAGTTCACTAGTCTGTGTAATTAAATAACTTAAACGCTGCACTGGAGTCACATAAGGGAAAGCTACCTTTTTCTTGGGAGATCAACAAAGAAGCTATGTTTTCAGAAGTAAAACAATATTCTCTAGTACAGCATGAAGGAATCTGCCAGAGCTGCCGTTGCTCTTTATTCTTCGTCCTATTATGCATCAATCAGACGCGTCTCATTATCTCAAGATTCAACTTAATGGGTTTGCGGCGCCTGATCATGGCGCCACAGAGCGGGCGGTTGTAAACAGATCTGCAAACGTTTGAAGGTGATATCTCCGCTGCTGCATTCGATGGAATCAATCAGTAACCTGGCTGCGATCTCAGCGAAATTCATTCCCGCTTATCTCGTGACAACAACGTAATTAAAGCGTGATCACAGAAACTGACATTTGTTCAAACAAAGTATTGAGATAGAGGGATTTAACCCATGTGACAAAACACAGAAACACTCTCAACGTCTTTTGAGCAGCAGCAGCAATTTGTTTAGAGACATTATTTAATTTTAAACTAAACCACTTAATGTTTTAATCAAAGTGACTAATTACCTCCTGAGTGTGTTATTAGCATTTTTAAAACCAGGAAAGTGTCCTTTCCATCCTTTCTGTCAGTGTGTGAGTCAGAGATTTGAGTGAGAATGAAGAGTGTGTTAGACCTCAGCATGTACTCAGCCGTATCACTACGCCGGTACATAAACTGTCAAACGTTAGAGCCCGGGGTGGGTGTGGGAAAACGCTCTCCTTAAAACCGCTGTGTCATTTTCAATACACGTGTCTGTCAAGCGACTGGAAACGCACCACGTGTTGCCTTAAACACAAAGCCGTGTTCCGGACGCACGGATGGCGAGACGTGATGTTATTGACACGTGTTGACATGGTGTCTGTCTCGTCGTTTGACACGTGGACGTTGTTGAAAATGACGAAAGAGCGCGTCCACTTTTGAAGTCTGCTTCAAAAATGTCTGAAGGGCCGTTGAAGGGTGAAATATGGACGTGTGAATGAAGTGTGAAAAATGGGTAAATGCATGGAAGGAAAGTGTAATTAGGTCAAAAAACAAATGTAAAAGAAAACCGGCATATTATTATCACATGTTTTGGAATTGTAATAATTGCAAAATGGTGAAAATGACTATAAATATGCAAAATATCAGAAAATATGAAATGGAATTACCTGCTAGAGTCTTAAAATCAAGCAGATCAAACAGAACGATGGCTACAGCCGACCACGTGATGACCAGAGCCACGACCAGCAGCCAAGCCATCGGCGAGCTAAAGGTTAAAATGACCTCATCCAAAAACGTCCTCTGATTGGTGCGAGCTGAAGGGGCCACCACCCCGCCGTTGGACTGACTGCTCATTGGTGCAGAGCTGGGAGAAGGACGGCTGGAGAGAGGAAGTAGAACAAGGAAGAGAGACAAAAAGTTTAAGGAAAGAGTCGAAGGTTCAGTGGAAATCGCTTCCAATCTTAAACAAAATAAAAAGCAAAACTGGGACAGAACAGTCACAAACATCTAAACACTGATTCAGCAAGTTTGGGTCATTTGAAACATCTTGTGCTGATTATTAAAATCAGATTTCAAGTTTGACTCTATCGATCATCTTCAAGCCTGAGCCGAGAGTAACCTGACGTCATCATCTAAAGCTCCTCCAGCAACCGACTCCCAGAAATCATGTTTATACAGCACTAATCTGCAAAAGCAAATATGATTTGAAGGAAACATATTGCTGCCAAAATTATGCTTTTTTTCCCAACACATTGAGGAAACTTTGTTAAATAACATATCTGGTAGGTCAACAAATATTTATTTTGAGCAAATCAGCAATATGTTTGCTCGTTTCATTTTCCTGTTTTCATTTGCAGCCCAACATTCCAACAGTTATTTCTTAACTTCAATGACATCACCATCATGTCCCTGATGACAAGAAATGACAGATTACATCACAGTTTGTACTATTGTTGTATTTGTATTATTAATATTTTTGTTAGTGAAACAGGTCCGTCGAATTTCTGACCTCACAATTTATAGATGATATTTATAAACAATTGCACCTACTTTCCTTTTTATCTGAAATTGTGAATACAAATAAATAGTTTGTTCTGAGTTGTAAAACAGTTCCTGACAGTAACGAACACTTCTCGCCACACATGGTTGGGTTACATGACTGCTCTCAAAAAGTGAAGCCAAAGTGTCTTGATCGCCAACTAGTGGCTGACTAGTAGTAGTGTAGGTGATGAATCCATGTTTGTGGATCACACTGACCCGTGTATCAGAAGGTTATTTTGGCTTCATTTCTTGATTGTGGGTGGGAGGGGAGCCATGTCGTCCATCTTTATTTCCAGTCTATGTTGTGGTTATACGTCATGGTGCTGTTGGTATTTTGAGTAACACATACATTATGACCAACAGGTACGTCGTTTGTGCTCAGGACGCCAGTTTATTTATGAGGAAGTCGGTGAGTCATTCAAGAATTTGTTTTGTTCCAGGAGGAGAATGAGGGATACGAGGAAGAGAGATGAGAAGGCGTGGGAGAGAGCGAGGATTACCCGAGGTGATGGCGAGATTAAATTCCACCTCACTTTGAAAAATGTGCTCCATAAGACAAACGACTTCTCCAAGGAAAGTTTTCATCATCGCGTGGCGGTGGGGCCGTGCGCCGTAATATGATTACGTGCCCGGGATCGCTTGTTCCTGTTCATTACGCGGCGTGCTGCGCTGAACGCCTGAGATGATTCATTATTTTCCTTCCGATTCTCCGCCTGCCTCGCACGCGGCAAATGTAAAGTAATAGTTACTCCGGTGTGGCGTTTTGAATTAAAACAGGAATGATTCATTTGGAAGAGATATGTCCTTCTTAGGATTATTAATGAGGCCCTGAGGGACGCAGGTCCACGAGAGGTGTGCTGGTCCAGCTGCTGTTACACACCATTCATTATCACAGACTGGTGGAGAAAATTAGGTTTGTGGTTTGGACAATGATCCTCATTATACCTCAACGTACGATGCAGGCCACAGTCTTCTACACCATATGCTCCTGCTTCTGCAAATTGGTCGCATTATACTCTAATAGTGCAGCCTGTGCACTCAAGAAGATGCATTCAACGGTAGAGACTATTAAACTGGGAATGTAGCAACAAGTAATTTAATTCAATTTCTGCAGCAAGAGCACTGTGGCACTGAAGCATATTGTTTCCACAGCAGAGAAAATACACATCAGACCAGAACAGTATCACGTCATAATGCGAAAGGCTTGTATGTTTTGTTTTTGTGTGATAATAAGACAACTTGTTGATATAACCTGAAACTCATCGTGTGTGAGGAATATGACAAAATTATACAACTCGATTAATGTTTAGGTCATACTGAGGCTGAGATGGATTAACCTGTTACAACATATTGCTGTCTCTCTCTCTCTCTCTCTCTCTCTCTCTCTCTCTCTCTCTCTCTCTCTCTCTCTCTCTCTCTCTCTCTCTCTCTCTCTCTCTCTCTCTCTCTCTCTCTCTCTCTCTCCAGTATTTGTGTACATGGGACCCATGCTGTATATACAAATGGAAGAATGAATGTGTATCTATCCATCTATCCATCTGTATCTGTATACCTAGGACCCAGGATGTGTGTATAATGGGAGGAATTGATGTGTTTGGATCCAGGAGCTGCTCTCACGCTGACCTTTGTGTTGCTGCGTTCATAACAAACTACAAAATCAATTTAACATAATTCTGTCCGTACACACACCTGATGGTGCAGTTGTGCGTGTGTGCGCGTCTGATTCTAGAAAGCTAATCATTGATCTGATGAGAAACAACAACAACCGGCGTTTGTGTGTATGTGTTTGTGTGTGTAAGTGTGTGTGTGTGTCATTTCAGAATCGGAGCCAAGCATTGCCTCAGAGCGTGTGTGTGTGTGTGTGCGATATATAAAAGCCATTGATCTATACTGAGGCCCTGGCAACAGCTGGCCAGGCCAGTGTATTGATCTGCAGCAGGTAAAACAGTCACGCTGTTACAATGACAGAGGGCTGGAGTACAGTGGAAAAATCCCACTGCAGATAGAAGAGGAAAAGCTGCACCTTCCAATCTCCCCCAAACCGGGTAATTACAGTTTCCTTCTCTTAAGAAGCCCATGTTTAATCAGAGCGAGTCACACTCTGCAGGAATCTATACGCCTCGTGTGTGCGTCCTCTCTTCAAACCCAAATGACCCAGTCCACCTGTTGTTGCCCTCAAGTGTTGAGCTGATCTTAACACACACACACACACACACACACACACACACACACACACACACACACACACACACACACACACACAAGGACACAGGCCGCTGCTGCTGCCTCCTCCACACCAGAGGAATGAATAGAATTGGAACAATGTGGGTGCAGGCTATTAACTGGCCTTTGAGGGCAAATGGAAGAGGCTTAGTCATCAGATGCCTGCACCTTTTGTCAGGAGTGCACAAACCGTCTGATAAACAACACGGCTTTTATGAGCCGGTCTTAAAGAGCAACCGAGGACATTTAGTAAAAGACTGATCTCACCCTGTGGTTCTTACATTAAGATAGCAGGCACTTCAGTGAGTGAGCACTTGCTTATTTTAGTCCTTATTAAGTAGCACCCTGTGGCGGACACAGACAATTTTAGAAGAAAAATCCAATTTTAGCTAAGAAAGTAATTTTTTGATTCAGCAATTTCCCCTTTGTAGTTAAATTCATCAAATGTAAATTATGTTCATTGTGTGATATCTTTAATGCAAGTTTCCTTTGCCAATGTTTTAGCTGTGACATTTGTGACATGCTAAGATAGGTCACGGCTACAAGAAAAATGGTACAAAACAAACACACACACACACACACATACACACACAAATACACTCACACACATACACACACATACTCACATACACATCCTTAACACCAGTATATATCCTAATGTTACATTTAACCTAACCCAGAATATGACTTTTCAATGTGTTTGAGACTAAAGCGTGATTTTCTGTAAAGCTTTCAATGACACTGTACATTTATCTGACAGTAACTAACCTTTAAGATGAATACTTTCCATTTATAATTCCACAACCTGTCTTAGGTTGGGAACGACTGGATTTAACTGCAGTACATTAATGTCCAGTAGTTAAAACTAGGAGTATCTCCCCCTTTAACAATAAAATCTGTTATATGGCCCACTTTGCATTGCAAGTACTTTTCACTTTTGTTCCATCAAATATATTTGACTGATATAACTTATGTGCTCCTGCAAACACAGCCCAAAAATCTGATCCGTGATATCATTTGTCAGACACCCATTCTGTTCTCATGTGTATAAACTGCAGCTCACAAAGTGAAAGCAGTGTTTCACATTTCAACCATTATTCTCGGCTATATTTTTTAGCAGTAACCCCATGACACTGTCAGACGTAAAAAGACAAAAGAGGGATCATCTCAACTATACCGCACATATTTTCATTCACTTCATACCTCTTACAGTATATCGCTACTTCTATGTGAAATGCTGGATGTGTTTGGCTCTTCAGGCTTCTGAACATCACAAGGGACAAATAGATATGGCTTCATTTGAGTGGATCAGAGGCCGTAAAGGATGCGAGTCAGTGGTTTAACAGATGCGTAGCAGAATGAGGAGTGAATCATCTGGTCCAGGCGGGAGAAGATGCTGCTTTTTCAATAAATGTAGTGCTCGGAGTGTGCTGAAATTTAAGCAACATCATAAAAAAAGCACATTCAAGCTATGGTTTGCTGATTTTATGTAAAATGTTGAGATTACTGCAGTATTTATAATATTTCCTGGTTTCATGTTTGTGTATTTAACTTTTGTACCGGATATGGGGTTAACACTTCAAAACAACAGAAGACAAATAATCACATCCTACTAATGCCTAATGGCCCATGCTTTTACTCGTATGTAATGTAGATAACAGCAACACATTATCAATTTTAAATTACTCGAAGTAAACATCAAATACACAATATAAACAAGTTGCAGTTTAAGTCGTATTAAATGACAGTAAGTAAGAACAACTGCTTTGGCTTTGCACTGACCTCCAGCGTTAAGCAACCCAGAATCAGATCATTATTATTAAGTTAAGCCAGAGTGAAATGGATTTTTAACTGTACCTCCGACTTGCTGGATGTTCAGTGATAACCTTCAGTCCCTCAAAGGCTCGGGGGAATGCAGTGTTACCATAGAAACAAACACAACTCCTTCCTCAAACCTTCCTTGGCCCAAGTCGAACGTGAGAACAGATGATGGAGGCAACACTCAAATCCGGCAGCAAAAAAAACAGCGCACAGCAATTGTGTTAAGCTGGATCACACAAGGGTCTAAAAATACACCACAGGAGAAAATGGAAGGAAAATCCCGAGAACAATCTTTCAGCCTGTATTGTGTTCTCTGTGTTTTTCCAAAGTTGT
The DNA here is from genome assembly GCF_947347685.1 of Pleuronectes platessa. NCBI lineage: Eukaryota > Metazoa > Chordata > Actinopteri > Pleuronectiformes > Pleuronectidae > Pleuronectes > Pleuronectes platessa. Next base: position 12,044,489 of record NC_070642.1, read on the forward strand.
TCCTCAAAGGCTTCAATTTGTGTTCAAGTCAAAGTGTCTGGAAAGAGTGAGACAGAAAGAGAGAGAGAGAGAGAGACGGATAGAGAGAAGCAGGGAGAAGGGGTCGACACACCGAGCTTCACCCTGCCCCCTCAGAGGTTCCAAAATAGATAGATAAGGAATTGGAGGAAGGGAGGGTGCGATCTCAAAAGAAGAGAGGGAGTAAAGGGAGAACGGCGAGAGGGAACGCGAGGGGTAAAGGAGCAAAGATCAAGGGATGGAGAGGAGGAAGAAAAAGGAGGAAAGAATGAAATAAGGAGGTAAAGGTCGAGAAGTCTCCCGCGCCGTGTCTCAGAAACACAGAGCTTATTAATCATGTTATGACGAGGGAGGAAGTCTTTCCTCACCTCTACTGACCCCTTCAAATTATCAAGACAATTCCTCTGTAGCTCCAATATGAATCAACCGGCACTTTCATTTATTTATTTTTGGTTTAATGATGGTTTTTTCAATATCAAATGACTGGTGGGACATCCACGGCACTTTATCTAGAGACACTCACTTTGTGCCCTTGACAACAACTTAAGGAACAAACTCCTGAGAACTTTAAACGTCTTCCGCTCCTTCCTGTCCTTCCTCCCGGGGAAACATATATCCTCCTCAGTGCCCTACCTTGTCAAACGGAGGTCAAAGTCGGGGCTAAATAAGTAAATAAAATATCTAATTGAGCCCCTTGCGAGTTTTTGAGCCCTGCCACAACCTGTTTTTGAGGCCCAGTTTAAAGGAGAGTGTGTTTGTGTGTGTGTGTGTGTCTATGTGACAGAGCAGTGGGAAGGAGTAACCTGACCCCCCAGTCTTGCCCTGGGAGCCTGCGCTGCACAGGCTATAATTAGAGGTACAGACAGCAGCTGGTGTTAACATAGGACTGAACTGCTTTATATGTAGGGCGCACAGAGGGGGCTGAGGGCCGGGGGACACAACACGTACACACACACACACACACACACACACTCACAAGTAAGGTTCTATTCTATTCTCCAAAAGAGGATGTATAAGAGACATTGGGACGTTTATGTTCAACTTATTAAAATAGCTAGTGCCCCACTATTTTGATTTATATTCCATTAAAAAAAAAAAATTATATTAAGATGTATTCATTATAAACAACTGGACACAAGTTATGCTGGACTTAATGTAATGTAATTTAGGGACTCTAAAATGAACTTTCAAACCTATATCCTGTTTTATTTTGTAGTCACTCACCTTTGGCCTGTTTTACTTTCGTTTCTTGTCACGTTTCCCCTTCCTATTTCTGCACCTTGTTAATATGTTTCACCAATTACCACCGACTCCCTTGTGTATGTAGCCCCTGTGCTCCTCCTCCTCCTCCCACTCCTCCTCCATCTGTTTGTCTCCCACAGCAGCTACAGAGCGCTGTTGTCTTCTTATTCAATGTTTATCAATATTGACCGTTCGTCCAAATCGCACCAGATTTTGTCTCCGCTCTACTTGGGCCTGAACAACACACAACCCCAGTGTGAAGCCAATAACATGCACGGTTCTTGAGACGCGAGAACCACAGACAGAGATTTCTGGAATTAGATTGATATTAATTTATAATCTTAACGATGGCTCTGGTCCATTTAATGGTTCTGCAAACCCTCATCTGAGCCATGTCTCCCCATTATTGTCCAAACACTGAGCCACACTGAGCCACACTGAGTGACATATTCACTAATCCCTATGAACATGGCCGCTGTAGCTTACTCTGAGTCAAACCCCCATACTCCATCCTGCTGCTCTAAATATTCACTATAACACCAAATGTGTATTAAACATGTGAAGCAAATACACAATTACTAAACTTCAAGTCCCATTTACTAAACACTACAGAGTTAATCTACTTTAAGAAATAATTAGGCCTTCTTACGGCTAAATATATGTCTAATTTTAAATGGGCTACATATTTAGGCTGTTTTCTTTCAGATATTGTACAAAAAACTATGAGCCTGCTGGAACCAGTTGGGACCCCAGAGGCTGAACCAGGTATGGACAAAAATCTTGTAATATCTTAAGGTCGGGGTCACTCATGTTAGTTGGGCTGATTATTTTACTCTTTCCAAACAATAACCATGTGTCTCAGGCACAAACAGTGCAGCTTACATTAACTACATCGGCCTTGGTTGGGTTGGGACAGAAAAAAAACTAAATGTCGGGCTTGGTCCGTTCTCTCTCAGGCTCAGTAAGGTTCAAACAGAAATATACTACAATCTGCTACATTCTGCCCAGAAGGGAAAGAAGCAGTATTGGGAGGTTTCACAAAAGTATTTTGAGAAAGGGCAAAACATATGGCGAGTAAACTCAAATGTTATCCTCACAAAGTTCTTGCTGTCCCTTCGGGGGGCTCTGTCCACATTTCCAACAAAGTCGGTTCAAAGTATTTTACTAGTTGTATAAAATACAAAACATAAGACATAAAAGACACACTTGAAAGATTAGTAGGAAATAAGAAGTACAGAAGTTTAGATATAGGAAGGAGTGAACCTTTATATCCTTACTAATGGTTACAGTTAGACAACATCTAAGACAGTACCTATTATTTCTGAGGAGGTTGTTCCAGTCAGCAGCAGCCTCCAGTCAGAAGAAATACAAGTTCTCGAGGGGTCACATGTAAACAAAACATGTCGGAAATCAAATTCGGTCCTGGCCTTTTGGAGAGTAACAGTATTTTAAAAGTGATACTCTGATTTCTAACTTACAGAAGTGTTAAAGATATTGTATCAGGTCATGCTAGTGGGGATATGCAGTACAGGTGTTTAAAACCTTCCAATTTCACCCGGCTGAAAGAGATAAATTGAGCAGGAAGTAACGTTAACACTATGCAGAGCCTCAGAGGTTTTTGACTGTGTGAGCTGGATGTGCAACACTTCACCTGTTGTGGTGTTGAAACAACTTGTCGGTGGAGATCAGCTCCAGATGTGTCTCCCGGCAGCCAGAGGTTTGACCCTATACTCCATCGCTGTCCAAGGTTCTGAACTAGTGCCGGCAGCAGCGTGACACCTTTGTCGCTGTCCGCGGTTCTGAAACCTCAGCAGACCTCAAACCTGTGACTTACTTCAGGCGTCGTCCCTGAGAATTTCTCTAATGCCAATAATATCTGTGAGTGTGATGCTAAGAAGAAAAGTCTCAGGACGTGTGCAACTCTTTGATGTCTAGATTAACACTTAGTATGACGACTTTTTCAAGGGACATCATTGCATCTCCCTGTCAAACCAACACACACACACACACACAAACACTCACACACTGTGACGCATAGAACTGTGGCGCCGACATGATCGCAGTGCTTGTTGATTGCTGTTAGTTTCATCAGATTTACTGTGGCTGGTTGGTTTCATCAGGTTATCCTTATGGGTTTGAGCATGTTATGCATGCAGCACAGCAGGTCTCTGACGGAAAATATTGAAATGACAGAAATAACTGAAATCGAGAATACAAATCAAAACAAGGTCACGGTAGATATTTATTATGTGGCTTAACCCTGAAAGAACATTGGAGCTAATTGGAACTTCAGCAGACAAGCTCCTCCCCTGTGGAATCATCTCCCAGTCACAGTTTTATGTTAAAGAGTTGGCTTAATGCCTTCCTTTGTGATGACGCTTATAGTTAGAGCCGGTTCAGGTCCCTCTTTGAACAGCTCTTATCAGAGTCAAAGTTGACGTTATTGTCAAATCTGCCATACGTACAAGACAAAGACAGGATTGAAATGCCATCTCTCTCTAATCCCAGATGTAAAGATATAAATTAACAGAACATACAAGCACGCAACATATTAATATCTCAAAAAAATAACACAACATAATAGGAATAGGATGTGAGTAGTGCAAACTGGATAAGAGAAATGGTCCTATGTTGTCGAGGGACACATGACAGATGGAGCTTCTCTTCCCTCCTCTCCCTCTTCATCACATTCATTCCTCATTGGTGCATGTTACTGACTTGACGTCTCCCCCGAGTCCTTGTGTCTTACTGTTTGATATCCACAATCACGGCTGCGGGTACACTGTGGATTGCGATCGAGGTCATGGATCGTGGTGGCAGTTGTTTCGTAAATTATGATTACAACTAGATTGCTTGGATAAACAATATGTCAACTCACACGTTCTACCATTACGGATATCATTACAATTGTCACTTCTGCTCCAATCATCTCTGTCAGACTTTTTCTTTTGTTTAAATACTTGAAACATTGACACAACCCTTTTTCCGTGTTTTCTCATGAATGTTGTAAATATTCAAATTTTGTTAAACATGGTATATTCCCCTGTTAAAAGGTTTTTTTTTATGTTTATTTTCCCTCACTCTAGTTAAGGCTTACGAGCAGAGGATAATTGTTAGACCCTATAAGGCAAATTGTAATTTGTGAATAAAGATTGAATGAATTCGATCACGTTTTCTATATTAATTCGTCTCTCTACAGGTCTCTCTACTCAGTCCCGTAGCAGGTCTTTACTCGACGCAGCTCAATTACTGCAGGTCGCTTTTACAGCTTCAGAAAGAGAACTGCAACCAACACCACCACAGGACAAACAAACAGCCTACTTCAAACAGGCAGGTTTAGAACGGACACTAATAATTATAAATGATATTATTCATAACCCCTGTACTTTTCTTGCTTTGACAAGTCAAATGCAAGAAGACAGAAGAGACAATGAGCAAGAAAAAAATCACAATGACATGAGAATAAGAGAAAAAATGATGAAAATAAGTAATTTCCTGTTGTGTCACTTAAGGCAATAGCACCTATATCTGTCTTCACTTTTATAATTTACACAAATAGTATAGGATGTGCTGGCAAAGGCTTAGGATTCATAATTTTGATGTAACGTTAAATATCATTGGTACTACAGGCCGGTAATTGATGCTGCCGCAGGCTGAAACCCTGAAATCACAGCTTTCAGCTCGCAGATGGCTGGAGGCCTTTAACCGGCACAGGACGGCCAGTCTGTGATTAAAAAGTCACGCATCAACTATACATCTCAATCTCTCCATGACACTCTCTGCTGCTGCACTGTTTCACCAACCGTCATACTTTCTCTTCTTCCTCAATCTAACTTGATGTCCTCCTTTCACCCTCACCTCCCTGGATTCTCTCTTCTTCTCTTCCTTTCCCTCCATCATCCTCTCTGTGCCCCTTTGTTCCTTTCATCCAGCCTGCATTACACCACTCCCCTCCCCTCTCCTCTGCTCTTGAACTTTCTTCCCTCGCTTTCATCTCTCTTTCTCTTTTCACCACTTCCATACCTCTATCTATCTCTACACCGCGCTCTGTCACTCATCGTCTTCGTTTCTCTCCCTCCTCATATATACACTCACACACACACACACAAACACGTGCACACACACACACACACACACACACACACACACACACACACACACACACACACACACACACACACACACACACACAAACTCTTCTTATTAAATTAGTAATAATGTCACCATGCTCTCTCCCATGAGGCCAGTGTTATTGACTTCATTATGCAAATGTGAACCAGCCGAAAGCTATACTGCTGATGGGATAAGACACACACACACACACACACACACACACACACACACACACACACACACACACACACACACATTCACGCAGTGTTTGTTGGCTGAGTGTGTTGGCCAAGAAAAAAATCTTGCTGTTTCAGATAATTATGTCAACCAGTAGAGTTGACGTGTATATTAGCAGGGAATCTGCTAAATCCAATGGGCCTGGGGCGCCTTGTATCCGGTGCCTCAGAGTGATGCTGGGATAGAAAAGAATAGAATAGAATAAAAATTGGTAAAAAACTGATTTATTGACATGACCTGTAACTGGAAAGTTGGACTTTTGGATCCCACATTGCCTTGTCCGAATGTCAAACTGTCCTTGGGCATCAAACTAATTTCCAAATGTATGTGGGAGAAAAAAAGCATTTGGTTAATAAATGTGATGAATTCAGACAATTTCATTATTTTAATGAAATCACTATACTTTATAGGGCTTTTTAAAACTAGGAGAGGAGATACCTTCATCAAAGCCGTTTGGCTACAGCAAATGTTACCTCTTCATATATATTCGCACTCTTCATATGCCATTTCTTGAGAATGAAATATTAATTGAATCTGCTCCAAATGTTAATGGGTTCTTCCTTGGCCCATACCCCAAAGTATAGTGCATTCATCTGGCAAGTCTCCTTATGAAACAACATTTAAATTCACTACATCCAGATTTTTATTTGGATATGCACCAAATTTAGCACACTCATAAATAATATAGTTCCCAAAATAGGCCTTTTTCATTTAGATACATCAACTACTCTCTGAGATATCAGCGCAACAATGTTGAAGAACCTTTCCACATCGTCAAAGAACGTGAAGAATTATCCTGGATCGTCCCCTTGATTCGTATCTGTGCAAGAATTTAATGGAATCTTCTTTGACCCACAATGTATCCTTATGTCAAGTTCCGTGGTAATCCATCCGGTAGTTTATGGGTAAAATTATGAATATACAAACATACAAAGAGACAGGGGTGAAAACATATATCTGACAGGGAAAGCTGTGTAGAGTCAGTAACATTTCATTGACAAGAAAAAAAACGTTTGACTCCTGCTTGCCCAAATCTAATAGAATATGTAGAAAAATAAAAAAGTAATTTAACATTTGCCAGCTTTAAAGAACACATTTGTCTGTGAACAGCTCTTCACAGGAACCAGACTGATGGAGGAGCGGGCCAGGTAGATGTACCCAGCGAGTACCTGAATGGACTGCAAACTCCAGGACTAATTCTTGTCTCTGTGGCTCGGCCAGGAAGTGAGAGTCCTCTCATCTCCGCTCTGATCTGCCGGCCCCGCGGTTCTCTCCATCAAACTGACACTCGCCGGTCACAGTTGCCAGATCACGCCGTGTTTTGATAGCAGTTAACACACTAGGAAATGCATCGGAGAGTAAACAGTAAACACACATGCACACACACACACACACACACACACACTATCAAACAGTGTGCTGGCAGACGCAGAGCGGACAGATGGAGAGACGGCAGAGAGCATGGGGGAAGTGGAAATTAAAGTCACAGTGTCAGGAAGAACAGTTAGAGCGAATATTTCATAGACTGCCTGACTGAATGTTATTTATCATTCTAAAAATATTATGTCATTTTCGGTGAATATATTCTGAGGATTGGTGCACATGTTGGCACAGACTGAAATATTAAAATAACTAAACTGGAAGAAATTATAGAACTTTCTGGATTTCCAGAGGATGAAGCCGAATTACCTTTTTTGATTTCCTTGACATTTGTATCCACTGACACCAGCAGGTTGGCAAATATTCGTATCAAATTTCTTTATCAACATTGTACTTCTTCAATCATGGTAAATAGATGGACTGTTTTAGAAAAGCACTTGGTGTGATGCTGTCTATGTTAGCATAGCGATTAGCTGAAAGCACTGCTATTTAGAGTTCAGCCTCACTGTGGCGCTATAGGCTGCAAAGTACTTTTCAGAGACTAGAAATATAGGTCACAAGTTGTAAAGTAGCTTATGCGAGCAGGGCTGAATAAAAACCAAGCTAGAGACAAAACCATGTCTCAAAGCATCTAATTTAACATCTTCAGTCCCTGTTTAAACGTTATCCACATTGTTTTAAACCCAGAGCTGAGATACGGAGAGAAAGGCGGCCATTGTTGTCACTTTTCTCATGTGTTTGATTTAAAAAGAGAAAGTTGCTTAGCCATTGATGGTTAATTGAGAGCTGTAGTCGCCATTTTAATTATTTATATCATGTTACATTGGTACAATATTAGCCTCCTAGATTAGGGAGGGACAAACATATTTACTGACTGATTATATTAGGGACTGAAAACTGCACTAATTAAATTACTCATCATGTTTCCGTCTGACTGACTGACTTTATTCAGCAGGAAATTATATAAAAGCAGCTATGAAACCCAGATTTTCAGGGAGACACCATTAAGCCTCAGACTGTCTGGTCAGAAGGCATTAGAAATGAGGAGCTGCACACCAGACACCTCATGCATTTTTAACCAATCAATATCCGTTTTTCTACGTCTCTTTCTCTCTCTCCCTTTTTCTCTTCCTCTCTCTCTCTCTCCCCCCCCCCCCCCCCCCCCCCCCCCTGTTGTGTTCTGTGGACTGTGGACTGTAGCTGTCATTTCTTTTCTCTCCCCGTTACCTTTTCTCCTTGAACGGCTGCAAAGTTTATTAATTTGTCTCGTCTCTCTCATCTCACCCCGTCTGATCTCTCAGTCCATCTCGGGCCATGCTATCTTTCTAATCTCAGTCTGTTGTCCTTTCTCATCTATCTCTCTCTATCTCTCTCTCTCTCTCTCTCTCTCTCTCTCTCTCTCTCTCTCTCTCTCTCTCTTGTTGTTCTCTTTCACTGTATTGATTTAAAACTGGGGCTGTAAACGCCTTCTCCATTTGACTTACTTTGGATATGATCTGTCCCTGTTTACTTTGTTTCACTTAGAATAAGAGCCAGGGTGCAGAGGCATGCAGAGGTTTATGTAGCCTCCGCTGAAAAGACATTAATACAGAAAATATTAAAGGGTTCTTTAATATAAATACCAAAAACAAATCATGTAATTATACAGATCTCACTCTCCACCGTCTAAAAAAACTAATACAAAAGAAAACACATCAGTTTGAAAAGAAAAATGTTTTTGACGTGCACTTTAACTTTTTAGTCTGGCCCATGTATCATCCGCTAACACAGAGGAGACAAGGCTCATTACAAACACTGCAACCAGCCACCAGGGGGCGATCAGGATGCTTTGGCTTCACTTTTGGAGGAGCCTTCATGTCATCCGTCTTACAGTTGTGTTGATAAAATATTATGTTGACCTCGGTAAGTGCAAACACACTAAAACACACACACACACACATACCTTTTTATTCGCTGAACACAAAGCAATATCCATTTGGGGAAAATATTTTTGAGGAAAGAACTACCAAAGTAGAACATGTTCTTAAAGGTATTTCTACTATGCTTTTAAGAGTAGGAACAGCAGGTAGCAAATATGGACGTGACGGGGAGTCTGTCCTTGACAACATTTTGTGTCTCAAAGAAAAATATGCAGAGGCTGTAGATTTAAATATACTGAATAGAAATACACTTGGGGCTTAATTTGATAATGGGACTTAAAGCTTGTTGTGATTTACATTATACATTTGGACTCCGCTCTTGATAAAAATGACAAATGCATTGCATTTTATTGAGCTGCTGTGAGCTACTGCTGCAATATCCACGTCTAATGGCACTTACAGTTCCGCCTGCAGGCACACACACACAAACATATACACATACACACACAAAGGCTCTTAAGAAGGTAAAATGTTTTCTCAGACAAGGAACCAAAATAAAACTGAATTAGTGTGTGATTCATGGTGTAACTGTCTATATCCACACAACAGAGAAACACACACTTAAACACAAAACACACACACAAAGGTTGTCTTTGTTTTTGCATGGTAACCTGTGGGAGCATTTTACAGGCCCTGATTTTGTTTTCCATTCCAAACTACTTCTCTGTGTTGGGGTCTTGTAAAACGATTAAAAACGGATTTCTCAAGGAGACGTGTTTAGCGAGGTCGGTTGTGTTATTTCAACGTCCTTTGCCAAGGTAAACTGAAGAAGATATTGAGGGCCATTGTGTAAGTGGATAAAATTATTTCGTATCAAAATCGAAGAGAAATAAATGACTTATTTCATTGCTGGAAAGAAAAGCACAATTGGGGGGAAAGGAAAATGGAGGGATGCTCATACTGTAATCTCCTTGCTGTAATAATTACAGGGGTAAACATGCCTTGACTGTTGGATCACTCAGGAAATCGCTTGAAGGCAAATTAAATAATTCTAATTGGGAAATTACTGATAATCATGTCGCAAAACCTGGAGCAATGCTTTACCATGGCTGAGGATTAAATTCCTTGACGCTTGAAATAGGATGTTAATCAGATTGCATTTCTAGCGTGTAAATCTAATATGGGGATTATTAATATTTATTCCCTATGTTTCTTTACCTGAAGAGGTATGGATGTAAAATGTGCTAATGGTTTTAGAAAGGTTTTTTATGGAAATTGTGTTACATTACAGCACTAGTCAGCTGTTTTGTATTTTGCTAACACAACTGTTCACAGCGTTATTTGCAGGAATCAACCGACATGTTTAATTATAAACACACTGATGCACAGGATGTTCCTACAAGTGTAATTATCTGCTCGTTGCATCTGGGTCTTCTACCGAGCACAAAAAACGACAACCCAGTCTTTTTGGTACAAGTCGGATCAAAACATGTCCTCAGAGAATATATCTGTCTTTTATCTGCGAGGTCACAGCTACTGTCATCGCTGTTGTTGTCTGGAAACCTTTAGTTAGCATGGATCTTTAGTTACCCGTGAACTTTGTTACGGGTTAAGAATGATTCAGTGGATTCATTGTAGGGTTTTAATAAATGCATGACTGAGAAAAAAAAAGTGTGTTTAAACTTTGAGGAGATTAATCTGACCTTTTATATTCAATGGGTGGCACTGAAAAAAGTGAATATAGTATTTAGAAGCTACTGAACGATCTTCAATCTCAAGGGCAAACACAGCAATAAACCCTGTAGAGGGTCATGAGACACTGAGGGTGGGTCTCAGGTCTTTAAACCATAATAAGCATAAAGATAAAAGAAGATAAAAAACATATTTTTTTAGAAAGGGTAAAAATGGGGGCTGTGAGTCTCTGGCATGGCTAGTTTTTTGGTCAGATGTTGGAAAGTTTGGGAAACCCTGTAAAAGATGACACGACTGCTCCTCTCAAGTGTTTTCTACCACTTCCTGGTGGCTGGCTGCAGTATAGGTTATAAATCCTGCCCCCTCCATGTTAGTGGATGGGACCAAACTCAAAATATTAGAATGTGAATCCACACAGGCTGAATAAACATCTAAATTAACCCTAGCTATGGGATGTACTGATTTTCATAGAATAAAAGTTAAGGTGCTTGTATCTACTGTTGGAAAGCCAGATGACCTTTAAAGTGCGTGATTCTGTCAGTGCCAATGACTCTGTCTGAAAGTTGACTCGAATACGTCTTGCCTTTTTTTTCTAACCACTTTGGAGGTGCTGAGCCAGCAGCTAAAAGCTGCTCTCAGGCTGCACAAGCACATCAAGAGATTAACAGATATTTGCCAAGATGTGACTCAGATTGGACCTCATTCTCCCCTCGACCATCATTTACACATTAGTCTAAGCTCAGTCATAAGACAGCTACATTTACGTAAGTCATATGAGGCACGATATTGAAGTTTGCAGCAGCAGAACAGTGCACAGGCCTCAACTTGACATTATTATTTGTTGCACGCATTGAATACTTACCTGTGAATTTACATTGTCAGACCTGCCATGCTGTGGATATCAATCTAAAATGGGAGTCTGTGCCATCTCCATCTCCTCAACCTAGGTGGTGACAGGCGTCTGAAGCTCTTAGTGAAATCTCGTCTTGTTGACACATAGTTTGGCTTTAACCAGACAATGAAGCTCTCTACCAGACTTCCTAACTTTTTGCCCTCAAAGTAGCCCTAATGAAAAACATTAAAGGTCACCCGGAGTTCACCGCAAAGATGTTCAAATAGTTAAATGTGAAAATTTGAAAATGTGGAAAAGGGGAAAGCTGCAGCAACAGGTGACATCAACATTGCATTTACTTATGCTGCCAAACTATTGCATCAACTGCGCTGGCACCTATTTATCAAGTCAAACCACCTCTGCACTAATAAATAGTTTGACATTTTGGGAAACAAGCTCATTAGCTTTGTTGCCGAGAGTTGGATGAGAAGATCGATACCACTCTGAAATATGAAGCTACCACCAGCAAGCAGTTAGCTTAGGTAAGCATACCTGTGTGGTCTATGGAACAAAATCAATCTATCAGCAGCTTTAAAGCTCAAGCTAATTAACCAGTTATATCGTTATATTGTTTTTATATATATACGAATCAAAGCAGTGACGTGTGAGTGGTTTTGATCTCATCATCCAACAAATGAGCATATTCAGCATTGGGTCAAACAATAGACTGGACATAAATATTGACAACATGTCACCACTTCCTCCTGCTATTCAGAAATGAAGCCAACATATTGCGGATTGAACGCTGCCATTTTGTGCATTTAGAGCCATGGAGCCGTAGTAACAAGGTCCCTCTGATGCAAAGCTTAACCAATCGTGAGTCAGTATCAGCTGTCAATCATGACCATTCAGGAAGTTTTTACACCATCAAATAACTAATTAGAAAACAAGAGTTTCAGTCAGAGGCTGAAAAGAAGAGCTGCAGCAACGGACAGTTTGAGAGAAGTTCTCTGAACATTAGGGGATGTAAACGTTATCAACTAACGACCCAAATCAAAATGAATATGAGAATAATATGTCTCCTTTAAGTCATCCAAATATAATCTTATAGTATTATATATATATTTATATACACACATATATAGTATTGTTGTAGAAGTCAAACAAAGTACATCTGGTTAGTTCTGATATGCTCATCATAATTTGAATTACTTGTCTGTGAGTGAAATTCTTCACTTAAGGTTTTATCTTTGTCTGTTTTCCGCAGTTGTCTTCACAAAACCTCCCAGTCACTAGAATATGACTCAGTCTACACCTTCATGTTTTTGCTGCTCTGATCTGTATTTTTCACGACAGAACCTTTTAACATGGAGGCTCAACAGCACATTATCCCGCTGTGTTTCACTCGCCCTGCGTACCCTTCTTCTCTCTCTGTCTTTCATTTCGTTCAACGTCTTACTTTCCCTCAGCTCTACAGACGGTATATGAATCTTCAGTGGTTCAGTCAGTCTACCTGATATTCTGCTTTCATATAAGTTATTTTCAACAATCGGGCTGCGCAGTTATATTGTTTCAGATAGGACAAGGTGTGGGAGGTGTACCACGTCAGAGTGGCAGAAGGTTGGCGTGTTTTCCTATTGTGTGTGTATGTGTGTGTGTGTGTGTGTGTGTGTGTGTGTGTGTGTGTGTGTGTGTGTGTGTGTGTGTGTGTGTGCGCGTGTTTGTGCGTGCGTGCTTGTGTGTGCGTGTGTGGGCTGAGATAGGCTGGCAGACGCAGGCATCTGGTGACATCTGGTCCAGACAGATAAAGTACCAAACACGTACTATCTCACTATCTGGAAGGTGGTGTACCCTATCTCTTACTCTTTTTCTCTTTCTACCACTCTCCCTCTCTCTCTCTATCCGTCAGTCACTCTCTCGCTCTCTCTGTAATATTTTTTCTCTCTGAGAAAATAAAATTCAAATATGCCTTATATCTCTGTCATTGACATGACAGGAAAGCACGGTACGTTGATAAAGAAGCACAAAGCCTCAGATGAGATAAGTGACAATAACAAATTACTAGTATCAATGGATAAATACGGACCTAACATATATTTAGAACAACACAGTCATGTTCCCTCCTTTGTCCTCAAGTCTTTCCAATGTGTTGTTCCCTTATTTCCCTCCTTCCTCTGGTCTTCGTAGTTTCCTTTTCTTTCTTTTGCAGTCCAATGCAATTTGTATTTTTTACTGAATGTAATTTGTATTTCACTAAACGGAAAATTTTAGTGTATATATTTCAAAGTTGGCAGGACAACATCTGCCAGGGAATATTATGTCAAACAGCTAACAACCCCTGCAAGATTTTTTGTCAACTGCTTTTGCCAAGAATTAGCATTACATTATACTTGCTGCTCCTGATTCTTCATAATTTGTTATACTTGATGCTTCACATTACTCCTGTGTTAAGCCTATTTTAAGTATTTAAAGGTTCTTTTGACACATACCAAATTATCCGCAGTGATATGCAATGGGGCACAGTGCTGGTGATGGGTTGTAAAATTTGTGTGGAAAGTAGAACATTTAGAACTAGAAAGGAATTAATATCCCAAAATCCCCTTTCCGGGATATGTATTGGATCTGCCTCAAGTTGTTCAATTGAATCTAAGTGATACAGTAGGGACCCCAAATTGTTAAGATCAGCACCTTAATACTTTTAAAGATTTGAACAGCTCTAACTTCGCCAAGGCCCAAAAGTCCCCTTCAGTCAAGCTGCACCAAATTTCTCACACTCATAAATATCAGTACCCTAAACATGCCCGATGTATTTCATCCATTATTCTCTTGGAAATCCAGGAAAATGTACAAAAAGAAGGTAGTGGGAAAACAAAGAATCTGGATGGGGCCCCTTGCTCTGGATCCACACTAACATTGAATGACTTCTTTGCTCTCATCTTGCTAACGAACAAACAAACAAACGGATGAAAACATAACCTCCCCGGGGGTTAAAAGGGATATAATGGTTACAAACTATAAATTATTAAATGATATATAATGTATAATCATAAGTGCATCAGGCAGAACAAAGGATTGACCAAATTGAAAAAAAGCAAAGACACTTTTCTGACTGATCTGCATTCTGGACTCATCAGTTTTGCTTGGTGTGATTTTATACAGTAGGCACATTGTAATCTTTTGATTTTACTTACTCCTAAGGCAGCGGCTAATGGTTACTTTCATCAATAATTAATGGCGACTACATCAAATGGCTTGTTTTGTCTGAGCAGCAGTTATTCAGTTAACCATCATATAGAGAACAGACAAAACCACATGAAATGATATTCACATGTACATAATTTGAACCAGTGAATTTTGGGTTGATTGAGTTCATAAATTAAGTTTTTTTATATCCATATGCTCACTCAGATTCACATGTAAGCTACACATAGTTAATATTTGAAATATTTACCTTCAAACCAACAAGAGCCGGATCCCTGGGGACCTCACCCTGAGGTGAACCAAGGCCCGGGTCCAAATGGTCAGAAAACCCCTGCGGGCACAGGCCCCACTGACCCCGTCACTGACCTTCGTGAAATAGCAGATGATGTATGACAAAGGTAAAATTAGAGAGGTGGGGTTTCTGAGTGACTATTAGAAAAAGGCCACATGAATGACAAAGACGGTGGCTGAAAGGAAGGAGAGAAGAAGGTAGTGACGCAAAACAAAAGATGGAGGATGTTGACGATGGAAAATAAAAAGTGGAAATATGGACGGGGCGATGGGTGGATGGCTAAGTAGGTGAGATGATAAATAGAAGGCGGGATGGATGGATGAATGGGTGGCTGCTTTGACACATGGCCCCGGGGAATCAGCCATTATACATGCAACTGTCACTCAAGATTAGCGGCATAATTAACTGCACTGCATGTGGTTCGAATGTGTGTGTGTGTTTGTGCGTGTTAGTGTGAATCTGTGTGTTGTTTTCTTGGGCCTGCGTGTGTTTGTGTGTGTGTGTGTGGGAGGAGTAATCTGTGACAGAGATTGATGTTTGGGGGAAAGCAGGCCATTACATTGTAGAGCCGAAGGAGCGATAGCCTCTGCACATCCATGTCTGTTTAAACTGCCGGCCCTCCGAAAGGCGTGGCCCCGCTGACACTCACAACACACAAATGACTCCACCTTTAATTGGAGGGACTTGTTTTTCAGGAGCATTTTGCTGCTTAATCCGCCGCTGAACTCAGGCCACAGTGGGAAATACACAGAGAGGAATTAGGTGTCATTCACAAACTAGGCAATCACCCTCTGAAGTGTTACCCCAAAGGCTCCTTCAAATAACTGGTGGATAGTTGTGGCTCATTTTAAAAGACCACATGGAATTTTAACACACTGCACACCCCCCACCCCCCACCGCCTCACTCCCTTTTTAATATTCACTCTTGATAGCAGGTTATCACGAAACCCTTAGCCTTCAATTAAGTGGCATGAGAAATGAGGATAAAATGATCATCTTGACAAGTCGGACAGAAGGAGAGAGAGGGAGGGAAAGAGGGAGGGAGGGGGAGCACATGGTCTCATTCATTATGACGCTGGATGGTTGAAGGCCATGTTCTGGAGCAGCTGCACCCCGACCAAAAGCTCCATCTCCCTGCGTCTGTGTGTTTGTGTGTCTCAGAGAGTGAAAAGAGCCTCGTCGCTCCCCTGCCGAGCGGAACATCAGCCTCATCAAGGCAGCCAGAGGCAGCCAGGGCATGCAGGGAAGTCAGGACCAACCGCCTTCAGAATAAAAGCACAGAACATTCCTCTGTTCAACTCGATCTGTCTGTCTGTCTGTCTGTCTGTCTGTCTGTCTGTCTGTCTGTTTGTGTCTCTGTCGGTCTCTCTCTGTCTGTCCATCTCTCTGTCTCTCTCTCTCTGTCTCTCTCTCTCAGTCTCTGTCTCTCTGTCTCTCTCTCTCAGTCTCTGTGTGTCTGTAACGTTATCAGTCACAATAATCGGTGTGTTCATGGCAGCGACTACTGATTTCCCAATTTAGGCCCAGTAAAAAGAGTGATCCTGTCAGGACCCCCTAGTACTGGAAGGTTGAGTCAGGCCGGGTTCCGACAAACAATTTAACAAAATGTTCAGGTTCGGGTCGGGTTCGGTAATGTCGGCTGCAGCTATCTACTTATCTTTCTATGCTGCACTTGCTTCCTGAATAAAGTGAATTTCCCCCATCTGTAACAAGAAACTAACAAATAGCTAAAAGGCAAATAGAAGTTCCACTGGGGACTTGAGAGGCACTATTGTTGGGATTTACCTTTGCAGAACTACATAAAAAAACAAGAAGAAGAAGCAGAAGAAGAAGAAAAGTACTTCACATGTAGGCTAACGTATTGTCCTGTCATTTGGGCCCATTTCAGGTGGCACTCCTCACCCCTTCCACTCCCGGGTTTTTGAAGTTTGATCAAGTTTTATATCGTACTTTCACAGAGTCGACTCCGATTGTTTGTTGAGTTTTCTTTATTTAAGAGGCGTGTCCTTGTTGCGACGATCCTTGCATATCTTTATTGGCTCCCGGTCTGTTTTGGAATTGATTTTAAGATTTTACTGATCATGCCAGGGTCTGACCCCAAGCTACATCACAGAATTACTGACCCCTTAATAAGCCTGCTCGCAGCCTTTCATCCTCAGATTGAAAGTCCATCAGGGCCCCTCAGCACAGGAACTGAGGAGATAAGGCTTGCCATGTCAGTGACTTATTTTAATCACTTCTTACAACTCACTTTTATAGACTTGCTTTCATGTGATTCTATTGGTTTCTTTTTTTACCATTTGTATTGTCATTTTACTGCTTTTTCCTATTTTCAAGTTTTAATTATATTTTTCTTGCTTCGTGGTCAAATCACTTTGTAATCGTAAGTTGCTGTATAATTAAATATTAATATTGTTAGCTTGTTAGATTTTAACATACTAAAACTGGGGCTTTTATTTTGACACTCCCAACCGGAGGAGCCACGTGGTTACGCGGTGTTGACTTGACAGCTGGCAGGCGGGAGAGACGCTCCTCTCTCTCTCGCTCTCCCTCTCTCTCTCGCTCCCTCTCTCTGTCCATCCCGGTTCCCATTGTCTCCCCCTCTCGCTCCTTGAAGACAAACTAAACTTAGCCCTCGTTTCTCCGCTGCCTGTCTCCGCCTGTGCGTCACATCCAGAGACTCAGATCCCAGCCTGTCCCCGTGGACGCGCTTCTCTGTCTCCGCTTTCTTGTCCAACATTGTGGAGGGATGGACCGGAGGAGAGGCGGCGAATGAACCGAGCGACGGCTGACACAACGGCGGCTGTGTTGCGGAGCTGATGAGGGGAGATCGTCCGGAGGAGGAGGACTTATCACCCTGCTGAGACGCAGAGATCAGCTTCCAGGGGCTGTTGACTCAACATCCCAGCAACAATTTGACCCATCGTCTCCTAGAGACATACTGGATCGCAGCAGCAGGTTTGGAGGTTAAGAAAGAAAAACCCCGCTGGTGCGAATGAACAGTAGATGATCATGTCTTCATGACTTCCCAGGAGAGGACAGAATCTGGTCCTTGAAAGGAGGCAGGGGCCACTTTCACTTGATTTCCCCACCCTGAGACCAATGAGGCTCCTTCAATCCCAGTGATGCTCAATCGGATTACTGGAGAGGAGATTATATAATCCGGTTAACACGTCCGGCTAATCTCACCATCTCTGCCGGTTGTTTTCTGTCTTTCGCTAAGTGGCCTCTGTCCAGGACCGTGTCAAGGATGCTACTCATGGAGGTCACCGTCGACCGGACTTTGTAGTCCACTAGGTGATGCCTGGACAAGTGGAGCCTATGTGGACATAACCGAGTCACTGGAACCTTTGTTCGATGCCGGTGTCCTTTCCTAATCCAAGGCAGTTATATTCGAAACCCACATTATCAGTAATCTGAATTAATTAAGTGCTTAAGCCAATCAGTGGAATTGCACCACGCCACCTGATTTATCTGGCTACTAAACCGCCTTCAGTTGCAGAGGCTTAGGAAGGGTTTGCCCACAGAGCCCATCTCTGTAGATTTGCAGCGTGGAACAATTTGTGCACTCGAATCGCCCACCTTCCATCTTTGATCACTGACCCCACGGGTGTTGGAAATCCAGGGGACCACATTTCAGCCTGTTAACCTGTCAAGCGGCTCCTCCTTTTGAATGAAGTGGTAGCATTTGGTTCCCCTGAGCTCCAGCGAGAGTACAGGGGCTGTGCTCTGCTCTGCGCCTCTCACCTGGGCTGCCGGCCAACCAGACAGGGCCCTCCGGGGGCTTGGATCTCGAACGTCCTGCTGGAGATTTGGGAGTTACCCAGAGTTTCCTCACCACGTGGGCCACGGGAGAGCAGAAGGAGGCGGACACCATGGGGTGCTGTAGTGGCAGGTGTACCTTGGCCTTCATCTGTGGCATGCAGCTGGTAAGTGTTAAGATTGCTATTGATTCTTTAGGAGGGTCGCTATTCAGGAAAATTGATCAAGAGAAAGAAAAGTGTTTTTTTTTTTAAAGAAATCTGGTAAGAATTCAACTGGAAAAGAATCAACAAAGAGACACCTTAACCCCGGTGACTTGACACGAAGGAGGGGACGGGTGGATGGAGAGGAAGAATGGATGAGTGAGGGGTCATATTCCAGAACTTAATAGGCGTGTAAGAAGTGATGATACAAGGTAGGATCTGTGTTGAGGGATAGATTGACGAATAGGAGGAGTGAACGGATGAATGGCTGTTGTTGGGAGCATAAGATAGATGGAGGAGGCATGGAGTGATGAATGGAGATGCTCGAGAAAAAAAGAGCTATGGTGGCAGGTAGATGTACGGAACGGGTGCATGTGATTTGTGGATAGAAATGTATGGATTAAGGGAACAGGAGGAATAGACTCGATATTTACTGATGCTATCAACTGCTGCCATTCTCTCTGTGTGCCTGTCTCCCTTTGTATCTCTCTGTCTCCCTTCGCCATCTGTGTCAATGGCAACTGGTGCCAGGCAAGACAACAGGGAGGGAGGGATGGGTCTGTAGGTGCATGTGAGGATGGGTGAGAAGGAACGACAATGATTTCACGGTTATTCAGTCCTGTGAATTCTCAGTAATCGATGACGAGTCCCTTTTGGTCTTATCGAAGAAAAGGGACCAAATGTAATGTAGGTGATCTTGACTCAGATTAATAATTTTCAAGGACATATGTAGTTCAGTGGATGTGAGTAATGGAGAACTCTAACTCCTAATATATTATGGCCGAATAAAGTTCTCATTCAAACATAGACAAATGTACTAGCAGTTGCTGAG
Organism: Pleuronectes platessa; assembly: GCF_947347685.1. Lineage (NCBI taxonomy): Eukaryota > Metazoa > Chordata > Actinopteri > Pleuronectiformes > Pleuronectidae > Pleuronectes > Pleuronectes platessa. The sequence goes on from NC_070642.1 coordinate 12,064,152, forward strand.
TTGCTCTCATTTGTCATTCGAAAGCCTCAAGTTTGGTGTTTTTTATCCAAGGCCATCTTGGTCTTTTGAAACCATGAGTAATCCTATCTGGAGGAGCAGATGCCACGTGCGACTTGCAGCCATTGCATGGTACTCGCTGTCAGTTAGTCACATGATATCCATGGCCCCCTGCATACTGTCCTTTATTGTCTATTTTACTCTAAATGGGACCATCATTTAATGAATGGGCAGGTAGCGCTCACTGGCTCAGAACGCTGTCTCTGTTGGGGTCGGGTTATACATTTGTTCGGGCTTGTCACTATGAGCAACAGCTTTCACATTACATGCAGTAATTTGCCCCATTATTCATATACATATTTTAGTCAGTGCAGCTTTAATAAACCAAAGATATCTAGGACACACAAGACATTTAGATTAAGATACATGACCGGTACTTGTGTCCCGGCTGTGAGAAGTTGCTTGCTTGCTGTTGCTTCTTCGATCACGGCGAAGCTCTTCTCCTTGAATACCTGTAAACAATTACCATTATTGCTGAACATTGACCGAGACCAATAACTGGGACTGGAGAGCAATCAGTCCAGGCAGGATTCTCTGGAGGATTGCCCTGGGAAATAAAGGAAATCGCTGCCTCAATTGGACGAAGAGGAAAGAGGTTTTGTCAGAGAGGGGCCACTCATGTCAAAATAGATCCTGAATTTCTTCAAACCATGTGTGCACAGCAACGGATGGTGTTTTAGAAAGTAGATTGGGACTACACTATGCATGTGCACTGACTATTATTCATGAGAGTGCTTATGCTGTAGCATTCTCCGCTCGTGGAGTCATGTACAGTAAGTGTGTGCAAACTTAAGACCTATTGTCATGTTGAATAGGGCACTGTGGCTGACACAACACCATGTGTGTGTGTGCACGCATGTGTGTTTGCATTCAGTGCAACAGATCCATGAAAGGCACCTAATTTACTGTGAATGACCCTTTCTGTGGAAGTCAACGGTTGTGGAAGGCCCATTGTGCTATGAAATGGGACATTGCTACGCACATTTTCATAACAAGTTCAAATGGAAAAACGGCAGTTTAAGTCAACTTGTCCACAGTTCCAATGAAAATGAGATTTTCCACATGTGTGTGCAGCCATGAAACACACCATTGTGTTGTAAATGGAGATGCTGGGTTTTTCCATAAGCGAAAATAGAGGGAGTATGTTCGTGTGTCTCTGTTTGTGTGTGTGTTTGTGTGTGTGTGCTTGTGAATGAGATGCTGTCATAGTGATAGTCATTGTGTCTAATGTGGTGGAACTAATGCTATGCCATAGTCAACAACATGTTTTGCTCTGCTAACTGTTGTAATAGCTAAGCCAGCTGATACCACCGCTGGCTGAGCCGGAGGTCTAACACTACTGTATTTTACAGTTTGGCCATGCACAGTTAGCTCGGTTATGGCTGAAACCATTTAGACACAGGCCTCCTGATGGGGTATTCACATAACGCAGACTGTGAAGATGCAATTTTACAGATACTGTTAAATTGTTTTCGCAAGATCTAGGTCCGTCATTGCTGTTATTACTCACAGGAAACCCCCCGGTACAGTCAAACAATTTTCACCACAAATTGGAACTCAGCCCTTTTCTCTGCTTGAAACCCCCAGTTGGAGCTGACTGGTTTTGCCACGTGAGCTTCCGCATTAATAGTTGACCTCACGGTGTAGAAGACAATGCAGGTCAGTGCGGCGTCTTATGTAGTGGAACTGATATCTAATGTCACTTCTAACAGCAGTTTTTCTCCTGCTTCATTAGCCGAGTTAATTGCAGAGTTATCTGATGTCACCATAGCTGAGCAGGGATCAGTGATCCAGGTTGGAGAAGAAGTTCGTCTACTTCATAGTTGACGTCACCACGGGCCAAGTCAATTAGTCCCGCCAGAGGAAATAGTGCCTGGTTGTAATTCAAATTAGATCAAATGTTGTGTATTCCCGTGTATGAGGTGCATGAGCTAGCTTAATTAGGTCACCAGTCAATTTTAAAGCCTTGTGTCTGCTTTGCTACAATAGCTATTGGTGTTGGTTATTTTTAGACTTGGACTTGCCCCCCTTGTTGCTTTAGATATTTAAAAACAATGAATGATTTTCATCATCATCGTTCAACAATATATATGTGTATAAGACTAATACTTTACATTGATGTGTAAAGTTTATGAATTTACATAGTTCATGACAATTTCACTCAGGCCCCACGGATCTGATGCAAGTATCTTTGCTAGTTTCACACTGACGCATTTGTAATTTTACCGTCCAGTGACCATGTTAAAGAACAAATTCCCTCTCCCATCTGGGAAATCTTCTATTTTAATTGCAATCTGTCAAGATGCGAGCATTCCTGGCTTTTAAAGGCGACAGCAGATGACACTTTGATTGGTTTATTGCATGTTACATCCCAAACGCACTCATACACAATTATAACCCTCTAGAACCACGAGCTTGGAGTTTTCTGCCATTTAACAATTTGTACATGCTCCTAATGTATATCAGCCCGTGCACTCAGATGGTAAAAATGGAGCCCTCGATGTCAGTATCTCAAAGGACATGTTGACATTTTGAGAAATGCACTTATTTGTATTCTTGTCAATAGTTAGATGAGAAGATCAATACCACTCTCGTATCTGTATGCCACTGCAAACACAAAGTTACTGCCAGTTAGCTTAGCGTAGCATGAAAATTGAAAACAAAACCTCTAAAGCTCATACACACAACATGTCTAGTTAATTTAAAATGACAAGTTGCAGTTTGACTGACAGTTGAATATTTTTTGGCAATGACATCAGTCTTTTTGTCAACCAGCAAACAATACCAGTAAGTCCCTGTATCTGGCCAAAATTTATTCGCAAACAGTTGACCCAAAAATATGTGATACAAAAATCAGTGGTGTCCATCTTGTTGTTTACAGTCACTCTTGACAACCAATTCAACAAGGGTGGGTCCCAGAATTTGGAACATTTTTTGAAAAAGGGGATATTGAAGTTGACGAGAGTGGGAAAATAGCAGTGGCAATTTTCTTCAACACTCATTTGACTTCAGTTCAACCTCCGAGGCAGCAACAGTGATATTATGGTGAGAAAGATGACACACATACCCAGTGTGTCATGTCAAAGTGTGTCGTGGTGCGGTGAGCAGAACAGAGGGGGAGGTTAGAAAGTTGGAACAGGCACAGAAAAGACGAGAGCACGATGATGGCAGCCTGTCAGATGTTGTTTTTACCAACACCTTTGCACACACACACACACACATATAGATACACATATGTCACTGTTGACTCACTTGCTGTGGCAATGGTTGTGGTCCTTGTTGCTATATCAGTCCGCACACCCACTGCCTGCTGTCACAAAGATGATGACTAAATAATCCAATGGCGTGATAGGTAACAGGATGGCAACTGGTGTCCTCGCTCCATTGGCTGGCTCGGAGGAGTTTGTGCAGACGGCAGGTGGGTGTTAATGTTGATGCAATGTTCATTATGTTGTTGGGGTGTAAGTTAATTGAATAGATTGGAGCAGAAGTAAAGCCCCATGATTCAATGTGGCGCACGATCATGGTGAGATGATAATCAATTATCCAGTGGAGCAAAAATACAATTTTGTTAATTTTCCAAAAGGACATTTTCAGGAAACATCAATCATGAGACAAATTGTCGACAATACTGATCTTTGTACAAGTGTACAAGGCAAAGGTTGTATACACGAGACAAGTTTGACCAAACAGGTTGACCATACAGCAGCCATAGGCTATCTGAGACACAGTGTTTGTCTGTCTGTGGCAGTACGTTCCTGTGACATTTCCACCACTGAGGGACATAATGAATAATTTACCAAACGGAGGCAGTGACATGAATACAGAAATCGTACCTCTGCATGTGTGCCGCGTGGTACCTGATTGCAAAACAGTGACTGTGCAGACATTGACACCAAGAAGTCAATACCGATCATGATGGTGTTACGGGGGGGGAGGGGGGGGGGGGGGAGCAGAATCAATCGATGAAGACGTGTTGGATTTTCAAGAACCACAGTTTAAAGTGATTTTGACTTGGAAATAATCAACAACTCATCAATTTACAAATCAAAAAAATTGAATTAAAACATCCACTGGTGACACTGGTTTAATAATATCTGTTGAATCAGTTTCTACTGGAATAAATTGTCCATTATCATTGCTGTTTTGCAAAAAAATTCTCTCCCTCGCGGTCTGATTCTTGCTCAGCCACCATATCATTTTATTAGCAATGTTCAGGCTCTGTTATTTTTGCAAAACGCTTCCATCACTTGCTGTCGGTTTTTCAGCATTTTGAAGCAAATCCATGTGGGGGTAGTTTCAGTCGAAAGCTAAGGCGGCTCCTGCACTCTGACAGCGAACATAATCTTCAGACCTCCGTCCTCATCAGCTCAACTCTGCGAGATAAAAAGGCTTTGCTATCCTTTATAGAAAATGCCGCTTTCAACGAGGGACACACACAATCTCGCCTCAGCGTCTATAGATTTTCTGTCGCGCTGTCTTTTACGCAGTCTCTAATTTGTCAGTCTCTCTACCCCCAGGTCTCTTATTTTTATGTATGCCCCCTTTTCTCTGTGTATGTCTTTTTTGGGCCTTTTTCAGTCTTAATTCTTGTTTCTTTATGTTTTTGCTCGGAGGAATGCAGTAATCACACCTTGGCAACACGGACTTGATTAGCAATTCATTCAACGTGTTCAATCGAGGTCTGTGCACAAAACAAGCTTTCACCTACTGGTCCTGTTCAGGTAGTTCCATTTTGCAACTAAGTCTAACATCAGACCTCAGGCAGATCCGCACAAGCTGCAGACGTGTTGTCCAGGTTCTTCTTGGTGAATAAGGGGGAATTGGACTTAAAAGCCTTTCAACTTTTAACAAAAGGCAATGTAATTTTAAACATTGAGACCTTCATTTCACATAGAATCACACCAAAGTAGGTGTATGCCTTTGGTGGTGGAAATTTAGGCCGTTGCTTTCGGATTTCTATCAGTTACGGATAGTAAGCTAAAGCAAACTCCTTCAGGTAACTGTGAATACTAATGGTGGCAGTTCACACCAAAATTATGCGGCGCACCAAACTTGCTTTAAACTAAAGTTTGAGTTTGGCATAATCAAAAGTGACTGTGTCTGGAAAACCATAGAAAAAAAACTATATAAAATGAAAATAAGTAATTATCTTCTCAACCTGGAGGTCCTTTCTAGGCTGTATCCAACTACTTTAACCGAAGCCGTCAAAAATGAAACCTTCTTACATCTAGAAAGTCGGGAGTTGTGACACATAGCGAGCAAATAATGCTGTAAAATTGTGAAATCTTGTAGGCACTACTCATGCTGTTTGGTTGTAAATGTGATACCATACTTCTTGTGCTGGAAAAAAAGATCAATCAGCCTAAGGAAATCCATCATAAAGCTGTCAGCAAACAGTGCAGACTTCTTCACAACCTGGACTCCTTAAACTAAGTCAATATATTAGGGTTTGGAAAAAGACCAACTTTTGAAATGGAAAATATGTGGTAAAGAGTATTTTTCTATGCTGGAATGTGTCCAAGGGACGTGCAGGGGACAGTTAGATCCTCCCAGCCTGGATGTTTGACTGCAGCAGCCTGATCACAAGGTGCATCACAGAACTGGAGGTGACAGAGCTTCTCTCCAATGACCCTTCACCAATTGATCTATGATGGCCCAGATAGAGTAACGGAAGTGTGTGGTTGTCCAGTGTTTGTGCGTCCACTCTTAGCTCCCGGTGTCATATTTAAGTCAATTAGTCGCTTGTGCCACTGAGAGCTGCAGACCCTTCACATGTCTTAGTGTGTGGTCCATTAGCATCTGTTATTCAATATCTTTTAACGTATGGAGATTTCCTTACGTTTGCCTTATATTGAAAACTTAAACATGTCGCTGCGCTTTTCTGTCTGTTTAACATAATATCTTTTTTACATGCATATTATTTAAATGTACACATTTGCCCATGTCATGTAATCTCATGAAAACAGGTTTGTCAAGAAAGCTATTTTCAGTGTGGGTTCCTCAGAACCAGGCCTAAAGGATATAATTCATTACTAGACTATGTATTTATATATTTATTTGATAGGGACAGAGCACATTAATAAACATTGATATGAAAACAAAAATTTAAGAATGCTAAAACAAGTTACAGTTAAGCTAGCAACTCTAAGAGAGGTAATGACTATTTATCCAATGGTTGTGTCAACTTCTCAGCACTAGAGTAAAAGTAAAAAGACCACCCACGTCAATAGGAATCATGAATGCCAATACATCTTATTAAGACACTCTGTTAATACTGCTATATGGCTGAAATTGTGAAATTTTTGATTGCAATAACTTACTGTACGAGTTACCATAAAGCGTAACACAAGAAATGTTTGCATTCCTGGCTGCCTCCAATATAAGATTTGTAGATTGGTGTCTCTGTCTGTCTATGAGGTCTTTAGGAAAAGGCTGGACTGTAAGGGCTGGACGTTAGGAGAGAGGATTTCAAGGTTTTAATAGAACAACATGAGTAGAGAATGAATGTAGATCCAGAGGCAGACCGGAGTCGGAGTGAGTACATGCCGTGCTGGTGGGTGGCTGAGCGTGGCGGTTATGTCAGGGCTGGCAGGTGATTCTGGGTGCAGTCAAAGAAAAACACATGTTGAGTTTAGGATGAACAAAGGAGCTGTAAACTCAGAGAGATAGCAAATAGGTAAGTTCTCTGCAGAAGCACAAATACTGCACTGAGAGGGGCGGTTCTTGTTGGAGTCTTGTGGTCCTAACTGCTGAATGAAAAGTGCAGTTTGTGAGATGTGGTTGTATGAAAACTTTGAAGAACTCTTAGCACAAGACGGGATCACCAGCACTAGAATCACCACTTTACTAGTATTGTTGAACGTTTTCTCACAAACTCCACTTCTAGATGTTTTTATTGAAAAACCACAACAACGCTTTCTCTCTCGGTTGAGGTTGTGGGATGTGTTGTTAAAGCACTCAGGCTCACGGCAAGGGTGCAACACCACGATACTGTATCAACTCACACTGTTATTTTGAAAAACAGTGTGTGGAAGAGTGAGAATCTGTAAAAAATGAAATCTTTTTATTTGAGTTAGAGAAGCTGACTCAATCTACACTCCTCCACAGCTCAGTGGAGGCTGTAAACTGAGCCCTTACACTGTTGGATTATTTGTTGTGTAGTCTCAGTGATACTGACACACATGGTGTGAAATCACATCCACTGTGCAGACCACTGTTGTGACTCCATGTGGCAGTGGCACGAATCTGGACTGTAGCACACAGTGTTATCTAACAGCAAATACTCTTAGTTATCACTAAGTAGTGTGGATGCAGTCTTTGTTCAGGCTTTGATTTAGGGCAGGCTGGACTTTAACTATATTCTTTCAAACCTCAGTTGCTGCGGTTTTCTTTTTACAAAGTACAAATCAATGTTGCAGCTGTTTCTGAAAATATTTTTCCCTGCCCCAGTTCATGCAGTGGTGTTACACTCTGAGGCATCGTTTTTATTACAAACATTCTTCAGATACAGACACCAGCTGCAGAGAACAGCCAAACCTTTCATTTTCAGTTTATTATAGAGGCAACGTTGATAAGCTATGACTGATCTAATCCTCCACCACTGATGTCATGAAGTGATGTTAGAAAAGTAATAAGGTTTGGTAAAAGATTTGTTTGATGATAAAAAGGAATATGCACCTTGGGAGTTGTAGTGAACTTTTGACGTTTGATCATATACCATAAATGAAGATGGACGATGCATCTACATTTCCCCCCATTTTTCCAGAACTTTAGCAAGGATATCCTCGGTAAGAACGCTGCCATCTTGCGCCATTGATGATATTTGGAGCCAAATTCCAAACGAGGAATGGAACCGTGATATTTAAGCCCTGCAGATAAACGCGCTTGACCAATCTTGAATCAGTCAGTGTGATAAGAAAATGATAGAAACCATCTATGAGAAAAATTTATTCAACATGTTTTTTGAGTTTTTTGTTTGGTCTATGTCCCGGCCAGTAACGTGGATAAGGTTTATGACGAGGGGAGAGTTCAATGTTTTCCTACTGGGAGTTACTTTTTATTGTCTAGAAAATGAATGAGTAGCAGTTCATTAGTGTTTAGCGTCTCGCACAATTCTGCATTTCAGATGCAGGAAGTTCATCTTTCTTTTATCTGTAATACCAAAAACAAGGAGGCAGCAAACACATCAACGTATGAGTTTATCTAAAGAGGAAAAAACAACCAAGCAATGAAGCATTGGAAATAAAAATGTTTTGAATCCTTCAAAGCCTTTATTCATGTCATTAATGAGAGTTTTTGTTGATGTAAATTTTCAAAGTAATGTTCACGGCGTCCCCAAAATCCTCAGATGCTTTCATCTTCAGCTGCGGCTGTGGGGGAGACTCACTTCACTTTTGCAGCCGGTCCTATTCTCAGTGGCTTGTTGCTTCAGAGCAATCTGGTGGCCTATTTCAATCTTCCTTCATCACATTCCCCGAGTCCTGACCCCATCTTTAAAAATCGCCTCCGGCTTCGTATCGACACTCGGCAGCAGCGAGCGCGAGGAAAGTGAGGGGATGACATGCAACAAAGGTCACATCAGGGGAGTGTGTGTCTGTCCCCGCCGAGCTGCTAAAATGTGCATCAGCGGCGGTGGAAGCCGACCTTGTGCGTGACCACTGCTGATGGATGAGCTGGGATGATGTTTGGCCAAAGACTGCTGCTTCAATATTTACACACAAGGCTGACAGGCGGACTGACAAAGAGGGTGGACAGATAGACACATCGACAGACACCCTCTGTTATATTTTAATACACTTTAAGCTGCGGTGCTGACTTCCTGTTCCTTGCTGGGCTCCTGTATTGTTATTTACCCCTCAAGGTGAAACCCTCCTCTATTGTTCTCAGAGAAGTCATATCCTGTTGATGTAGTTGTTGCCGTTGTTGTTTCTCCCGCGAATTCTGTTATTCCGCCTGCGCAGACATTCTGATCTTATTACATCAAAGGGGTGCTGGAATTACAATGACGAGCGACTGCAAAGCAATGCCTCGAGCTTCATTACACATAATCACGAGACGGAGGAATGACTGGTGTCAGACGATAACCTGCTATCTGGAGCGAGAACAACTGCGTTTCCTGATTGACACACTGATGTTTTGTTGAGCAGGTTTCGGGGGTGGGGGAAAAGTTGCTCACTACAGAATGACGTGACTGACACTTTAAATTTAGCTGAAAAGGCAAGAAAAGTGAGTCACAGGTTTGTCTCGTGGGAGCAGTGATAATATTTTTCATTAATTTCAATTTTATTCGTCTAGGTTTTTCGTACAGAAAGGAATTACATTCAAACAATGTGGTTATGCTCCCATTAAGTCCAGTATTCTTGTCCTCGTAGATATTCTATAAAGATCATAACATTGGCCACAGTTGGATAAACATGGTCAGAAACTTGTAAATGTCTCTAATGTATTGTTATATTCTATGCATCGTCTTTCTTCCGCTGTTCCACCGTGTCGTCTTCTTTCTCTATCATTGTTGCTTTGTAATTTTTCTTTCTGTGTCTCTCAATCTTTATCTCGGGCTCGCGCTCTCTTTTATTCTCTCTTTCGCTGCGGTGCACAGGCTCTCCCAGGCCATTTGAGTTGGTCAGGGAGCTGTGAAAAGCCGTGAAAACGATGTCTGTGTGCCTTTGCGTCCGAATCCTTTTGGGAGTGCCTTCGTGTCTGTGTGTCTGCGACAGCCAAGGTAGCGGAGCGTGGTACGTCTCGCTGTAGAAGCCCTTCAACTGGGATGAGGAGCCAAGGGAGGAAGGGAAGAAAGGATGGTTGGATAGATGTTCTCTAAGAGGATAGATGAATGTCTGTGCGTGGATCAATATTGGGATGGAGGGATCGAGAGTTTGGACGAATCAATGGAGAGAGGTCTGGGGAAGATGATTTGGGGAAGCAGAGGAGGAACAGAGGATAACGAGAGAGGATGGATCGATGATGGACAGATACTGAAGATGTATGGATGAACCGATGATTAATAAACGGATGGGTCGTTGAGTTTTCAGAAATGGGCGTGGATTGCTGTCAGTGGTAAGATCCAATGAGTTAAGTTGGATGTTGGCTTTGTGACAGCGGTGGTTGGACGTAGGGATATGTTTGGATTTGGGTTATAGTCAAGGGAAATAAAAATTGACAGGAAAACAGACTTATTTTCATTCTCCATGCCCTGGCCCCCTCCTCCACCGCTATACTCCATTCCATGAAACATACCATTGTCAGATATGAGTCTGCTCACCATCCCCTGTACCAGCCTGAGAATCTACATTGTCAGGGAATCCAGTGTGGTCGCCCTCACCCTCTTGAACTCTCCACTCAAAGATCTGCAATGTCCCAAATCTGGACACCTTTAAAAGTCTTCTCAAAACCCACCTGTTCAGAAACAAGTTCATGTCACCACTTCTTTGGTTATCCCCAGCAAGTATTTCTACTTTGATTATCTGTCCTTTGTTTGTTTCATTTTTTTTCATTATCCTAACTTGTGGCTTTTGAAAGTTGCTATCTAGATGCAAATCCTAATTATTCTTGTTGTTATTATTAAGGTAAGCCTATCCACATGGCTTAAAGGTTGTGCATGATGCTTACTTTGTCCACTATCCATTTCTACAATGGTGTGCACAAACCCAAACTGTATTTACCACCGTGTCTGTTCAATCACGCTGCCTCGTCAAAGCTTCAAGCCACATCCTTTTAATTTATCTTATTTTATAGCCTTAACAGATTTACACCGTGGGTTTGACAATGTTTCATGATGAGATTTTATTTGAAAATGACCTCTTCATATTCAGATTTCCCTCCAGGCAGATGAATAGAACCCTCTTGGAAGTACTTCGCTGTGTAACAGACTGTAATAAATTGGTGACTAACTTACGTTGAAGGGATTGTTTGTTTTCTAATCATATTAATACGTTTGGAAAGTGATGCTTATATTGCTGAAATGACAGTGACAGGGTTTTAACAGTGGCCAAACTGAATAGAGGTGACAGAGAGGAGAAACACATCTGGTTGATTAACAAGCTTTACCTCATTTTACCCTCCGCTGTGGAGAGCGGTGCTGATTTTTGCGGAGACAGATACGTTAAGTACTTCAATCACTGATGGATTGTCTGCATCCATATAGTGCTTTTTTCAGTCTTAACGACCACTCAAAGCACTTTTACACTACGAGTCACATTCACACACACATTCATGCAGTGCCTCTATATATAGTTTTTTATCACAGCAGTCAAAGATTCACTGTTTTGCCCAAGGATACTTGTGGACTTGTGGACATGTGGACTTGAGGAGCCAGAAATTGAACCACTGACCCTTACGATCCAAAGGCCTCTTTCCACTGGCCAAAACCCCATCAGCACACTGTAACATCTGTTTTTTGTCTGCAATGGGAATTGATTCACTTGCCCTTTTTTCTTTGTCTTCTTTATTTTGGCAGTTTAGTCTAGCTGTGTATGTTTTTTCCAGTTATATGATGTGCATTGTACTTCTGGGTGTAAATACCCATTAATTGGTGTTTATGTTTTTTTTACACCTTGGGAATAATGAACGATAGTCAATTGTTTTCTTTGTATTATGCAAGACAGAGAGGTGAGAGGGATTCTCAGTTTCTGGCGCTTTACATGACTCACCACTGGCAACTAGGAAAGGAGATGAACAAAAATCTGTACCTGCTAATTCAAAATCAAATTAAACATATACATAAACATTTAGCACTAGGAATGGTTTACATTAATACTGAGAAACAAGAAAAACACTCAAGAAAACAATCATCAAATAGTCAAAGTTGATCTTCGGTTTAAGAATTATGGAGAGGCAAGACTTTGTGCAACGGCCTGATTCTTCTGGTGGGTCACGACTTAAAAGAGGTTAAGAACCACTGAGCCCGACCACAGGATGTATCCTCATGATGCCTTCAGCTGTTTATTTATTCACACCACTCTCTCGTCTCCATCGCTCGAAAACTCTCTCCCATCCGATGTGAAGCCTCTCCTACTCTTTGATGTGATTGGCTGACAGTCAGAGGCAGTGGATGGAAGCCAGAAAAAGTGACAACGTTTTGAGAGCGGGCCAAGACCGAGCGTTATTGTCTGAAAAAATTTACTGGCCAAAACGGTGTGGGTGACCTTTATTGATTTTTACCTACTAAAGATTTACCCTCAGTTGGTCAATACGGACTCTTCCTCAGAGTTCAGAGGATCGATCGATTCACAGAGGGATCAAAGATCTCATTTTGAGCCTCCACTACATCCATCCCCGGGCTGTTGAGGAAACTACACACTCGGCGTAGTTCTATATTTTAGTATTAAGTGGAATCCATCATATGATTCAGGGAGGCCGACCCTTTCTATCTGCTGAAGATGCACCATCCATGCGTGTGCTCTCTTGAGATGCAGTTTAACACAATACAATCACATTCCTCCTCGTGTTACTTTAAACGTCAAGATGTTTCAGCGTCTCGGTTATTTTTGGCACTTCTTTGGGCTTCAATGCAGCAACACAACAGATGGTTTGCATTTAATCTCAAGGTAGTGTAGCAAAAAAATAAATAATGTTGTATTACCCATCACTCTCTCTTTGTACCTCATACATCTTTTAAAAAACAATTCATGCTTAAAAAGTCATAATCATGAGTTTACTTTGCAGGGTAATTTAAAATCCGATGCTTCTCATGCTTATTACTTCATATTGTGGCAGTAAAGATCATATTAAAGGCGGCTGCAGTCAGGGAATTGGACTGCCCTCTTATTTCAATTTGTGTGTGAAGCAGTGGTGAGAAGGTGCATTTAAGTGGAAACTTTTTTCTCAGATGGGTTCATTATGGCACGACTACATTCTGCACAGAACCTTCAACTTGCAAATATGGGAGGTTTAATAAGCCTCGGTATCTCAATGATAAAAAGCACCTCACAGAGTTCCTCCAGTTCCCACGCTTGCTTCATATCTACGTCACATGTTTCTGGCCTGAGCGCCTCAAACAACTGGACCAGAGTGAGTTGGAGTTGTCATTATACGTATAAACTTTTCTTAAGTAGGACAAAAACACCCTCAAGTGGGACTATAGAATAAATTATAAATGCTGAGACTGTTTGTGACCAACACATTTTTGTCCGCTGGCACAATAAATGGCCGACTCAACATGTTTACAGGAACATCCACAGAGAGACACACTGCGTGAAACACTTAAAGACTTTCCCTGTGAAAACATGTCCTTTTTTTAATTGTCCATTTTTTTGCCTTTACTCTTCTATGAGTGATCAGAATGTGTGCTCTTCACTCGGAGCCAGGTCATCATCCCGACCATGAATGTTTTTCTCCTTGCTCGGTTAAGCTGATAATAAACTAGACGGGACAAACAACTTCAGATGGTCCAATGCGCTGTCGATTTTGAATTCCAACAGCTTCCAAGAACTTTCCTCTTCAAATAGTTGGATCTAAGTGTCAGGGATTAGTTTAAAATGGCAATCACAAAGAATTCACGTTTTTTTATTTCATTGTTTTGTTGGATTTGCTGCCCAAAAATTCTCAAAATAGATCTATAAAAATACAACAATGACACAAAAGTGATTTGACAGATGCTTTTTTAAATCTTTGGTGGGTCTTCTTTTCTTTCTTTTTTTTAACTGTTGCCTCCGGTTGTCTCCTGTCGCTTTGCCAAACATTTCCATTAATATTTTGATCCAAAAATATATGACTTGGGTATTTGTTCCCTGAAACGCACACACAAAAGTGAACACACATTGTCACGCAATCCACAATTTCTTTTCCAGGCACACTGACATATCATTGCATGGAGGAAGCTTTAAGGACTAGAGACTCAAGAGTTCAACATTATACATTCATCTTAACCTGTAATCAGTTTCCCTCCACCACTCGTCCTCCTCTCCTCTCCTCTCTCCCCCTTTCCTCTCCTCTCAGTATGAATTGATTCAGTCTTATTACCTTACACACCTGCTCTCCGGTTTGGCTCCATTCTTTCTCCCTCTTTTACATAGAGAAACACACCTACAGGCACACACACACACACAATCACACACTACCTACCATCTTCTATTTTCTTGCCCTGCTCCCTCTGCTACACTCTCACAAACACACACACACACACACACACACACACACACACACACACACACACACACACACACAGTAATCAGATCTGGCAATCTCTTGTATTTTTTGAATACAGCAGCTAAAGTGAGATACAGATACAGTCTCAGCTTTCAGCTCTGCTCGGTTTCAGCATATCATCCAAACTGTAGTCACGTCAAACCAAAATAGAAGCACAGAATGTTTTGGAATGTGGGAGACACGGTGGTGGCATCAGGTTTTTTCTTCTGTGTGTGTGTGTGTGTGTATGTGTGTGTGTATGTCCACACATTGTCTTATGTATAGAACAACACGGTGCTCCATGCAATTAACAGGGAAAGACTGAGAGCTTTAACTCCTATAGAGCCACCTGTTTAAAAAACTGGACACATCCATGGCATCGTGGAGAGACGCTCAAGGCAAAAATACCATAAATGATGATGTACTGTATATGATTATGTACTGATCAACCACTTCATTAAAGCAAGATACTGGTGTTGACCATAGACTGTAAATATCGATGGATAACGTGTCTCTTATTCCTCCTGTTGTCCCAAAAATGTAATAAGATATCCTCGATACAGGTGCCGCCATCTTGCACTTTTGGAGTCATTTGAAGTCTGTGTGGTAGTGATCATGGAGGGAATCCGTGGTATTAAGGTTCCATTAGAGCAAACGCTCGACCAACCACGAGTCAGCCTCAGTCTGCAATCGAGATGATTCACAAATTTTTATAGCAACATTAAGCTTCTTGTAAGCAAACTTACTGGAAACTGAACACGTGGAGAAACACCAGTGTGAAATGAAGTACCCTAGAATGAAGGAAATCTTCTGTGATGCGTACTTTGACCCTTTCGTTTTGCCATCCACTAGCATGGAGGAGATTGGGTTTATGACCTATCAATCAGTTTGATTTGGTTTTACTTCTGTGGAGCGGTCATGTCATCCGTCTTCTGAAGACTTCTGCTGGTGACAGTGTAATTCTACGTTCCAACTTTGCGGTTGAGACGACAAAGTTGATGACAGGGATGGTGACACGATGCCATTGAGGTGCAAGTGGGAGGGTTATTTTGTGCTTCCACCTCAATTTTGCCAAATGTCAGCTTTCATAAGAAGACCTGCAGAGACTCAGGTCGCCATCAGACCGCTTTTAATTCAGAAGAAAAGCATTTGGAACTTCTCAAATTAAAGCATTTGAAATAAAAAACACCAATGCTCATCCTGGTATTTCTTGGGGACATAAGGGCAGCAGCTACTCAGTGGCTCAGATGGCAACGTCTGGATTTTTTTGTTTTTTCACCTTTTCAAATGTGCTGGAGCTTTATTAAACTTCCCTCTTACTCTCAGCAGTGTTTCATTTTCAGGTTGGCTATGCTGTTGCTTCGTAATAACTGCCTGCCCTAGTCTGCAGATACATGGGCGATACAAGACCGCAGTCTGTGTGTGTGTCTGTGTGTGTGTATCGCTGCCTGTTTTTATTGACCTATCAGTGACGTTGATTACATTAGCAGCTGCAGTTTGCGGCGTGACATTTGAAATCCATCCTATACTGACACAGACTGTGCAGTTGAATCCATATCGCAGCGGGAGCAGTCGTAATGACACTGGGCATGACGGAGGCAGCCGATCTAAAAACTTTCAAATAAAAAAGACTGTATCTGAACAAACATTAACACAAAGCGGGTCTTTCCTCTGAATCCGACATAATCATTCACTAAGCCTGATGAAAGCAAGCCAATATCATTTTGCAATCTGCAGGCCGTTTGCAGCGCGGACGACATGATTGATTGAAACAAAGGGAGACGATGTGTAATGCTGACACTGTCAGCTGTCCGAATCCCCAGAAAGGATTTTATGATTGATGGCAGGCAGTAGCATTTAGAAGTCTCACACCTCTGCACTGCACTCTCAGCACTCACTGTGATTACAACTGAGAGTGATTGTGCATGTGTGTGTGTGTGCGTGTGTGTGTGTGTCAGAGCGAGTGTGTACGAGAGACTTAGGAACAAGAGGAATCGAGCAACGGTGTTTGTGTGTGTGAGTCTGAAAGTGAGGGGTTGATTATGGTGGTGAGCGTGTGTGCAAAGGTGAGGATGCAGTCTGTCCGTGTGTGTGTGTGTTGCTGTGGAAACCTGAGTGCTACAGTGATGATGGAGGGAGGAGCAAGTCGGGGACTGTGGGAGGAATCTGGAGGAAAAGAAGCCCGCGAATCCGAAGAAGAACTGGAAGGTGTGGGAGATGGATGGATGGTTAAATAAAGCTGCAGCAGATGGTGAACGAGAGACAAGGTTGTGTGAAGGGGAGGAGGATGGAACAAATGGGATAAGGACAGAAGTATACAGGGAGGATGGAAAGAGAGGGAAGGAGTAATGTTGGAGCAGAGATGGGTCACAGAGGGAGGTGGAATGAATGTACAGGAAGGAGTGAAGGACACATTAAGGAGTGGCAGAAGGGAGCTAGAAGTTGAGATTGAGAAAGGGAGGGGAGGAGATGGGATATGTGCTCATGGGTGGGAAGCGTTAGAGCTGCCTTTACTGCGGCTTGTGTAGTTTACCTCCTGTTTTGTCACAAAAAGTGAGTAAATTAGATTTCTGCTGAAAGTTTTGGTATTGGTTTATTATTATCTGCACATGTGCCATCAAAACAAATTACAAACCACTGCAGAGACATACATATGATTTATGATATAACAAGTACAGCGTGATCAATTTGTTATTGGTCAAAATGAGCCTTCAATATGCAGACATATTTGTATTGACATGATACAAGCTGATACGACAACTTTTATTTTGTCAATTAATAGTTGAGATTATGGAATAACAAAAAAAACATGTTAGTTTGAAACAAGAAACAAACACTTGTCTCTTGTGGGTTTTGGTGACCCATTTATTCACACCACCTTATAGCTGCTGAATTCGGTAAAGAATTCGCCCACTCGCTACTTCAATACTTGAAACTATAACTCTTTTGTTTTAAACAATGTCTTTACAAAAGACTTTGTGACTCTAAACACTCAAGCTCACAACGTTTGTTAGATTCTTTTTTGTTTATTATAAAAACATGCTAATTTGATACCTCAAAGTGATAGTGTATGTGCATTAATTCGTCTGATACTTTGTGTGTGTGTGTCTGTTTGTGTGTGTGTGTTGGTGTGGGTGTGGGTGTGTGTGTGGTTGTGTGTGTTCGTCCCTGACTGTGGTTTCAGATGGAGGGTATGTGATAGGGCAAACACAGCGCTAATGGAGGCCTGTGTGTGTGTGTGGTATGGTTTTCAGCAGTCAAGAGGACACAGCAGGATAGGTGAGATGCCACTTAAATAGTGTGTATCTTTGTGTGTCTGTGTGTGTGTGTGAGCGTGAGCGGTAAGTGAGTCTGTCGTGTCATTGACGCCCCAGGTCCCAGGGCCATCTGTGTTCAAACCAAGGGACAAAACCCTTCTGCAGCTCTGTTCTGATTAACGAGTTATTGATGATGTACATTGCAGTTATGGGTGTGCGGCTATTTCCCCCCCCCCTTTTTGTAACTGAGCAAACACAGAGCAGACAACCAGGCCAAAACAACTAAAGGTCTGGAAACACCAGACAGTGATGCGGCGAAATTAATCTGCACCTATTGAAATATTTGCTTCTCCAAGTTTGTTGACACAGTGACAAGATTTGTGGCATCTAGAACTGGGAATAGCTCTTTTATAATAGTGGTGTTCATTGAGTTTATACTGTTGTATACAGTGCTGCATCCTCATCCTGCTGCATAAGTTAAAATGAGCAAATGTGAAATATTTGGCTGTTGCATTGACTGACTGGGTTCAGACCCTGGGGTTGGAAAGATCCACAGGTTCACTTAAATCCAACGAGAGATAATCATTGGTCGGTCAGTGGAAAACATGTCAGCTGGTTCAAAGCGTTATTGGTTAAAACTAACCAATTAACTTATTAAACTTAGTTAGTGTTGGTTTGTGTGTCTCTGCACACCGTGTCTTATTCTAGTGTGTTAATTAACACTTTAAATATCAGTAAGGATTCAGTGGAACTTATTCAGTGTCACCACCATATTTTAGGGCGGCTGAGGCTCACAAAGAGCGGGTCCTCCACTAATTAAAAGGTGAGTGGTTTGATCCCATGCTCCTCCATTCTGCAAGCCGAAGAGTCGTTGGGCAAGATACCTAACCCCAAATTGCCCCTGATGGCTCTACCGGCTGTGTATGAGTGATAAGTGATAGAATGGTGCACTGTATGAATGTGAGCGTGAGTGTGTGTGAATGGCAAAACTGTGCTAATAAGATATGATATCAAAAATACATCTGCTATTAAAAATGCAGACCCCCCCACGATAAATTCATAAAGACATTACTAATAGATTAATTTTGAAGCAGACCAACTACTGTGAATGTTTTCGCATTCTATTCAAGTTATTTTTCTTGTATCTCATCCTTTCCCCATCTTTAAGGAAATACACATTTATTTAAAAGCTAAGAAAAAAAAAAAAAATCATTGCATCCTTACCATTGTCAATGCGCTCCTAAAACTTTCATCGTGACAGGTCCGAGGTCTTTAGTGGCTCCACTGCTTGTTGGTGCACAAGAAGCATCACATTTGCATATTGGGGAGATAAACATTCCACAACTTTCTTTCCTCTTTTATTTTATATCAGGCTGTCAGGGCTCAGGCAGGATTCATTTCATTACTTTTTCAGCTTCCAATTTTCAGGACATGAAATGAGATCTTTTTGAAACTTTTCGCAAAAGTCGAGCCACAGATACTGCACCCTTTAATTATATATTCATACCAAACCGACTTTGCTAAGGTTTGCTTTGCTGTGCAGTTTTTCTCTATCATTACTAACATGGGAAACATCAAACATTAAATACCAGTGGCCCAGTGCTAGCATACATTCCATAGCTCAACACGACACGTGCCCATTACAGGA
The DNA here is from genome assembly GCF_947347685.1 of Pleuronectes platessa. Taxonomy (NCBI): domain Eukaryota; kingdom Metazoa; phylum Chordata; class Actinopteri; order Pleuronectiformes; family Pleuronectidae; genus Pleuronectes; species Pleuronectes platessa. Next base: position 12,083,241 of record NC_070642.1, read on the forward strand.
AAGTGATTTGTGTGTATTATATGTAATTTATGTACCTAAATATTCATGCGGCAATCAGGCTAAAGATTGTCCTTCCGACTCCTTGTAATGGCTGCAAGCTGGTGTGAGTTTATATTGGCTGTGATGGTTTTCTTTTTAATTAGATAGTGAACGGGAAAAACTAGCACAACAAACAGTCTAATGGAGGATTTCCACTGAGCTTATTACAACCCTCAGATGCATGTTCCACCCAAACGCATGACATTTCCTTGATAAACATCCTGAGTGGTATTACACATTAGTGATTTAGTCTTGTTAAGATCGGCTATAGAGGAAGCTGAGCAGTTAGCGGGCGCAGTGATCTGTGCGATGGCAGAGATAGCAGGGAGAGTGGAAACAAAGGCTGTGCCAAAGTCCCCTCAAAAAGCAGAGAATTTAATCAGGATAACCGCATTAATTTTAAATCAGTAAAGTTTAATATCACATCACTCCCGTATTGTTCTTATCCCCAAAGGCCAACAAGCGGAAATGCTGTCATGCCATTAACTTAATGAAAAACAAACACAGACACACAAACACACACACGCACACACACAAATGCTGACGTATACACTTTGTCATTTTGGTTATTTCTCTTGTTCTGAGAGGGGGAAAAAAGGCGAAGAGAATTTCTAAGAGCTTTTGTTTGGTGGAGGCGGACGATGCTGAAGCTGAGATTTTTGTCTTTGCAATATCTGTAAGTAGTGTGAGAGGCGGAGTGGCACGTTGGCTTTGGAAGGATACACACGGACACAGATGCATAAACTCACCACACGCACACGCACACACACACACACACACACACGCACACACACACACACACACACACACACAAACACACTTGATGGATTGAATTGGCTGTTAAATCTAATTACATTGGGAGGACCACACAAGCAGCTCTGGCATCATATGCACAAAGCCACATACTCTCACACACATTCATTTATTTAATCATATAACTGAGAGAAAACTAACAATATTAATAATTTAGCGTAATTTAATTTAAAAAAGGTCACACCTGTTTTATTTGTACTGGCGTATATTTTTGTAAATGAAATTGAACACTTAAGTGTTTTGAACTGTTGGCTAGACAAATCAAGCAATATAAAGCTGTCACCTTGAGCTCTGGCACAGTTGTGTTTGGCTATTGTTCAAGCATTTTATTAGCTAAATGACATTCAGTAAATCAAATCACTAACCAACAGTAAAAACTTATTGGTCAATTAAATGTTTTTATTGATGCTTTGCTTTGATTTTGTCATGACCAAGTGGCAACCCACTGGGACATAACCAAGCGTTTGGCATTTTGTCCAGCGCCATCTTGGGTCTTTGAAACCACAGGTAACCATATTTGGAGGGGCATGGGGGTGGAGCCAAACTGAAAGCTCGAGGACACTGCTCACCTTCACCTAACGGACCACACTAGCTGTTAATCACACGGTATCCTAATCCAATCCATACTGTACTCATAATTTACAAAAATTTACAACACGCTGTATTGATAAAAACTTGAACCTAGCGATTGAGACCATAAACTCTGTAAAGAAGAAAAATACATTTTTTTTGCCACCAGTGAAGTTGCCCTGTCCTGGTTATTTGAGAGACTACAGATATCTGGAATTCCGCATTGGCTTCACTTTCCAGACCCCGGAGGCCACATCCGTTTTGTATACAGTCTTTAGTCATGGCTCAGTAAGCACCAAGCCTGACTCGGTCCTACAAATACCATAAATCAGTTTCTGTGAATGTATGCTTGCAACCATGTATGAAATAAATCAGAGGTAAATTAAGGATTTGCAGAAATAATGGGTGGAGCTACGGGGTGACCCACTTTGGCCCATGCACTGGAAACGAGGCCAAATGTGTCAAGGAAGCAGAGATCAGGCGGGTTGAGCTCAGCACTGAACTGAGGACATGTCTTGCCTTATTGGAAAGGGCTGTTTGTCTGGTGGTGTAGTAGCAGGTAGCCTGCCGATGGGAAAGATGCAGAGGCTTCCAGATTCACGCTGTCATTATTGACTTAAATGCAACGTGTTCGTTGGTGTTTCATACAGTAAACACACAGACGGGCCTTTCTGTCCACATGCACAGGGAGCAAGTGCTGGCTGCGTGTACTCCACTGACCCGGCGATCAGCAATGTGGTCTCACTGATAGCACCCGGAGTAATATTATGGAAATATGGCCACATTTTCTGCTTCACGACAGTGGGCAGGAGGAAAATAAAGTGCCCGGCGCCCATTGATGCTATGAGCAGTTCACAGGCACAATGGAGCTCATTTGAATGAGGTGACAAAGTTGGCCGGCAGTTTATTGTCAGCACCACAGGTTCTTTTCATGTCTCCCATTCAGCCAGGGACACAAAGTTAATTTAAGCTTGGCCCGGGAATCAGACACAATAACTCCATTGTTTTTCTGACTAACTGAAGGGAGATGAAACATTTTGGTAAAGCAGCTTGTGTTGTTTCCAGGCTGCAGTCGGTCCTCACCCAACAAACCTACATGGGAGACGCACCCGTACATGTTTTCAAAGAAATCCCAACGAAATGCTCACATTATTCACCAGACACTCACTTTCATTCTGCTCTTGTACATAGACGCAGAAGCAGACACCACAACCACCAATGATGTGCTTGATTTCATTTGGTTCCCATGAGGTTGTTAAGGGAGAGGGAGAGGCCAGTGTCTGATTACCATTTTATGTGTGTGTATGTCAGTGTGTGTGTGTGTGTGTGTGTGTGTGTGTGTATTAATTTGTGTTAATGTGTTTGTGCTGCCGTAATGTTTCTTAGCCTGCTGGGCCTCCATCTGTGGGTTTGTCTGGTGTCATTTCCACTCTTCATGTCCCACTACTTCACACACTGTGCAGTGCTGTGGTCACACACGCACGCACACACACACACACACACACACACACACACACACACACACACACACACACACACACACACACACACATGTTTGCGCAACTATTCTTATTAGGACTTTGCATTGATTTCCATTACTAACTGTAACCTAACCACAAATCAAATCTTACCCTGAACCTTAACCAGGACCTCCAACATGATGTTTTGTTTCATTATGAGTGGGCTATGTCCGGGACCTGTGTCTGTGTATGTGTGTGTGTGTGTGTGTTTGTCTCTCTGTGCATGTGTGGCGAATAGTTACACAGAAACTGATTAAGTGAGTGAGGGAAGAATGGAAGCGTGGGGTGAGAGGAGACATAGAAGGAGACAAAATGGAAGAGGAGGCAAGAAGGAGAGAGGGGAAGGAAAGGAATGATAGCAACAGAAAATGAGGAGGAAGAGGGAAAAAATGATGGCACAAGAAGAGAGGGATAAAGAGAAAGAAAGACAAGCAAGAAGCAAGATGAGGGAGAGGTTTTTGATAAAGGGAAGAAAAAAAGGAGTGAGAGGAGAGAAAGGGAGCGCCACTGGAGGGTTGGGAGATAAAAACGGAGGGAGAAGGCAACAAGCAGAGGGGAGCCTGAGCCATTAAGGAGCTGGCAAAGGAAAAGCAAAAGAACAAAGCCGTTTGCACAACTCCTGTTTGAATTCACTGTGGCTTTACTGCAAATTCTTTAATATACAACCACAAGTATTCACCCCTGAGAGCTCAGAAGTCTATCACAAGGCACATTATGATTTAGAAACATGATTCGTGTCCAAGTAATCTCATTTGGACAAAATGTTATTTTTATTCTCACTGCATTTAAGAGCGTAAGGTAGCGCTCACACTCAAATATACCCTGCTTGTGCTTAGATTTCCTGGGATCCAGCTTCAGCTCTTCTCCTTGCACTCACGCTGCTTCTTTGCGAACAATTTCATTTGTCATCTCCAAACATGGCATCCTATTGGTTGGGGAATGTTGACGTACTTGCTGCAGAAGAAAAAAAGCGAGAGTAAAGGAAAAATCGAGCACGAGAAGAGCTGGTGATCTAAGCACAAGCAGGGTATATTTGAGTGTGAGCGCAGGGATTTGAGTTAAAGCATTACAAAATCTGAACTTGAAGTACTGCTCTCAAAATGCTCATAAATAAAGACAGGGAAAAAAAACGTAGCAACAACAACTTTTCCATCTCTGCTGTCCTCTCCACGCATACGTGCTTGTAGTCCAGTTCACTTCAAAGCTGATAAAACAGATCGAGACAAAGCCGAGCATTTCACTCTCTCCGCTTTGCTGTGATAATGTCAGCGATTCTTTGGTCGGATCACGGATGGAGAAAAAAAAAGCTAATCTGACAGACAGACGGAGGAAGCTATCAAAGGCAGCAGTGGGGAGACAAACAGATGGACAAGCTTTCCATCAAAGACATAAATTTGCTGCTGCATAGTTTGATTAACAAGGCAGAGACAGAGCGTCAGATCGAGGATGACCCGGGTAAGGGAGACAAAGAAATGGAAAAAGAGGAGGAAAGGAGGGAAGTGGTGGAAAAAGAGAGACGGTGTGAGGAGGGCAGGTGCATTCCTTTGAATGGTGGGTATGGTATTAATCATCATCAGTTAGTCAATCATGCTAAATAACTGTAAAGAGCTTCTGCTGCAGCCCGCAATTATTACTAATGACACATTCAGCTCGGTGTCTGCACACACACACACACACACACACTCACACACAGACAAACACACACATGCTCATACTCTCGTCTGATTGATAGTCTGCAGAGAAAGAATGTCCTCCAGCCCTATGCGAGTGTGTCTTCCTACGTATTCAAGTTGTCTGGTTTTATTTCGGTGTGCATGCTCAACTGTGTGCATTTGGATTTGTGTGCATGTGTGTGCTTTTGTGTGTGCACCCTTCAGATGAAACTGCTATATTTGTAATTTGGGAAGGGGACATGTCATTATTTGTGTTTCAGAGTTTGAGGGTTTACTCAGTTGTAATTTGACGAGCTACAGCTAATTGGAATGGATTGATGAACTTTGAGTCTGTTACGATACCCTCTACTGAAAATATGATGGTCCGATAATATTTGCAGGTTACTAAAGCAAGTAAGTAAGATAAAACACACACACATATGTCCAAAAACAGGTTTTATTCTTTAGAAATTACACAAAGCTTTAGTATCATTATAATTCCATTATCCTTCAAAACATCAACTCTATTATGGATTATATATTTTTCAACTATGGTCTGTCTTTATAAAATTCAATATTCTTTATCCCTTCTTCACTGACGACATGAACTTGTACTTCTTATTGACACTGATATTCCAAACGTTCACAGCTTTTTCCTTCTATTTGAGATCTTGAAAACTGTTTTACATGCTTTTATTAACTCGTGGCTCGACAGCTGCTGCTCCTGTTTCACGGGAGTCCGTGAGTCCTCCCTGTCTTGGCAAGTTAAGACAAGTTCGTTTTTTTAAATAGCACCAAATTATGACCTAAGTTTTGACACGGCACTTGTCATAGAAAGAGCAGGTGTAGATATGGCACTTCTCACAGGTACCAAGAAGAGAGACTATATCTCCTCTGTACCGGCTTCCCTCCAATGATTACCCATCTAACATAAAGTTGATATAAAGCTTTTCTTTCTCTCTCAAAAATCTGAAGAAAGACTAACCTTTAAAAAACTGCTCTTTAGTCCCCTTCAATTTTAGTATCATTAATTTGTTTTCGATTTTTTTAACTGTATCAAAACTTCCCTCCTGCCAAGCACTTTGCTCAACTCCTGTGGAACTTGACGTGACAAGTGTCAATCCTAACCAAATGCAACTCTTGCAGAGTAAAAGAGGAAATTAGGTCAAGAGAAAGAAATTCAAATGACACGACCAATTATTTAAAGTTAAAGAATCACATTCTAGCCAGACTTCCTTTTCATTGTTGTCTCCCAGCATAGAGAGCCGCATCCAACTGACACAGAACAAAAGTGGCAGAAATAGATAGAGACAGAGGGGGGGGGGGGGGCAGTCACAGACAGAGAGGGAAGATCTGTCGAAATACCAAACTGATTAGCCAGTGTTTCTGACATTTAAATGCCACGTTTACATAAAGGAATGTTTCCTAGGAATATGAATCATTATAGTTAATTTCCAAGGAGATGTGAGATGAATCCATGGTGCTCTTGGCATTGGAAGTGTGGTGTGGTATTGGAGTTAACTGCATAGGAACTACAGTATTTTGAGATGTTAGTTGACTTCTAAGTAAGTCTCATCCTCTTTTATTGACCCTCAAAACCCACTGGTGTTCGAGAAACCAGGACAGGACCAGCAATACATAGGAAATACCATTTATTTTAGGGCTTTTCCCAAGTAGTGGTAATGTAAACGTTTGAGCAAACAGGAGGCTGCTTCAGTTTCAAATGAAAGCACTGGCATCTTTTAAGTCAATGGTCCAAACACGGCACAGCTCATCGATTTAATAGGTGAAATCATGTTGTCTACCTTGCAACTCCCTCATGGTGACTACTGGGTTGAAACACCTTAACAATATATTGTACCATGAAAAAAAATACTGTGCGATATATAATGGAATTACTTTTCAGGTTGAAAGTATAAAATTATGAAGCCCAAGAAAAAAAAACAGACAAAGAGGAAGGAAGTTCCCTCTTTGGCATTTCTGGTTTGGAAGTAGAACTAAGTCTCGCAGATGGTCTGTCTTTCCAACAAGATTCCCTTTGTGAAGGTTGATTGTCCGTGTTAAATGGTAACACTTTTTTCAGGTGCTTTAGCTTGTTATTGGGAATGAGAGGAGAAACTGGGTTTTGCCTGTGGGCCAGTAGTTGTTTATCATATTTCCAAGTAAATCCATGGTATTGAGATGAGTGACCGCTATGATGTGAACTACAACCTACCACAGCTCTCCTACCTGCCTTATAGGGAAAACGTTTTTTCTTGCATTTGACTTTTATTCACACAACTGTTCTAACTTAGCTAAGCATTAAACTGTTTTTAAAAAAATATTTGAAGATAAAATCAAATCTTTGGTGTTTCAGAATTCTAGGAGTACAAATGAATCTTAGTTAAACAGCTCGTGTCACACTGTTCGTGATGCATTTACGTTGTCTTCCCATCAAATTAAGACATCTCTTAAATCTTCTTGTGAATAGTTTTATAAATAGCTTTTTTCCCCCAGCCATATGATGGTAGATCTCTTTGGTCCTCTGATCAAGACTACACAATTTTTTTACTTAATTTGGTTCCTGCCATGAAACATTGTTGCTTGTAAACACCCATATTAGTGTGGGTATGTTTTTTAAACATGTTGAGTTATATATAGGATGAAATGCAAGCAGAGAACAAAATGTTAAGCTCTATCCTAGCAATCCTTCACCAGCCTAGGAAGCCCTTGAGATAAGGAATTTGAAAGGTGCGCACCACCAGGTTCAGAGGGAGCTTAACACAACTTTCTGAAAAGTTCAGCCGACTCATGCAAAGGTAACTCATCAGCTGTATGAGTCAGAGCTATTATGCCAGTGCCAGTTCCAGTGAAAGCACTGTTTTAAGGTTTATTACCACAAGCAAACGTATACCAGCCTAATGGCCATCCTGTGATGTTAATTTAATAAGTCGGACTCTCACTGGGAGTTGTGTAGTCTATCTATAGCAGAGTGACTTAGGACATTATGGCTATTACAGATATGACTGAACAGTTGCGATCACGATGAGTGGGCCTCGATGGAGGAAATTGGATATTTAATGGAGAGATTTTCACCCTTGATCATCATTGTCTCTTTCCATCTCAGCCCTTCTTCCATCTCCTCCTTTCCTTCTCCGCCATTTGCTTCCCCTCCTTCGCTCTCCCTCCCACGTCTCCTCTTCCCTACATCCTTTTATCTTTGCCCCCCTCTTGCTCCGCTCGCCCCATCTTCCCCGCCGTCTTTCCTCTTTCTCCGAGCCCTAAGTAGCCACAAATGGTCCCTAATAGCCTCCAATGGAGATGAATTGATCGTTGTGCCAACTGAATCGATAGGGGATTGCTTTTGCTGTACACAGTGGGATACTGCACAGGCAGGTGGCCTTAATTAAGTTAACAGTAAAACCACGATCGCTTCTGAGTTTTATTGGGACAATAAAGTTTAGGACGATTACAGAGACAGCAAAAAAATATGGCTTCAGAATGAACTCCAAGGAGGGAAAATAGGTTCATGCTTCCGCATTGTGTGATTTGCCTGCTCACTCGTCGTGCTCCTCATCTGAGTGAAAGCGTGTGTTGAATGTTTGCTCACTGCCTGTTGTCTCTCTCCGCTCCATCCCTGCTGCTTCCCTCCTCTCCTCCACCAACTCTTTCTCCTCACTTCTCCTCACTGTCTATCTCACCCTACCCCATCTGACCTGCGTTTCCTCCCCTTCATCCCTCCCTCCCTGTCGCCTATAATGGGATGAGCAGCAGAATTTGATCAGCAGTTTTTTAAAGGTCACAGAACCCAGCGAAAAGTCGCAGCCACAGCGCAGAGGGAACGAGGGAGGGAAGGATGAGATTGAGGAAGGGAGGAGTCACGCCGGAGAGAGATATCAGTCCGACCCAGTCGAGGGAGGAGAGGGAAGGAGAGAGGGAAGCAGGAGGTGGATGAGGGAGATGGTGGTGGCAGAGAAGAAGAAGAGGGAAAAAAGACATTACAGGGAAGTGCAGTAAAGATGAGGGGGAGGAAGATGAGGTAATTTGCTTTTTTACGACACAACAGATTTGGTGACAAATGGATGCATATGAAATAGGGAGGGGAGGACGGGGAACAGGGGGTGACAATGAAGCGGAGGGGAGAAGTAGTAGGGAGGAAATGAGAAGACGTGAGAAGATTAGTGGAGTGAGGAGAAAAGCGTGGGAGGAGGGAGGAAGAGAGGGGAGAAGGTAAGGAGGGAAGAATGGAGTGACAGCGGGACAGGAAGATGAGACATGTTCACTTCTCTCCGCCACTGTCTCTCTGTCATCTTCTTCACTCTGCTGAGTAACTGTCAGATCAGAATCGCCTCTCCTTCTCGCTCATAAGATCTCTTGGCCCGTCTCTCTTTCACTCCGTCCCCCCCCCCCCCCCACCCCCCCTCTTCTCTGTCCACTTTTCCTGTTTAAGATAAAAAGACACTTTTATCACTGTGCAGTGTCTCGTAATGGTCACACAGGGCAGCTGTCCCCCTGTCCGCAGCGATACTATCTCCAATAATATCTCTGTGATATCATTTGAGCTTTCATTATCAAATAGATCAAAATCTTTCCCAAACTCGGTCTCCTCTGGCTCGCTGCACTGTCCCTTTCATCACCCTCAACTCTCTGCTGCCAATCTGTTCCCTAAGTGTTTGAGTGTCTTATTTTATCACTTCAGCTCTATGTCTCACTGATGGTGTCTGTGTATGTGTGAATGTGTTGGCTCACGCTCCATTGCTTCTACGCTATAAACGACCAATCCCTGTTTCTCTTTGCATTTTTTTATTTAGATTTTCACATGAAATCTTTTTAGGTACTCCAGGCTACAGGTGTATGTTTCACTGATTCTTAGAGCCAGAGCCTTTATAGGTTTGCACGTGTAAAAATGTGTGCAAACTTGATTTCACCAGAGAAAACTACATGCAAGTTGATCTACTGACGTTGCGCTCTGAGGATTGCATGCAGAATAACACAGACTGACAATGTAGTATGTTTGCCTTAATTAAAATGCATTATCGGGCGTTTCTTATTGTGGTGAGGAGAAGACGGCAATGAAGAAGACGGAGAGAACAGTTTTTTTCTGCTCATCGTAGAAATTGAACTGCACCTGCTGCTCAATATTGGTCAGAGCCATCTCTTCCACTGGCCCCCCCACCTGTTTTATTTGCCCAGGCTATTTTTTTCTTTTATTATTCTTCTAATGTCCTGCCAACTTCTCTTTATTTCACCGGTTGATCTTTTTGTTTTACCCGCAGCATTAACTTTCCTGCAGATACTCTACCATATCGCGTTATATTAATATTTCTTTGCTGTAGCTCAACAACATGTTTGTTTGCCTCTTCCACTAACACCTCCAATTCCATGGCATAACATTTCCCTTTGCACTTGCGGTCACTCTGCTCTCCGGTTCTCTTCGCTCCATGGCGGAAACCAGTAACGAAATCAGTAGCGAAACACTCTTTTAAATACTACTGCCTCTACCTTGTTTGCACCTGTAATCATTTGCGCTATTGACTTTAGTACCCACAAAACACAGACCAACCAAACTAGAAGGATTACTCAGTATTATTTAAATGTTATTATGACAGTCAGGTGCAGTGTCATATTTATTGATAACAGCAGTGTAATTGTTCAGTTAGGACTTCGACTGTATATTAAGTATTAAGATGGAAGACATGTCTGCCCCCCGAAAGGGAAGCCACAATCTATCAATCACCCCCTGGTGGCTGGTGGCAGCATTGGTCACAAATTCCGCATCCTCCATGTTAGTGGATGGGACATTGGACACCCTAAAAAGTCAAAATACATAGGTCCATAATAACATTTTCAAACCGATATGTGTTCAAATGTTCATTTTTATGGAAACTTGTGTTTCAATTAGTAAGTTGATATCATACAAACAAGTTCAAGCATCATGATTGACAACTGAGACTGACTGGCGATATCAGACTCTGGCAGAGGATGGCAGCTTTTGTTTCCAGTTTATTTTGGCTTCATTTCTGGATAGTGGGAGAAAGTGGAGAAGCGTCGTCCATCCTTATATATACAGTATGAGTGGAGATAACAATGACAGAGAGACTGCTGGCTCTGCTGCTGAAGCTCACATTGTCTTACCGTGTCATAGCCCTGAGCTGTTGATGTCTTGATTCAGAGCTTTTTAGGTGATCATCTGAGAACAATACAATCAAATTAGCAACAGATGGATAAATATGTCATTCCATCAACAGAAAAATTGTTAATGACCAAACCTTTCACCCTGCAGCTTGTTAACACACTTTAAATTATGCTAATAAAGTTGTAGCTCTTGTGATGAGAAAAAAATCATTAGGCAGATGTAGCAAAAAAATAAAAAAGATTATTAGTCTTTTTCCCTTTTAAATGAAGCATGTTTATTTCTTCTTTATTGCAATTAAACTTGAAACAAACTAAACCAATTCAGGGGGTTGGCTGTGAAAAAGGACAACACAGCAGGTGATGATACAGTTATGGATTCCACTGTAGCTCTTTATTCAGTCCCTCAGCTAACTATTGCATTTTAGAAACCCATGCTAACAAAGCCGTGGGAGGAACAAACTCACTTGGTCCCCAGAGGGATTCTGTTTTCTGGCATTAGACAGATTGACAGAAGGCTGCAAACCTCTTCTGTGTTTTTTTTTAAAAAATGTATACACACACACACACACACAGATGCCTCCATACTGCACTACATGAATTCATGGATAATTCATTGTTGTTATCATGTCATCTTTACTATTATTAATAATAACAATAATAATAGGAAAACTCCTCATTAATTTCAGACTTTAAAAAATAAAATGTACAAAGTGCTTTAGAAGAAATAGTGATACAAGCTATTTAACAATAGTTAAAATTTAAAATGTAGAAAGAAAGAAAGGGAGAAAAGTGAGTAACAGACAATAATCAAATAAGATTAACGACCACACGCCCATATACAGCACTTTTACAAAAAAAAAATTCAGCTGATTTAAAAAGAAGATAAGGAGCCAGTCAGTCTGATCTCCTCAGGGAGTGTATTCAGAGTGGGCGCGCTAGATGCTTTACAGACATTCATGGTGAAATTCAGTATTTGTTTATCTCTAATATAGTTCTATTTTGCCAGAGCAGCCTTGCCAACTTCGTGACGGATAAAAAAAAAAATCCACAAGTGGATGCACATCACAGTATATACCAAGATCGACGGGCTGCATGTGAACATCCCTCTGCTCCTGTGCTCTAAGCAGCGGAACTGAAATGAACGTCTCTGTCAGCAGCATCAAAGCCTGTCGCTGCAGATCCCAGAGGACCCGGCTCGCCAGCTTGAAGCTCCACCTGTACGACGCTGAGGCTTTCATCAGCCGCACATATCACAAAACTGCCATTTCTGCTAACATGGCTGCTGCTCGCAACTTTCCCCAGCGCGCCTCTCTCTCCCCCAAGATTCATAGCTGTTGAAAGGCTGGCCGATTTCACACCTTTATTCCAAGTTTGACCCGTGCAGAGGAGGCTGGGTTCACGGCAGTGGGGGCTGCACGCATGCTCTGTGTTCTGTATGTCAGGAGAACTCGGAGACTTAATTACCAGGGGTGATGTACTGAAGCAGCTGAGGTTAGTTGTTTTGCAGCTGAGCCATGTAATGAGAATTTCGCATCAAAAGCTGAGAGTGGTGTGAAGGAACAGATGGTCTGACTTTGGATATTGCTCTTTATTGGCCTCCATATTAACTCAAGTTTGAACTCACGCTCCAGCAAAGAAGAGATTTTTGCTGACTGATCATTAAGGATGTGTGTTGTAACGACCTGGAGAAATCAATATGGTTATAACCTGTACTGCACAAACTAGTTCTTTATAATTCTATCACATTTCCTTTCCTCCAATTGTGTTCATGTGATTTATTGTGTATTGTGGGGGGTAGTGTGTGTGTGTGTGTGTGTGTGTATGTGTGTGTGTGTCCCAGCTGGAGTGAAGACTGTTTATATTATTGGTGATGGAAAAGGGGCCCCCAGGGGCCTTAATAATGGACTGGGAGGCCTCTGACTTCTTATAATGGCTTCTCTATGTGAGTGCGTGTGTGTGTGTTTGTGAGAGCGGCTCAATTGCGGCACTCTGTAATTGTCAAAAGGAGGACACACTTTTACATAATAAACTGAAAGAAACAAAGAAACACGCACACACACACACACACAAACACACACAGAGCGAGAGAGAGAGAGAGAGATGGAGCCTATCAAACACAAAGAAACACAATGTGTGTCTCACACTCGAACATTGTGGTGCCACCTGAGCCCATGTTTGTCCAATAACAGCAGGTGCTGTCAAGTGCACGCCCAGCCGACCTGCCATGACACGGAAAGACACACACACACATGCATGCATGCACATATGTCATCACACCTCACCCCCTTTCTTTCAGCTTCCTCTTTTAATACTTAATGTTGCAAAAGTCTAGTCGAGTTAAATACAAGGTTACAGGCAATGTGTGTGTTTCCTGTGTTAATCAGTGTGTGTCTTAATGTGTGTGTACCCTGTATCTGTATCTGGCTGCGAAGGGCTGTAGTGTTGCCATATGGTCTCACATTAGGACACTCAAAACTTAGCCGTGTGTGTGAGTGTTTGCGTGTGTGTGTGTGTGTCTGAGAGAGTGTGGAGAGAGAGCGTGAATCTGTAAGACTAACAGGAAACAAAGGCCTTGATTTGAGCTGTTGGTCTTTAAACACTTCTACTTGTGAACAGTTAATATCTCTAAATGTATATGTCTCTTCCTTTTTCTTTCCTTCCTTAATAAACCAATAATGCATAATCCGAGCACTGAATTGGACAGCTGTCCCCATAGCAACGATGGAGGCTTGGAAGCATTTGGGTCAGCCCTGGTGTTAATATATTTAGCAGTGCCATATCATATGCTGCACTGACTTCATTAACCATCTCAGCATGAAGCGCCAGAGCCTGAATGATAATGATCTAACGCACACAAACACACACACACACGGAGCACTGGGATCTTGACACAAATGAATAGATAACTGATTACATTTTACTTCCTTATGATTAAAGGCCTAATTGTAAATACATCCTCTTTAACCTCACATACTCTTTACTAGGTCTAGTGCTATAGAATATATACTTATCACGTTGTGTGAATTCTAATTAACCCTGAGGTTTCTGAAGATCCTAAATAGGTTTAAAATAAGAAATGAATATATTTAGTTGTGAACAGGGTTGTCTTCAACTGGATAAATGTGTATGTTCTCATGTTTTTATTATTATTATTATTATTAAAGTATAGTAATGATATAATACAAAATCTAAAATTAGATGATTTTTTTTTCCTTCTGTGTGTATAATATGTACTGCAAGCCCAAAGTGATTGCTCTATTTCTAATAGAGTTGATGTTTTTGCCCTGGCAACCCCAGAAACTTGATGCTTACTGGCCACTGATCTCCTCTCCTCCTCCTCCTCCTCCTCCTCCTCCTCCTCCTCCTCCTCCACCACCTCCTCTTCTCCTCTCAGGTCAGCGTGCTGGAGCGTCAGGTGATAGACTTCCTGGGCTACCAGTGGGCTCCCATCCTGACCAACTTCCTCCACATCATCGTCGTCATCCTGGGCCTGTTCGGCACGATTCAGTTCAGGCCGAGATATGTCACTGGGGTGAGTTGAACACACTCACACACACTAAAATACACACACACTCTCTCGCTTTCTCTCTCTACGGACGCAACCATTTTCCATATGTCGTGCACTAGATTTAGCAACAGCCCCTTTCTCACTGTATTCAGGCCTAGTGTACACTACTGGGGATACACAAGCACGCCACGCCAGTAGGTGGAAATAAAGTCAACATTAACAATCCATCAAATATCAGAGAATGAAATTATCTGGTTAATACACAAATCAACTAATAGTGTCATCAAACTTAAATGCTCCATTTTACGCTGACACACTGGAGGTTTTGAAAATCTACTGTTTGGAAAGTGCTTATTATATTCAAAGGGTGCATCTGTCGTTTTCATGGTTTTCATGAAACCTGTATCCTTGTCATATCTTTAGCTGCACTGTGTGTATAGAACAAGTTTATTCAGTGCAACAGCTAAACAACTGATCCTCTCCTCACTGTCGGAAACACTTCATTCATACCTAGAGCAAAGCTGTTCATACATAACAAGGAATACGAGCCTGTCTTCATTAATTATTGATTTATTTCCGACTGGTGGGTCCAAGTTTTGAAAGAAGACGATGTCAATTTGAATATAAAAGAGCAGTGATACAGAGTGGGAGTAGGAATATTTTACTAAGGGGAGTTATGGGTTTCACTTTTCTGTTTCTGGGGCTTGTCGATAAAATAATTTATGTTTAAGATAATCTTAAGTTCCCATAGTGGCTGCAGGGCTACATGCAGTCCAAAGACCCCCTGCTGAAGACCCTCACATGCACACACGTGCGCACATTGAATTATAATTTATAAGCTTCAGATAATGAAAGTTGTATAGTTTATAAACTCTGCCTTGCCTCCTTCCTTACATCATTCATTCATTCGCTCCTGCCTTTTCGATGCCCGTACACACTCTTAGCCCTGCTATCCATTTTCTCTCCCTGTCTGGTTTGATTCTGGTGATTGGTTACTCTCCCCGCCGCTGTTTTTGTTTCCCTACATCTTAACAACATCAAAAGTGAAGCCTCCCTTTGTCTCTCCTCTCCGTCTCTCTTGCTCCGAATGCAAGACATGAACATGCTTTTATAATTCTCCAGCAATGGCCTGTCAAACCTTGTCTGCCTCTCACTTCCTCCTCTCTCTCTCTCTCTCCCTGTGTCTCTCGGCAGTACGCAGCCTGGCTCGTAGCGTGGATGACCTGGAATGTTTTCATCATCTGTTTTTACCTGGAGGTTGGGGATCTGTCCAGAGTAAGAAAACATTTTCTTGCAATTTCTGCATCCTTGTCAACTTTTTCTGCTGTACATGTCAAGAGTAAATACAACCTCTGGCAGGAGTTTAGGTGTTTTCGATCTCCGAGGCTGTCATTCCCACCTGCATTCCAAGTGTCTAAATCCAGGCTGGCAACAATTTGTATTGTCTCTCTGGTCCACAAATCCTTTTATAAGTGCAAAAACTGAGCTAAAGCCTATTATAGGTTACTATCCCCCCAATTATAGTCCCAAAACTATTAAATACTCTCCAGTGAGCCAAACGGTTGCACCTAGTGACTCGTCCCCTCATTACTATGAATGTGGGAACTGCAGTGTATTTTGAGTCGATCCCAGATTCACTGTCCTGCTGTCATTAATACTCATTAGCAAGTCTGATGTGTATTAATCTGCAGCGAAAAAATTGTAACCCAAAAGTGCACTCATGCGTTCACTGCTGTTTGAATAATATTTATTAAAAGCTTCAGGGCCCAGCTGCGTCAGCCTGTTAGATTGTATCTGTTTTAAGAGTCACATCGTCAATAAAAGTTTATTTGTCTCCTTCTAAAAGGAGAAGGAAAAGACAATTAAAAAGCCAAATCATAAAAAGGGATAGTTCACAGAAAAATGTACACATTATCTCCTCACCACTATGCCGATGGAGGGTGAAGTGTTTGAGTCCACAAAACACTTCTGGAATCTCAGAGGTACACCAGAGGACCCTCGGGCACACCATCATGTGGCTACGCCCGTTAGATGTTGTGTTTTGTGGACTCAAACACTTCAGCCACCCCTCTATTGGCATAGTGGTGAGTAGATAATGAATGCATTTTCATTTTTCAGTGAACTCTCCCTTTAAATCTGCTTTTATTTACATTCATCCACAGCTTTGCTTTCTTCCTTAGCCAGATGACAAATTGTAAAGTGTCTGTGTAGATTTTTCCATATATCATTTAGACCAACTCACACATTGGAACCTGGATATGTTTTGAAATAGGGGAAAAATATGAATATCCTACATGTTTACACCTCCAGGCCTCTTGGATTGAGATACGAATCAGTCACTCTTCTAGATTGGAAAGATTAAGGGAGCTATGAAAACCAATTAAAACCAAGCATCCATACACTTAAGTCTGCACTTAGTTGCTTTCAGACATCCACTGAAGTACAGACACTTGCATGCAGTGTCCCTGAGGGGCTGTATGTGACAACGCAAACTTTTGGGACACAGTCAAATTGCCGTAAAGTTTGCAGCACACAAGTAGGTTTGTTGATGACATTTCTAACATGCAACGTTTGCACATAGTGTCGCAGCTCTTACTCCTTTCTGCTTGCCTGCAGATCACACGACCCTTGTTGATTCTGCAGATGCGTCCAAATGCTCCAATTATTTGGGGCTGAGTCAGTAGCTCCTTCTCCCGCCACAGTCGATGTGCTTTAAAATGAAACACTTGGCCCTTAACCCTCCCTCCTCTGCTGTAGTAAATGAAGTGAATGCAACAGTGTTGATGAGCACAGAGATGACTTCAGTAATGAACTGTTGAGCTGTTATAACACAGTACAAAGCTACTGGGGCATTTCGAGGCGACGTTTCTACATCATCCACAACAGCACTGTGTGTAATGAAATCATGCAGTAGGAGAGAGAGAGGGGGAGAGAGAGAGAGAGAGGTAGAGAGATCATACTTTAGACTAGGTGTAGGAATGAGCCTGAAGCTTCCGCCTCAAGCCTCAATGCAGTTACCCTGCACTTAACAGCAGCATCTCATTTGACTCCCCGCTCTGCTCTGCTGTCGTCTTCGATGTATTGAAAGCAACAGGGGCTGATGTGCACGGAGATCTCTGGAGTGTGAAGAATCAAGATCTTATAATGGAGGTTGACTCAGAGCATTTGAAAACAAAGGCTTTTGGTCACTGTGTGGTGGTCCTGATTTTTTTCAGGGCAATACGGCAGCTTCTTTCAAATATCACCCAGTTGCATTTGTTCATATTTCCGCTGGTCTCTGCCCTCACCTCACTCTCTGCGGCTCCTCTCGTCTCTCTCGCTTGATTGAATATAACAAGGACAATAGGTTTTGTAAAAATTTCATTGGACCTCTGCCCTCAGCCTTGTTGCATGTTCTTGTGTCTGGCAAAAAAAAAATCCACATTATTTGAAGAGAGTGGATCCCACTGGACAGTTTTGGCAAACAAACTAGATTTTATTAAACTGGAAAGCCAGCCTAGAAATAGATAAGAAGAGGTCCTAGCTGAATGGGTATTGATTTTATCTGAGCTGGCACAACATTCGCTGAATAGATTATAGGTAGGTAACTCATCTTCTGACACTCAATTCTAAATGAAACTGAAATTGAAATTTATGATCGCGTTTCTAGTGTCGTTGGTCCCAAATTATCTAATCAAACATGTTATGTTATGTTATGTCATGCTATGTTATGTTATGTTATGTCATGTTATGTTATGTTATGTTATGTTATGTTATGTTATGTTATATTATGCATTGCTATCTTCTGGTATGTTCTGGTATGTTCTGTAGTGTTATCTTATCTTATCCATAACTAGATTAATGAAAAACAGTCACAATCATTCCTTTCTTTATTCTGTAATCTGTTATTGGGAATCACGAGCATCCCAGTAACCATAGTAACCGACTCACACACCTGCCTGGGAGAGAGTGAGGGAGTGAGGCGCTGCTGACCGCTCTGGGCTGCATGTACGGGAAGAAATTACAATTTAACAGATTTGTTGATATATCTGACTTTCCCCCGATGGTCTCAATAACTGGCGGCTGTAGTGCTGCGCTGCTCTGTTGTCTGTCCACGCGCTGTCAGCATTCTCTTTTCACACAGCAGCATTATCAGTAATGAAATTCTTTTTTTCACTGCAGCGATGAGCGAGCTAACGTTAGGTGGGCGGCCTGGCAAAGTTGACGGTTGTGGCATTTATTTGAGTGTACGATTAAATTTGTTGTCTGGATGCAGTCAGTGCGCCAACTATGTTCCCTCATTATACGCGAGCCTATGTATTGATCCACTTGCTAAGATGCAAATCCCCCAAAAAAATTTCAATTAAAAGTTGCACGTTGTGTATTTCCCAATATGACAAGGATGATTATGGGGAGGGATTTAGTGATGAAAGGAGGTAACTATGTTCTAAAGGTCCACCGACTCACAGAAAGACGGGTCAACAGGTTGGAGAGTGTAAGAGAAAGAGTGAGAGCGAGCAAGTGAGTGATTAAGAGAAAGCGGTGCAAAGCGCTGCACACTCCTCAACGAAGCAACAGAGCAAAGCTTCTTAAAATATTATTAAGTCGACTTGCACAGTCTAGAACGTTAATGGGAAATCCAGTATAACAGAAGAGTGAAGCTGCCCGCAGCGAAATCTAATAGAATCTACTCTTGTAAAATGTCCAATGTAATCGGTAACACCGGGGTTGTCATGAGTTTCATTACCCGGTGACATCCTTAGTCGTCGGAAGAATCAAGGATGGGTCAAGGAGGAACCCACAACGTTTTTTCAAGGACTCAAAGAAATGATAATTTAAGGATCTCTTGGCATCAAGAGATGGCTGATATCTATGAGTGTGTGTCTTTGGAGCAGCTTGATTGCATCTGAGGCTTTGGCAGAGTGATGCGCTCTGGTGACACATTACGACCTTTGTGCAATGTCATTTTTGCAAGGGAAGTTTTTTCACCTACTCTCACTCCAAAAACAATTGAACGTGCAAGGTGTGTGTTTCTGTCCTCCACAGACCTCTCTCTATAAAAGACTGTGGCGTGATGTCCCTACTTTGACCGCGAGTGCTGAAATCTCTGAAAGAGCTTTTCTTCCTGTCTCCTTTGACAGTGAGGGTCACATAATACCAGAGCAATTTTAGAGGGACTTCAGCGACTATAATCATGGGAGCAAGACCCCTGTCAGGGGCGACTTCGAAAGGCCACTCGCTGACATGGTTACATAAGAGAGGAGTAAGGAAGAGGTGTGCATCTCGGAAAGATGGATTCCTTTGAGCAGCTGCAACATCTAGTGGAAATCTGGTCATTTGGGCAGTTTGGTCACTGCGATTATCCGGTTTTATCCGGATTTACTCTTGGCTTTTTTGCCACCAGAAAGCAGTGTGATTCACATGAATTAACTGCAGCAGTTTTCCGTTTTGCACTCACATATGAACAATCCAGCAGGAGATTCTCTGCTCAGACGTGTTCACGACAACACGGAAATCTAAGCCTTTAGGGGAGGGGTGTAGCAGGAGGCAGTATTAATTCCACTGCGGATATCATGTGTCTTTGTTTACTGCACATCAACACTGCTACCATCAAAAACTCTTTTGACAGCTTCAAAGGTGTCTTCCACATGTAAGGCTTATTCTTCATCTTCGTGTTAAAAAACGTCATCAACACATCCACTGGCTCGCAATGAATCCTCTGGAGGATCTGGACATTATCTGGCATTTGCATTCTAACCCCAAGCCCCTACGGAGAATGTCAGGAGATTATCCGGAGTTCAGAGCGTGTCTGTAAGCAGCTTTAGTGTGTCACCATCTGATTTGCACTGATGTATATAAGCATGTCAGTTCTTTGCATTGGCGTTACACAACATCACAAAGGTTGTTAAAGTTGCTGCAGACGTGTGGCTGTTCTGAAGTCAACTTTGTCGATTATATCATCTTGGAAAATTAATCAGGGCCAATCAGTGCTATTATAAACAGAATAAATCAGTTGATGGGGGAGCTGATTGTGGATGATTACAGTCTGTGGCGTAGTGTTTTCCCACCACAGTTTGCTGGTAATTACTCCTTCTATTGGACAGTTATGTAACATACCTTCTATCCATTTCATAACAGTAGCAGCACCACATATCATCATTACTTATCCTCATCTCATTGGTATCAGCAGCTTTTCAATCTTCATCAGCGCTAGTTTGGATTGAAGCGTAATTTGGTGCATAATCTTCAGCTCGATTCTCTGTTTCCTCTGGTACACGCTGTTGGCTCTTTGTACACACACACACACACACACACACACGTTGATGGTGAGCCTTGTGAAAGTTTTGTTGCAGTACAAGCTATCGCCAAAAGTTTTACAGCGAGTCAACAGTCATATCTCATATATAAAAACCCATCCACCACCTGTTTACCGCTCTCCACCTTCGCTGAACTCTCATTCGAATGATACATCTTCATCTTTCACTGCCCCTGAGGACGAGCGTTAGCAGTTACAGCAGCCGCCACAGCTGGAAAGTGCTGTTTGGGTTTTTATCTCTTTCACACTAAAAGTACAACTGTCTGCCATTTTTGGGAGGAAGTCGGAGAACAAGCCGGTAACATCTGGAAAAGCAGCTTAACGATTGGTCACAGGTTAATTAAACCGAATGGCATTAATAATAGCGCCACAATCGGAAATCAAATCTCATTACAAAACAATTTGAGTGTAATATTTCTCCTCATTTGCTTTTGAAGGTCTCATTTCCCCCGACCGAATTCAACACATCTGGTTTTTCGGCCAGTTAATTAACGACACCAGTGTCAATTAACTGCCGGCCAATCAGAGAGGAGCAAGCTCGAACCAGATGCTGCACAGCTTGTTTTATGACCGGAACAGTTAGTGGGCTCCTCGCTCAAGGGCAAATCAACCTTGACCCAGTTACTGAGGGAGATGGGAGCCACATATGCCCCCTCCCCTCTCTCTCTCTCTCTCCCTCTCTCCCTCTCTCTCTCTCTCTCTCTCTCTCTCTCTCGCTCTCTCTCTCTCTCTCTCTCTCTCTCTCTCTCTCTCTCTCTCTCTCTCTCTCTCCAGCTGATGTAAAGATACAAATCCGTCACCTGCCTTTCGAGGGGCTGTTTTTTTACTCTGGTCCACATGTAAAACAAGCATGCCTGTCACTCAACTCAAAATCAACAACAAAAATTCCCTGCAAAATATGAACAAAACCAGATTTACACTCTGCTGCAAATTAGAAAGGTTGATTTTGCTGTTGTTAGTTTTGTGCCTGTGTTCAGTTTAGCACCATGTTATTGCAGTGTTAATTTTATGGTGAAAGAAGTAAATTCTTGTTTGCACCAAAAACAAGATTAAAGTTAACAAAAGTCACCTCCGAAAACAAGAATAAAAAATAATACCAAGTTCAAACCATATGAATAAATAAATATTACTTTGAAAGTTAGGGTTGATAGGATTTATATAATAATAAGAAGCATTTTATTCCAGGACTAGACACATTTACAAGGACACTAATATTCTAATTATTACAATAATAAGAAAAACATCTGCTACTGTTACCATGTAAAGCAGCATTTTCTGATTAACTTAACCCGGATAAAGTCATACCTAGAATAATTAATAATCAAATTAAGACATGTGGAGTATTCTGACCTTAAGCGCATTATGTAGACTTTTTTTTTTACAGCATTTCACATAATCGACATATGGAAATTACCGTCTGCCTGACCACACATGCCCTGATTCCAAGTGTAAACAAGTAGTAGGTCTTAATGTTGACCTGAGTCATAATCAGACTTTGCTCTGTAACGTGAACAGGAATATGAATGAAATATTCAATTAGTAACTCATGTAAATACCAGGTTCAAAATAATATCTTATCTAGAATAAGGTCAATAGTCGTAATATTGTTTTCCATTTAAATTTTGTCAACATTACGTTGCTGCCAGTAATGTTAGCCAACTTCTTTGAAGGAGAAAGGAAACAGACTTATATTCATCCACAGTTTCTCTCAAGATTTGACCAAATTAAAACCGATTGAACAAATAATGGAAAAATCTGCAATACAATGCTTTTATACTTAGAGCTTTTATTTTTGTCTTATCTTTCTCTCATCTCTTCTGCTCTCCTTGTCTCCTCTCGTTTCTCTCCTCATCTGTCCATTCCTAAGAGTCCCTAATCTGCCTCTCTCTATGGAAGTTAATTGTGAATGAATATTGGATAGGTATGACCATTGTCTCATCAGCTTCACTCGATTACATAGCAACAGTCTCACTGCATCTCTGCAAATGCGATTCAGTATTGTGAGTGAAGAACCAGCACGTTGATCCCATTGCTACGTTACTTCAGTCAGCCGTAAAGTGTGTAGATTAGCTCAGTTGGTTGTAGACTTGTGACTGACGGGGAATAAATCCGGGATAACAGCTAAACTAATCCAGAGAGGTCGAGGAGAGAGACGTGTCGTCACCTCCCACTGAACTAAACGCCTGCTTGGGCAAGTCATCGATTGATGACTGGCTTGATTGATTTTCTAAGGTTTTGCCCTAACCGTGATGAGAGACTGGTAATGTGCTGCCACATAATTGTGAGCCCTCT
The DNA here is from genome assembly GCF_947347685.1 of Pleuronectes platessa. NCBI lineage: Eukaryota > Metazoa > Chordata > Actinopteri > Pleuronectiformes > Pleuronectidae > Pleuronectes > Pleuronectes platessa. Next base: position 12,106,044 of record NC_070642.1, read on the forward strand.
TACCGATTAGCGCTTGCTGCTAACCCCCAGTCCGAGAAATGACACTTTCACCTCGTCACGTTTCGAGCTACAGCTTTGTTGTACCGTCAGCCTATTTCGTCAAACTGCCCGTGGAGAATAATTTCACTTTTATTTGACAAGTGGCAGGTGCTGCTTTTTAACCATGACCACAGTGGCATGTTTTCCCTGTCTCTCCTCTTCCTGTGTATCGTCCTCCCTGGATCCGAATAACTCGCTGTCGTTCATAAGGGAGATGATGTGATAGAAATTCCTCACGTCTGCCTCTCCGTTGCTTCCCTATTGCTGCCTTACTCTTTCTCTGGTCCCTCGCCCTCCCTCCCCCCCTGTCTGTCACCTTCTTCATCTCCATGTAATTCATCCCTCCTTTCCCTCTGCTCAGCCCATAATCAAGACTTTTTTTATGTCGGTATGCAAAGTGCCGCACAAATCCGTCCCGCGCTCTTCTTCACCTTCTCGCCTCCTTTTCCATCCACTCACTTCCTCAATACTTTCAATGTGAGGACTTGAGGAAATGTGTCCCTGTTGAGAAGGCGCTGCTATATTTATAGTCAATAGGAATTCATAGTTGAGGGCTGTGGGCCAGTTCAATACATTACTCTACACTCTCAGGCAATTTACTCTGGGGTCACAGGGAATACATTTGCATATGCCATTCTGTGAAGGAGGCAGAAAATCACCCTCATTTGATTTATTACTTTTTATCTGTGATTTGGATTTGTTCTGCAGCTTTGATATGATTTTCCAGTCCTGTATTATCCATGAATAGACATGATGTCCACACTGTGCATCCCAACTGCCAGCAGTATACGTTCATTAGGACAATGATCACACTTTCAGGCTAGTAAGTGGAGGCTCGGACTAAAAATCAATGCGATAACATTTGTATTGTATTAAAAGACAAGGACATTTTGCAGGCAAAGACAACAAATCCATCCAATTTAATGCGCGGTGGCAGACGTGTTTGTGGTGCAATGCATCAATTTAAGTGTACTGAGCACACCGGGTGCCACAGCAGCCGGAAATCCAGAAAGATTAGGTTTGTAAAGGTTTGCCAAACACTTCAACTTTAACATTTCTTCTTGATAAAGAAAGTAAATCCCGAGTGGCGAGAGGAAAGTTGGCGGAGGCAGCGGGGGGGGGGGGGGGATGTGTCAGAGTTTGTCAGCGCTGTTTGAAGTCCAGACGTCAGAGTGGAGCAGATGGACGCTTGTTGACGGTTAAGATAATAGTTCGATGAGACATTGTGACACTGAGGTGAGGAGACGCAGCGGGGAGCGTGTTGCATGTCAGCGATGACTCACTGACAGTGTCCCACGCATGTAGAGGGGCTCGAACTGAAAGTTTGATGTGTAACTCTCTTTTTTTTCATTCGTCAATTATTTTGAGCTTGACAGGTTGTTGTTGAGATTAGAAGCAGCAGTCGACGAGGACCTCATCTCGAGATCCGCTCTCACCATATCGCATTGTTCCCTTCAGCAGATTGCGTCTGTCATTTGCCACAGACATGCAGATGTCCAGACTGTCCATAATTCTGAGCATCTGTCTCCAACAATACTCCCTCATTCACTAATTCACTGCTCCGTCTATAACAGACACTCGATACACACTGTATATCGTCCCCGAATGCTGAAGTATGAGACAAATTAAATGTTCACATTCATAAATTTCATTGCATTGCGCGATTGTTTGAGGGTTATTTGTGTATAAAAATGACAAAATACAAGATTTATACCAACATTATAGAGATCTTAACTACAGCTGCAGCAAAACCGGATATATCAATCAGTAATTCAACAGAATATCTATGCAGTACTATTACTGTATTTATTGTATGTATTATCATACATATATCTTAAGAATCTCATACCATTAGCTTGAAATGTACACAGTAAAAGAAAGGAATGAAATTCACTGTCAGAAATCTTATAAAAGCCCCTCCAGCCTCCCAGCGTTGGCTCTGGAGTCTGAAAATCTTTTGGAAAGTGACAGTCCAACACGAACGCCCACTCCAGGCAGAGATTGACCCGGTGTATGGAGGTGGGACATTACCCTGGACCCGAACTTTTATTGTTCCATTCTCATATGTGTTGTTGAGAAGAGACCAAACTGTGCACTGCGAATCCTCATTTGAAAGTCACATTTTTTCACCGTGCCTTTGAATCCCACCCCTCAGAGCAGTTATTTTCAGACCACACGATGTAAGAACCAGTTTGTTTCCAGCATAACTCAAAATCCATTAGAATTGCTAATGTGCTGTGACCAGCGACAAAAACTGCTTTTGTGATGACAGAATAAAATAATTTCTTTGTGTTTGAAGCTTTTACCTATTTTCGGAATTTCAAGAGTTCAACCATCGACTGTAGTTAAAAATGGAAGACATGAGACCTCCCCAAAAGTGAGGCCAAGTAGATCAAGCAGATCAAAACTTGTGAAAGAGCTCCTGCACACTGTCTAACTTGAAATCAGAAAGGTTCTATGCAACGTTTTGGTACTAGACCTTCATCAGTGATAGACAGTGTGCAGGAGCTCTTTCACAAAAGGGCCAAACTAAAAAGGTCAAAGTACATGTCAAATAAATTGTAAATTGTTTGTGGTACGCTTGGATTAAATTCGATCTTTGATACTATAACAAAGGGTGAAACTCTCTGATTGACAGCGGGACTTCAATATCGAGGCCCCGTCCCCCGATCTCTGAGTCAACTCATTAAAAGAATTAAAAAATACTGATACTGAAACACATCATTTCTCACAAACAAGTTTTAGCAAAATTCTGTCAACATCAGACTTGTTGTGATCACATTCGTTTCTGGTGAGTAGACATTTTCTATCAAATGTTTATCTTTGCCTTCCATACAGCTCCTGTAGAGCCACGGAGGCAAGATAAGGTGTACATACTTTTTTGACAGTAATTTGAGTTTAGGCCAGAGATTTATACAATATACCATCAGTCTGTCACACTCCCAACCTCCCTGTCTGTCGCTGCTGCTGCTATCTAATACAGCAGCGATGCCACAGAATGAATCTTTTAAAAGATTTCTGATGTGCCATTCCTGACAGATCTGGAGAGGAGCCTGTGGAGAGAGAACTGTCACTATGGTGCAAAACACCCAGACACACACACACACACACGCAAACACACAAACACACTTGGATATTCACATCAACTCTCTCACAGTCTTAGACAGCTCTCGGTCGGGAGTCCACTGTGTCATATAAAAGATGCAACCCACCTCCTGGGCGTCAGATGATGCACAGATACAGACACATAGATACACACTAACGTCAGTCATTTATTGCTGGGTATGCGGAGGGCGGGATCCCGAATGCCGTTTGGCATACTGTATGTGTTAAAATGTGTGTCTGTAAGTGTGAGTGTGCGTTGGTCGGAAGTTAGAGCACCTGTCAATCGTGATATTTGTGACAAGAGAACCTACACATGCTGAAATATACACACGCACCAAATCTAGACAGTCTCAAAACAGTGCCATCGCATTCCCACGTCTGTCAATGCATCTCATCTCACTCCGCACATCCACAATGGAACCGCGACAGAGCAGAAAAAAAGGAAAGTGGAAAGAGGGAGAAACTTTAGAATAGTGAACGATAGGAGGTAGAGAACGAGGCGTCAGGGGCGGACAGGGAGACAAGAGAGAGAGGTTTCTACAGGTAAGGGTATGATAGCAGCTTCAGAGGATGATGTGCCGTGGGATGGAGCCACATGTGAATCAGTGTTGCTTTCAACAGAGGAAAGAGAGAAGAGAGGGGAAAAGGGGACAGGGGAAAAAGAAAGAAGTGGAAGAAACGCAGAAAGTTAGAATGACAAAGCCTTGCGGGAAGATAGGATTGCTTATCTGACGGGAGAGAAAAAAAAAATCCCTTTCATATCAACGTCACATCAGCATCAATAGTCGCTGATGTCAACGCAGGGCGAGCTTTTACTGCGGGATAAATTGTTGGAGAAATATGACAGTAAATCAAACTGCAAACCACCCAATTCATCCCCGAAGAAAAAGCAAATACAAAAACAGATTGCCGGGGCCAGTCTGAATGCTAATAGTCACCTAATTTGACTCCCCTCAGTATTCATCCACCAACGATTGAGACGATGAATGAGAGGATCCCAAACATTTAATCATAGACGCTCCGGTTTAAACCTCCGCCCCGATTCTCAGAGTCAGTGCATCAACTCTGACTGTGTTTGATCAATGGATGCATTTGTTGAAATCAGGGCATGAAATTGTCTTTTTTTTTTTTCGTCAACACGTCTCCAGTGGGACATTCCCATCAGCCAATCTCATCACATTAGCCCTGAGCTGTTATTACTGATAAGTCGTTATGGATTTTTTATTGTTATCATTTATAGTTTCATGTGCAACGAGCACAGTTTTCTACTTTTTACTTGTCCAAATTTGAAAGAGGTGATTTAACAGAGATTGTCTGTGTTTCCGCAGTGGATAATAGATTTGATTGACTTGACTGCTACAGTTATATACTTCCTCCAGGTTTTTGGATGATAGCTGGTATTCATGTCAAGGCTTGATTGTGATGATTTAGCCTGGCTGTGATCACATTAATGTTTTTACTGTACAAGCCAGAGGAATCGGCTGAACTGCTGATACAATAAAACCTGTTTAATGTGTATTTTCTGAGGGTTTGGGTCTCATGAGCTTCCTCAGAGCTGTGGCTCCTTTTTTAAAGTTTTATCCATCATTGGCATCGCTGCTCTACTGGAGTCTGGACACGTGGCGGAAGTTAAATCTCAATCACACAAGAAGGAGATGTAGCACAAGTAGTTTAACACTGTTTCTTTAGAGCTGCCTGCTTTGGCTGCAGACACATTTGATGATAGCGGAAAGGGTGAACCATAAACTCTATATAAAGAGCTTCCTCACACTATCCACATATGAAGCTCAAATATCCCAGATACGAACGCCTTCACCTTGTGCGTTTGAATCCAACCTGTGTAGCAAGTTCCTGCTGATACACACCCGTGACCAATTGTGAGCCAGCCTCAGCTGTCAGCCGTGAGGTTTCACATTTTATTGGTCAGCGAAATAGCAGTTTTTGAGAAGAACATGAAAGTTAAGACAGATAAAACTTGCATAAAAGATACACTTGGGTAACAATAAGGCACTGCTGGGATTTGAACCCAGGATCTCCTGTTTACTAGACAGGCGCTTTACCAACTAAGCCACAGCACCTGATATGATTTGTTTGTGACTGAAATCATTTAAGACTGTATCAAAACACTACCTCTTCTGTTGAGAGTAACTAAAGACAAAATACCCTTGGTACGGGTGCCCCCATCTTGAGCTTTTTACGTTATAGGGAGCAGTGTTAATTTCGTTGATGAAAACTATGACCAAAAATATTCGTTAACGACCTTTTTCCCATGACTAAACTTGCATGCACCTGACATCACTGGTTGAATGTTGCCAGTGTCACCTTCTGTGGCCAGTATCTCAGCTCCCAACCGTAGTTGGAAGCTCACTGGTTATTTTGGATCGCTGTCTGGCCAGTAACCAGCCGTCCGTACCACTCCGTGAAAAAGGAGGAGGAGACGTTTCTTGAGTTTTAACACCGCCACTTTATTTCTTGGCTATACATCAGGAGAAACACGCTCATCACCTCTAGGTGGTCGTTCACTTCTCGTTATTCCACACAATCTAGCGCCTTACCCACAATACCCATGGTGCACTACGTCACACACTACAACCTTCCTTAACGGGGCAGGTCATACCTGCTATACCGGGTTCTTTATCCATACTCCACGCCCTCTCTGACATTCCCTGACATACAAGTGAAGCATAAACAACTGGTTCATACGCACAAGCACACGCAATCTGTTAAAAGTTTGAGTTATGTGTGATTTGTTTTGTGTTAATATGTGTTATATTTTATGTGCACAACATTAACACGCAGCTGCTATTTTGTGTGTTTGAGTCTTGTTCATTTTTCAATGTAACAAATAAACCAATGCATTAGGGTTCTGATTTATTGCAATCAGAACCTCCCCCCTACCCCTTATGCAATTTGTGGAGCCAGCCTGGGTTGTAGGGAGAAACCTTGTAGTTGCCAACCGCAAGATCGAAGGGGTTAAAATGTTGTGAGGAGGCATTTGCTTAGAATTGGTAATGGGTTTAGTGTGGTTACGGTCAGGGTTAGGATGTGGACTTCATCTCTGTGCACCATGAACACACACACACACACACACACACACACACACACACACACACACACACACACACACACACACACACACACACACACACACACACACACGCACACACACACACACACACACAGACAATTCCCTAACATACCCCCAACCAATCTGATAGGAAAAAAGTGCTTTAGGCATTATGGGTTAAGGCCTCATCTAACACCCATGGGAAATCACAGCAAAACAATGTAGGGAGATGCACCGTGACTGATGATATTGGTGTGAAATAACACAGACAGAGCGACACAGAGAAAGGGGGCAGAGAGAGAGAAAGTAATAGAAAAGGAGGTGAAGACAGAGATAGAGGTTTAGTTAAATAGAGTGAAAAATTGACTTTAGAGAGAATAAAGCTAATATTGTCCTCTCACTGACTCTCTGCCTTTTAGTTTGATGATCTCTGTGGGAGCCAATTGGACGGACCAAAACCGCTGTTGTCTGTCTGCATGTCAGTCTGTATGTTGAATATACTGTCTGTTTGGTTCACTGAATTACTGACGGAGCTTGGGTTGTGGGTAAAAAGCTGCTAGATTGTCTTTGTGTAATAAATTGTGAGTATTGTGTGTCCAGGGAACAGATGCTAGCTGAAGCTACTCATGGGGAAAATCCCGCACTTTCTCCCTTCTGGCATCAATCCATCCATCCATCCATGCATTCATCCACCCATGCATTCATCCATCCATCCATCCATTCATGCATCCATCCGAGCATCCATCCTTCCATTCATCCTTGGAGACCAAAAAGAAAATTCCCTTCCTTTAAAATTGACTTGAACATTGTTCTTTAAGTAATACAATTATTACTTCAGACTAGACTGGACACACACCTACACACACACACACACACACACACACACACACACACACCCACATACACACACACACACACACACACACACACACACACACACAAATATATATAATTCGAACACCATGTAGCTTAATCATTTATTTCCCAGTGCCCCTTTTCTTATACAGCAGAGGTTTATAGCTTTATTTATTTTTGGCTTTAAGCAACTTTTCCCCAAATAGTGTATTTTTTAACTGTTAAATTAGCCTCTAATTTTGCTTCAGGTAGCTTCACAAGGGCATCCACTCCTCCTGTGCTGATGATATCATCAGAGGAGTGGTCTTTTCCCTTCCTTCCATCCCTGTATCTCTTGGGAGTGGAAGACAAAGGAAAATAGAGATGTGGAAATTTAAGAGAGAGAGAGAGAGAGAGAGAGAGAGAGAGAAGGATGGAAGCAGCAGAAGGAGAGGGAGAGTCAGAGAAGGAGGGAGAGGCAGAGGAAAAGCAGACGTGGTTCAGTGAAGCGTAACTAGCCCACAGCCAGAGACAAAGACCTGAGAGCATGAGTGCATGATACTCAACTAGGACGCTCGAAATTACACTGTGTGTGTGTGTGTGTGTGTGTGTGTGTGTGAGAGAGTGAGAGAGAGAGAGAGAGAGAAGGGGGGGTAAAGAGAAAGCAAGTAAGGTAAACAGAGGCAAAAGGAGAGGAAATATATGAAAGAAAGATGTGGAGAGACTCAAAAATTACAAAACACAGACACAGACTGAGTGAGAAGTATTAACACAAGGCTCGCTGACCATTCTTATTTAAGGCTACAATCTAAACAGGCCATTCATCACCAGGCAGATTAATATCTCAAAATTATTTTGGCGCTATGGCTTCATCCTGGTGGGTTCGATTCAAGGTATAAACTCCTCTTCACAGCAGCAATTTAATTATGTTTTTTCATTCTACTCGTGAGTAATTTCAGTTTGGCCCCCAAATCCTACAACTCCCTATATTTGGGTTATTTGTTGTTGCAAAAACAACTTCCTCTAAACACTTGTGCTTTTAAGAAAAATAGGTTTAATTTCCAATGTGTGTGTTTTTTTTATTTTTTTTATCACATTGTCTCTATCTGTGCTGGTGGAGGCTTATTGTGCTGCCGCTGGATGAATAGAAAGGAGATAAGCGTTTTCTTCAAATTAGCACCAGTCTATTTCTGATAACACACAATGTAACCTCAGCGAACTCTTCACAGCGAGTGGAAAGGAAAAGAAAATCTTCTGTCTTGCTCTTATATGTCTCATCTGTTGTTAGATAGGGTGGCTTTTTGCATTGAAGTTGATCAGTGTAACCACAAGGAGAGCTTGAAATCCCCTTGATGTTGTTTCAGTGCAGGTACAATAAAGTTCAGAGGAGACGCGAAGCTCGGATTAGC